>NC_056524.1:260239852-260312487 GCF_019175285.1 Sceloporus undulatus | reverse complement strand
ACTGCTGCAGTCCAGGCCTCCAGAAGGAGCAGAGTCTAGCTGCTCCTTCTTGGCCCAGTTCTTTCCAGATGGCATGGCATTGGCATGACATTGTCACGGCTTTGGTGTGGCATTAGCATGGCTTCCAGCTACATCTGAGGCATGTGTCATCTAAACATCATACCCTAAACATGGCCTGAAGCAAGTGCTTTTGACCCATCTTCTTTGGGCCAAAGTCAAGTGAAGCAGAAGTCAAGTTCTAATAAGGCAAAGTCCTAACTAAAATCTTCCATCAGATATGCAAAACCAAACAGTGGCCCACAGATCAGAAGAGATCAATTCTCATTCCCATCCACAAAAAAGAGTCACAAAAGATTGCAGTAATTTCTATGTTTACTGAAATGAGATTTCTTAAAGTCTGGAATGCATGTCTGACTATGTTTGGCTTCCCCTTCCCAATGTAACAAACTCCAGGAAAACATGGTCACTCCATCTAAAGATCCTGCCACTTCTATCCCATTAACCAGATCTTCACTGTTAGTTAAAATCAGCTCTAAAATAGCCGATCTTCTTGCCTCTTCCACCTTCTGGACAATAAAATTGGCTGCAAGGCAAGTAACGGATTTGTTGGACCTTAAATTTCTGGCACAGTTTTCCTTCCAGAAAATAATAGGATAATTGAAATGCCCCATTACTACTACTACACCTCTCCTTTCTGAACGTGTGGTCATCAGGAAGGCATCATCCAAGTCGTCAGCTTGGTTTGGAGGTCTGTAGTAGACTCCCACCACCACCACCACATCTCTGTGGTTTCAGTCCCCCTTAATGATGCTCTCAACTTGGCTTCCAGAATTTAAGTCATGAAATGTTGACAGGTGATCATATCTTTAATGTATAATGCTGCTCCACCTCCCTTTCTATTTGGTCTAGTTTGGTCTGAATAGGCTATGCCTCTCTATTACTATATTCCAGTCATGAGAGTCATCCCACCCAGTTTCAGAAGCTTACCGCACTGGGCTTGTGGGTCGTTCTCAGAACGGCCCGGCAGGAAACGGAATGAGTGGGGGACGGATTTTACCGCACACACCAGTCCCTCATTCGTTCTGTTCCCCCTCTCTTCTGTTCCCATTCTGTTCCAGAGGGAACACATTTTGAGAACTGTTCAGAACAGTTCTCAAAAATTGCCCCCTCTGGAACGGATTGAAAACGGAAGAGAGGGGGAACAGAAAGAATGAGGGACTGGTGTGTGCAGTAAAATCCGTCCCCCACTCGTTCCTGCTCCTTCCATTCCGTTCTGAGAACGGACCCAGGAGAACCTGTGCGGCAAGCTCCTGAGGCCTGCTATATCATACAGCGCGCCGTGTCATACATGCGCCTTATGCGGCTTGAGCATACGCGCTCAAGCCACGGGGCGTGCGCGGGGCAGAAGGGGCGGCGCGTCCCATTCAACTGAATAGGCATGCGTGCCCATTGCACCCCACGCACCGCCGCGCCGCCATGCACGAGCCCCATTGTTTACAATGGGGCTTGAGCATAGGTGGAATTCGCCTTACGCGGAGGGATCCGGAACGGATCCCCGCATAAGGCAAGGACCCACTGTATTAGCTTTGCTATGCTAACAGTTCAGGTTCATTCTATTACTTTCCCATGTTCTTTTCATTAGTATAGAGACATCTACAACTATGGGCCCTCCCTGCATCTTTTCTTTAAAGGTTTTTTTTCCCCCTCCCATGAGGGTTCTTGTGCTATTTGGCTTATTCTCCGTATAACATTTGGGCTATTATCTCCAGCACTTGATGGACTCCTGCCCTCAAGAATACTGTCACCCTCTCCTATGTAGTCTTTGTTTCTTCTACAGCACTAGTTTCCAGTTGGAGAGGGGAATGTATTGGTCACAGTTCTTTTTGTAATCCAAAATTAGTGATGTGCTTTTAAAAACCCGAGAACAAATTTCTAGCTCTGATCCTCCTCTACTCTAGATGAATATTTTTCTTCCCACAAAATCTGTCTGGAAGAAAACAGGCATTTGGAACCAGGGGCCAGGGTCAAAGGAATCATGGGAGAGGTGTGCCAAATTTTAAAGGATATGTTATTTGGAAAGGAAAATGCACAGCAAACGATAACTGGCAAAATCTGTTAAAATAGCAATAGAATAAGCAGACTCTGGAGACACATCAGTTAAAAGATTAGAACATACAATGGCCTCAATATAACTATTACTCTTCGCTAGAGAGAGCAACCCACTAAACCAACTACTGAATGATAAGGCAACACTTATGCAAATCTCATACTATCATAACTCAAAGCATTTAATTTTGGAGGTTGAATTTGAAATCAACAAATTTGGCCTTGCATTTTAGTGGGCAAATGAATACAACAAATTTTTTCAGCAATAATGCCAGCAGCAGTATCAACTGGCTCTTTATTAATATTCATTCATCTAAGCCATTGGCTAAAATTATTTTCCTGAGAGAAGGCCTGGACAGGCAGACCAAAATAAAGCTGCTTCAGGTCACTTTGGAGGTATGCTATTTAAATGCTGCATGCATCCTAAGAGGCTGGAAGCAGCACCAAAGCCACGCTGCAGTCCTAAGGACTGGAGCGCAGCTTTGGCACAGCTTCTGGCCTCTTAAGATGTGTGTGTTTAAACAGCTTACCTCCAAACTGACCCGAAGCAGCTTTAGTTTGGCCTGTCTGTTCAGGCCCAGAGATATGTCATTCTGATCAGAAATGTCTGCATCAGTATGTTGAATCCTTGGGTAGCCACCATGACTCAAGCACCCTAGTAGGGCCCATTACTAATATCTAACCTGCCTCCTGCTTCAGGTCTAGCCACCAACCACAGTGCTTCTGAAATAACATTGCTCAGGAGAATGGGGGAACAGTAGAAGGGCATATGGATCTGACCACCATTGATCACCAGATACGTCCATGATGTCCCACTGAAAGAAGAGATGTGCTGTGGAGGCTATATTGATGATGACTGCTTCAAACCTGTGTCATTCTGCCAGTCTTATATACTTAGGTTTCAGAACTAAATCCCACTATAATAAATCACTAAAACTTTTCCTTCCCTGACATGCTTGAGTTTACAGCATTGTGTATTGCTCATTTCTTGTCTTACAAAAATTGTTTAAAGGTATTTTTCTTAACAGTGGGGTTTTCAAAAACCAATGTTACAAAATCATTTCCTGAAGCAGATGACTCAAAGCCCATTTAACCTTTATAATCCTAGTCGTTCTCACAAAGAATACAATTTGTGACCATCAGTTTCCACAAGGTTGGGTCATGTGTGTGTATATTTTAAAAAGCTATTCATTCCCATCACTGACTTACATGGTATTAAAAATGAGAAATAGTCTAATTCATCTTCAGTGTTTGCCCCATGGGTGGCACAGTTCTAGATTTTATGCAATATAAACTCTTACAGCATCTTCTTAGTAATAACAGCTCCCTTATCAGGTTGTTAACTTGACTCATTTACCTCTCTTAACTGCTTTCCCCCTCTTTTGCAAAATTTGTCATCCCTAATTAATCTTGGATCATGCAATATTTTAAGAAATTACCATATTGATCATTATAAATGTATGTGAATCTATGGATGTTGTTTCTGAATTTTGTCTGTTCCTTGCAATGATTCCTTTGTAAGACATAATAGAAAAAAGTTATTAACTGCTGAAATAATTTTACTGGTTCAATGTATGCATTTTTTTAAAAGAAATAAAGGCAGGCTTTCTAACCAATAGTCCCCCCCCCCCCCCCCAAGCATTTCCTCCTTAAGCATTTGAAATGAATGTTTTATTTCAGTTTGGAAAGTACAAAGAAAATAATTATTTGAATCAGCCATCAACCATTGTAAGACTGGGAACCAATCTCTAAGTTATTTCATAGTGTGGTGCAAAGATTCCTTACCTAAGAGAAGAAAATTGCTATACCCAAACTTCTGATTTATTTATTAAGATGTTTTTTAAAAGGACTAAATCCATTTGTTAGTCCTTCCTAAAATAGTGAGTCAGTGGAACATACATATGTGCTGACTTGTCAAATCCCAATTAATTCAAAGGGTCTACTCTCAGGTTCCGGCCAAGATGGCAGAGCGTTAGCAGCAACTCTCAGTAGCGGGTGAGAAGCTGCACTGTATGCGGTAGTATTAGTGGGGTTAAATTGATCCACTCGTTAAGGGGAACTCAGGTGGGCTCACGGGTCCTGAAGACAGGGATTGTTGCCCAGATTGGATCCCAGGATCGGTAGATCTGGGCACCTTAACTGGAGGACGAGGGCAGACTGTGACTGCAAACAGTGGTAAAGCCAAGCCCTACCATGCCAGACTTTTAAGGGTGGGGGGGAAGACATAGGAGTCTCCTGTAAAATCAGCTGCTTCCCAGAGACAGATCCTCAACAAAAAGCCTTTATCAGAGGACTATACAAAATTCATTTGACAGAGAGGAGTTCTGTGAAGAACTAAGTTTGTAGGCTTTAAGACCTGAGTTTCATTAATGGAAGCTTACAGATCGGACGGAAAATGCCTGGTCGGAACAAAGAACTTTTTATTTTTTGGAGGACAATCTAACAACAGTGGGTGCAAGAAAGGGAGGAGAAAGCTGAGAAAAGCAGAAGTGAGATATAGTAAGAAGGTCTGGGAAATAGATGAAGAAGTAGAGATACCCAAGGAAAGGAGAAAACCGACATTGATTTGAGGAGGAGAGGTTGAGGACACCAGATACGAATGAGAAATAGAGGACACTGTGCGAGGACGAGAAGCAGACGAAGGCGGACAAGGACGAGAAGCAGACGGAGGAGACTAGGACGAGAAGCAGATGGCAGTGGACGAGGAGGAGAAGTAGACGGCGGCGGACAAGGACGAGAAGAAGACAACAGGGATGAAGAACTGCATAGATTGAGAGAGGATACAGAGAAGCAAGAGACTCTGGACTTACTTGTTAAAAATAATTGAATTTAGCCGTGGGGAAGTGGGTTTTTGTGGTCTTGGCGTTTTCAAGGTCAGGAACCGCGTGTAAGGGCAGGAAGTGACTAAAAGGGAAGTACTATAGCAAGATAGATAACAAAGAGAGGAAGTTAGAGAAACAGAGGAGGTTACGATTAGGGAAAGCCGGAAGACCAGAGCGACGCCAAGTGGTTGGGAGGGATATTGCAAAGGAGAACAGAACTGAAGAAACAACAGACAAAAGAGCGATGCCTGTGGTCAGGAGGACATATAACAGCGACTGCAAAGGAAAGCAGAATTGAAGAAATAACAGACAAAAGAGCGACGCCTGTGGTCAGGAGGACATATAACAACAATTGTCAAAATGGAAAAAATAGAAAGAACAATAGTAACAAGAGCAAGTGAGAAGGAGAAAGAAAGGAAAATGGTGCAACAAGCAGAAATAAAGCAAAGTCAGACAAGAAGACCCTCTATAGAATTGAAATCAACGGACCCAAACTGGAAAATATTGGAAGCCATACAAAAAAATTGAATCAAACATACATCAAGAGATTAAAGATTCGAGAGAGGAACTAAGACAAGATTTTAAAAGGGATATGGAGGAGTTGAAAGAAGCAATGAAAGGACTTTCAGAAGATGTGAAAGAAGTAAAAAAGAAGACAAGCAAGTTGGAGGTTAAAACGGAGGAACTTGAAAGAGTGACACAGGAATTAGTACTGTCACAAGCACATGAGAAAGGTTTGAATAGAATGAGGGATTTAAAAGACCGAAGAAAATGCATAAAAATTAGAGGCCTGAGAGAAAAGTATAATGAGGATCTTTATGATAAAATTGTACCGGTTCTGGCGAAATTGATTGATTGTACACCAGAATATTTAGATTTGGAAACTGATAAGATCTTTAGAATTAACTCTGCAGCAGCAAAGAACCGAGATCTACCAAGGGACATTGTTGTGTACTTCACCAGGGAGAGAATCAAAGACAGACTCATACAGGAGAGCTACGTAAAAAAGATTACAATAGATGGGGTGGAGATAAAATCTTTAAAGATGTCCTGGGTGAGATATTACGTAAGAGAAGGGATTACACCACACTAACGAGGATGTTACAAATCAAAAATGTAAGGTACAAATGGGAACCATTAGAGGGGATTTCATTTATATGGAGACAAAGATTCTATAAAATTGACACTCTGGAGAAGGCTAAGATTTTCTACAATAGATGGTTAAAGGAGGAAGAGAAGATGAATAAGGATGTGAAAGAGATGCAATTGATGAAAGAGAAAGAACAAGAAGAAAAAAGAAAAGAACAAGATGAAGACGAAAAGAAAACCCTGGAAGATAAGGAAGAAGGACGGAGAGACTTAGAAGAAGAAACGGAAGTGGAAGAAGATAGAAATTTGTTAGGAGCAGTTGACATCCTAAGATGACATCCTCAGGCTATTCCCTGATTTGCCTTATGACTGATCAGGAGAAGTTCCTTGCCTGGATTAAGTTTCAATTTGTTTCCCTTCTCCAGTCCATTACTGTTGACAGGCACAAGTTTAGGACCAAACAACCTCTTTGGCTTGTGGTGGAAAGGAGTAATAGAATTGGGTATTATCTATATACTGATGCCATTGAACCCCCAAACTCTGGACAACCACTCCCAGAAATTTCATATATTTGCTAAGTAGCATGGAGGACTAAACCAAGCCCCGAGGGACCCCAAAGGCCAAGAGGTCCAACAGTAGCCCTGTAGCACTACTTTCTGGGTTCATCCTTCCTCTCTTGTGCCTGTGTGGCTGGCTGGTTCCATGGAGATGTAATAGAGGCAGAGAAGAAATTTGCCTTTGCTGTCTCTATTGCCACAGAGTAGGCCATAAGATAAGCTTTAGCCTGTCTTCAATCAGATGCACTCTAAATTTTCTGCCAATGCCATTCTAATTGTCCTCTCACTTGTTTCATCATCACCACCCTGGAAAATCAGGGGAGCAGTTTGGCTCCACTCCATGAAAAGGGGATATTCAGGAGCAGTCATGTCCACCACTCTGACCATTTCTCCATTCCAGAGGTTGGTGAGAACTTCGACAGAATTACCTGTCCAGACTGCAGGAAAGTCCCCAAGAGCCATCAGGAATCCAAATGGATCCATAAGCCTCTTGATGGAAGGCCACCTTAATGAATACCCCCAAATTCACCATAAATCTACAGGTAACCTGAAGGTGCATACATACACGCACATCTGTCCAACTTGGCTGGGAGATGAATCAAGAAGAGATGGATGAGGAAGGTACAGAAAAGATTGGCTTAAAAGCTGATTTGGCTGCTCTGGGAAATTAGAAGATGTCTGAGTAAGATTATGTTCCAAAGATCATAACAGAAAATTCGAATGTTGGAAAAGCTTAGCCCTTTTTTTGATATATAACTATTTAAGCTTTAATTTCTGCTTTTTCCCTTGGATCCCCCTGTGCCCCATTTGATATACTCTCTGAGTCCTTCAGGCACAGAGGCCTGCCTTTTCATCTGCAATTGCTGTCACTTGTCCCTGGCCCAAGGAATATTCCCCCAGTGGTCTATAAATCAAAACAAAATAAATATGCTTTTACAGTCCTCCCTTTCTTGAACTCAGATAGTAATTCTTATAGGCCTCCAAGCTGGAAGGAGGCTTGTATATCTAATTGCTGGTGGTTTATAAACCCCCAAATAATGGGGGACTTCACTTGTAGGTGCTGCCCATGGCTGAGAACTGGTGCTGGTAACACAGTCTACGTCAAGTGTTTGGACATTTGCTGTTTGCTTGAGATTGCATTGTTTACAAGCCTTTGCATTTTTGCCTTTGCCTGGATGAACTAGAATGTGACTAACAGGAATCACAGTCCAAAAAAAGAGAAAGTCTTCCCAGATGTGTCCTCCAGCGTTTTTGGTGGGAGAGAAATTTGGCCATCCAACCTAAAGAAGTTGTCCATTTTTGGCTTAGCTGTCCTGGTAAGAAAACACTGTTGTCAGTACTGGCCTGTAGCAGCTTAGGGAGCTGTGTATGTTTAAGGGGTGATGTGATAGCCATGTTTAAATATTTAAAGGGATGTAATACTGAAGGTGGAGCAAACTTGTTTTCTGCTTTTTCATAGTCTAGGACACAGGGTAATGGATTCAAACTACAGGAAAAGAAATTCCAACTAAACATTAGAAAGAACTTCATGGCTGTAAGAGCTCTTCAACAGTGGAATGTGCTGCCTTGGAATCTGGTAGAGTCTCCTTCTTGGGAGATTTTTAAACAGAGGCTGGATGGCCATTTGTTGGCAGTGCTTTGATTGTGTATTTCGTCATGGCAGGGGGTTGGACTGGATGGACTTTAGGGTCTCTTCCAATTCTATGAATGATTCTATAATTCAATGGTGCTTTTGAAAAGGAGCCACAGTGCCTTTAAAGCTCATGTTTAGACTTAAACCTGTGGGGCAGTGGTGGTGCCAATTTTAGATCCCTCCCCTATCCATTGTCCAGTATTGATGCCAACATTTCATTTTGGAGTACCCCAGAAAGTGCTCGCCAGCTGTTTTTAGAATGGAAGGACTGCATGGTTCTTTTCTAGTGTGTCACCTCTGCCTGTCAGGTGACCTTTCACCATTTTGGTCATTTTCCTCTGAACACAGGCGAGCTTGTCAACAGGAATATCTGGTTAATCTAAATGAATATAAGTCTCCAGGACCTGATGAAGTACATCCAAGAGAATTAAAAGAACTGGCAAATGTAATATCGGAGTCCCAGCAGACTGGAGGAGGGCAAGCGTTTACAAAAATGGAAAAAAAGAGGATCCCAACAATTATTGTCCAGTTTGTCTCACATCAATACCAGGAAAGATTCTAGAGTAGATCATTAAACAGAGAGTCTGTGAACATTTAGAGGGCAATTCCATAATCACAAAAAAGTCAACATGGGTTTCAGAGAAACAAGTCATGCCAGACAAATCTAATCTCTCTCTCTCTCTTTTTCTTTTTGGTAAAATTACCAGCTTGGTAGATGAAGGGAATGCTGTGGATATTGTATTTCTTGATTTCAGTAAGGTCTTTGACAAGGTTCCTTGTGACATTCTTGCAAACAAGCTTGTAAAATGTGGGCTAGACAAGGTAACTGTTACATGGATTTGTGACTGGTTGTTCAACAATGGCTCCTTTTCATCCTGGAGAGAAGTGACCAGTGGGGTCCCACAGGGATCTGTCCTGGGCCCAGTGCTATTCAACATCTTTATCAATGACTTGGTTGACAGAATTGGGGGGATACTTGTCAAATCTGCAGATAACACAAAATTAGGAGGAATAGCAAATACCCCAGAGGACAAGATTAAAATTCAAAATGACCTGAATAGACTAAAAAGCTGGGCCAAAGCTAACAAAATGAAATTTAACACAGAGAAATGTAAGGTACTGCACTTAGGGTGGAAAAATGAAACGCACAGATATAGGATGTGTGACACCTGACTGAATGAGACTTTTATGTGTGAAAGAGATCTAGGAGTCCAAGTAGACCATAAGTTGAACATGAGTCAACAGTGTGATGCGGCAGCTAAAAAAACCTTTGCAATTTTAGGTTGCATCAATAAAAGTATAGTGTCTAGATCAAGGGGAGTAATAGTGCCTCTCTATTCTGCTTTGGTCAGGCCCCACCGGGAATATTGTGTCCAGTTCTGGGCACCACAATTTAAAAAGGATGTTGAGAAACTGGAGCGTGTCCAAAGGAAGGCGACTAAAATGGTGAAGGGTCTGGAAACCATGCCCTATGAGGAACGACTTAGGGAGCTGGTGAAGTTTAGTCTGGAGAAGAGAAGGTTAAGGGGTGATATGATAGCCCTGTCCAAATATTTGAAGGGATATCATATTGAGGAGGGAGCAAGCTTGTTTTCTGCTGCTCCAGAGAGCAATGAATGCAAGCTCCAGAAAAAGACATTCCACTTCAACATTAGGAGGAACTTCCTGACAGTAAGGGCTGTTCGACAGTGGAACAGCTTTCTTGGAGTGTAGTGGAGTCTCCTTCCCTGGAGGTCTTTAAACAGAGACTGCATGGCCATCTGTCGGGGATGCTTTGATTGAGAATTCCTGCATGGCAGGGGGTTGGACTGGATGGCCCTTGTGATCTCTTCCAGCTCTACAATTTTATGATTCTATGATCCCTCATAAAGTGTGGTGGCCAGAATTGTATGTGATCCATTTGGGGAAATCACCCATGGGGAAGAGTGAAATGAGTGAGTGACTGAGTTAACTAGATATGGCAGCATCAAACAGCAGTTCTGATGGTTATGGGATCTGTGGAACCTCAGGATAGTTGGCAAGTCCCTTGCTGTGCTCGCCTCCAAGGTCGTTGTTGTGATGGAAACTGCCAGAACAAAGTGACTCTTGTTCTACATTTTCATCCTTTCCTTTCCAGCTGAATCCATTTCAACTCATTATTTGTCTGTTATATCACTGCTTTATACATATTCACTCAATGTAATGCTATGTGGAACAATATGAAACACTGGGGGAAAGCTCTGAATAAACACACAGCATATACTCATTCCTACTTTCTTAAAAACAAAAAGGAAAGAATGCCTATGTGTTTCTCTCATATATATGAGAGCATCCAAAGGGATCTTGTAGCACCTTTGAGACTAACTGAGTGAAAGACATTACAGCTTTAGCTTTCGTAGACTTGGTAGGAAAGAGACCGACGCTAGCGCTACAACTTCTCTCGCTCAGTTAATCTCAGAGGTGGTACAAGATTCCTTTGCATACTGATATCCCAGACTAACAGAACTATTCCCCTAATATATGAGAGCAGATATATCTGCATAGATTTATTTAAATGCACACTCTCTTGCTGCATATCTCCCCCACTGTTATTTTCTACAGGTATCTGTTAATTAGGAGGTTTTGCTTTCCAACTAGGCTGTAAATGGAAAGGCTGTATGCTAAACAGATTGCCCTGCATATGTAGCCTCTCGTAGGAATGCTAAAATGGATTAACATGCGGACCAGAAGGCTTATGACCCTGGGAGACAGGGGGACCTGAAATAACCTTAATACCCTGTCAGCTTGCATTACTGAGGCACAGTGAACAGAAGGAGCCTGTTTAATAGTCTGTCTCAGAAGAAAAATCCATATCGCTGATCTGGATGTTGTTTTTCATCCTTATAGTTCTAATGGTCATGGTTATGATTAACATACGTCATTTCCCCCCTTGTTCCCTCCTCCGCTTTCTCATTTATTTTACCTGCATTGAAAATAAATTACAAAATAATAAAATAAAACAGTTTTGGCCATGATGATGTCTGTTCACAAGCTCTCTTTCTCATGGTACAATCCAAGCATTTATCAAAGCAGCCATGAGTAATGTAGCTGAAAATCTCTTTTTCTTTGTCTATTTCTCATTTCTCCTTTCATACTACAAAACAGTGACCAAAGAAGAGGATAGGTAGGTAAGTAGGAAAATGATAGATAGATACATAGATAGATAGACAGACAGACAGAGGATAACTGTGCAATATTTATAAATTATAAAACAGAACTGCATGCATACAATGATCCTGCAAGAACACCAGAAAACCTGCTGCACGTAGCATTAGAAATAGAATTCAGGGTCTAATAACCTTAGCTTACAGATTTGTGGGTTTTTAAAAATAAAAAAAACACATTGCTGTATTAGGGTCAGAGGAATCTCTGTAAAATCACAGGGGACAAAGGCATCTAGAGAAAAAGAAATGCTCAGTTTTGTTCCAGATGATTTGGACAGCCAAGACTCCCCCAAATCTCATGACTAGATGCCTAGAACTTTGTTTCTGTAATTCACTCCAGCCAAGATGTCCAGCACAGCTCTCACTACCACAAGGTGGGGGCAAAGGCCACTAGGTTAGACAGTTGTAAAAGGGGATTAGACAAATTCATGAAGATGTTTCTGGAGAGTGGACAAATTCACAGCCAATGAGCCTAAAGAGACATCATGCCTTTTTAACACCACCTACTAAGCCACAACACAAAGTTGCTTTCATGTCCAGCTTGTGGACTTTCTAAGGATGGCTGTTGTGGAGATGAGGACACTGGTTGTTTGGTCTCATGCAATGGATTATTTTATATTCTCTATACTGGTGCCATTATCAGAGAGACCCTGACAAAACTGTAAAATAACTTTGACCTAGAAGAGGCAATGCATGTTCAAATTTGTTTATAAAAAGTTGGTTTCCCAAATTCTCTGATCTTGAATTTAAGAATGTAAAGTCTAATGGCTTGAAACATGCAATATCCTGGCCAGCCAATTGACAGATGACCTACAAAGCAGGCATGTGAAGGAATCACATGTCTAAATATTGTACAGAAACACAACAAAAGAACACGTCCCCTTTTAAGGAAGGCTTTTATGAAATACTTCTCTCTCATATTATAGCTTTTCTGTGCCCATGACTGGAGTATAAATAAAATGGAGGTCAATAGGAAGCATCTGCCTCAGGCTGCTTCCACACAGTAGAATTAATGCAGTCTGACACCTCTTTAACTGTCATGGCTAAATCCTATGGAAACCTGGGGTTTGTAGTTTGTTGTGGCACCAGAGATCTCTAAGACAGAAGGCTAAATAGCTCACAAAACTGCAAATCCCAGAATTCCATAGCACTGAGTCATGGCAGTTAAAACAGTGTCAAGCTGCATTAATTCTGCAGTGTTGATGCATCCTTAGAAGCCTTTTTGCAGCTACCAGAGAAACTCCCACTCACTCTTTCATAACATTCACAGATAATCAAAGGGACTCCTTAATCCCCCTTGAACATATATCTTCTCTTCATACATTACACAGCAACAGAAAATTGAAGCAATTAAGCCCAATTGGGCAATTTTTCATTTATTCAAACATATAGATTTACATGCATATTTCTAACTACAAATTCTTTCTAAGGCTGTATACACCAAGGGTAGGAAACCTGTGGCCTCCTCCCTGATGTTGGTCAATTACTACTTTGTTGTTGTTGGTTGCTATAAAGTCACTTTGGCTTATGACACCATGAGACCAGGGTATCCCCAGAACTCTCCTCCAGCAACACATTTCAAATCTGTTGATTCGCTTCCTATTAGCTATGTTTGCCTGGGAGGCTGGCACTAAAAACCACATGAAACCAAGTTGGATAAAAGGCCACAACTTTATTAGCAACAGCAAACCAGAACAGAAGGGTTGGCACAAAGCATAAGGTCAGGATCTGAAGCATCGAATAACCCCACGGTTAATCGATAAGCAGCATACCTGGTGACCGCCAGGCATTGGGATGACTTAGGGGCTAAGTAACGCCAACTGACCACCATCACACCAGGTGCTCTCTTGTTCTCAAAGCCCCTAGTCACCATGTGGCTTAACCATGTTGTGGCCACCGCAATGGCCACAACGCATGCCCAGCTCGCCCCCGGGTCCCTATTGACTCCCAAACCAGTGCTCCACAGCCCTGGTATCCAAACCAACCAGATCCTGGCCTATGCTGCTGCCACAAAGGCCGTTCCAGCTGGAACGCCTACCGCCAACCCTGCCACAGGTTGTCAGTGTCCAACACAAGTGTCCAAGTGCAGAAGAACATAACCTGCATAGACCTTAGATTTCCATCTGCCCAATTTTTTGATGGAATCAGCAGCTAGGCCAACTTGAGATGCCGAGGTGGCCGCTTCAATCCTGAATGAATGTCCACCGAACTCAGCAGGAGGGAGCCCCAATCGCTTGACGGCCAAGCGCAAAACTGAAACAAACTGAAGACGAGTGAGAGGCATCCCATCCAAGTGGACAAACAGATAAGAATCAATGCCAGGGCGCAAAAACAAGAATTTTTGAAGGGCCTTAACAGCACAAATCGTAGACCCTTTTAACCTCCTAAGAACAATAGTTTCGCCATGGCCAAGTTGATTGCACTTGGACCTACGGACAACCAAAGAAACAGCATGTTTAATGAAAGACAAATCACAAGCTTTAAACGCCCTAAACGATATATCAACCTTGGAAGATGCAACCAGTTCTCCAATCTCAAAGCCCCAAAAAATGCCACCGTGAATGCAGCAAAAAACAAAGCATATTCGTAATCAGAGGAGCAAACTGACGGTAGTAAAGAGCAAATATTAGAAAGCAGCTGGAAACAAATAGGTCGTCTGGCATCTTTGGCCTGATATATAAATGCTTCCAGCCTTCGATCGCCTTTCATATGAGAAAGGAAGAGCATGGATCAGCAAAACCACCAGCTTTGGAGAAAAAGGTGATGCCAGCTAAATGAATGGCCATAGTCTTAGGCGTGCTGTTGGCACGCTCCAACCACACAAGAAACTGCATAACAGTGTCAGAGTCAACAGGCCATCTAGGATGGATACCAACAGAATGAAATAAGTCCCACAGTTTTGTAATGGCTCGCTTGTATACTTTAAAAGTAGAGGGAGCAACCGACGCCAAAACTCCTTGCATTATTTCTGGCAGCCAACCTCCCAAAGGAATTCTGGGAAAGGGGTCGGCGGTGGATCTGCCTCGGGAGCCAGCTGGCGAAACCTGTCTTCCTGAAAACGAGAGAGGGCATCAGCAACATTATTTTGTAAACCTGGGACAAAACGAGCTGTAACTGTAATATTATTATGTAAGCATCAAAGAACAAGCTTTCTTACTAAGGACATAACCCTTACAGATTTAGAGGATTGACAGTTAACCACAGAAGCAACAGCTTGATTGTCGCACCAAAAACAAACTTTTTTGTTACTGAAATCTTGGCTCCAAATGTGAACAGCAGCAACAATAGGGAACAGTTCTAAAAAAGTCATATCCCTCATAATGTCACAATCCGACCACTCAGAAGGCCATTTCTTGGCACACCAATGTCTTTAAAAATAAATCCCTAACCCAACACTCCCCGCACCATTCGAATGAACCTGTAGAAGGTCTTGAAGGGACCAGGACCTTTGACAGATGGCAACACCATCTGGAATTGGAGCCAAACACTAAGGTCTTCCTTCATAGCTCTGGTATAACGAATATGGTGATGGGGTAGGTGTGGACCAGCCAAGGACCTAGCAATACTGGTACAAAAGGCGCGACCAGGTGAAATGACTTTGCAACCGAAGTTCAGATCCCCAAGGATGGACTGGATCTGCTTAAGGGTGGCTTTTTTTGCCAGCAGGGCCTCTTGGAGAAGGGACCTAAGGGCTGCAAGTTCATCAGCAGGAAGGAAGGAGAGACCTGCTACAGAATCTAATCTAATTCCCAGAAAAGTGAGGGACGTGGAGGGCCCTTTGGTTTTGTCTGCAGCCAAAGGAACAACAATATCTTTGGCTAAGTAAGAAAACATGGCGAGAAGCCTGGAACATTCATCAGTATGAGCACGCCCAACAAAAAGAAAATCATCGAGGTAGTGGGTAACTAAAGGAGAGGAAGCCCGGCGCTTCAGCTCCCACTCAAGAAACGTGCTAAACATTTCAAAGGCTGCACAGCTGATGGAGCAGCCCATGGGCACGGCCTTATCGAAGTACCAGTTGTGAGAGAACTTAAATCCAAGGAGTGGGAAATCATCAGGGTGAACTGGCAACAAACGAAAGGCAGATTGGATATCACATTTTGCCATAAGGGCACCTTTGCCACAAGCCTTAACCAAACGAATAGCATGGTCAAAGGAAGCATACTTGACAGAACACAATTCAGAGGGAATAGCATCGTTAACAGAAGAACCAGGTGGGTGAGATAAATGGTGAATAATCCTGAATTCACCAGGCGCCTTCTTAGGAACAACACCTAGAGGAGAGACATGAAAGTTAAGAAAAGGAGGGGAGGGGAGGGGACCCTCGACTCTGCCAGCTTCGATTTCCTTAAGGATTTTAGTATGGAGGACATCTGGCTGATCTCTGGCAGACTTGAAGTTGCGAGGGTTAGAGTGGGATGGGAAGGAAGCAACAGGGATACAAAAACCAAAGGAAAAACCATCAGCAAGTAGAGCATCTGCTTCCCTGTTAGGATGAGCAGCCAGGAGAGGAATCAAAGCAGCAGGCCTTACAGGGGTGCAAGCCATCTAAAAAGAAGAAGGGAAAACAACAGCAGCACTATTTGTGGCCCCCTGGCACGCCGGCGTCTGAGGACAAAGGACTATCTTTTCTGCCGGTTGCTGCCTAGGCAGGGTGCCCTGAACGAAAGGGCTGGGAAGAAAGGTTAGCGCGTGAACACGAATACTTTGGATGAGAACCTTTACAGATATCACAAGAGTGTTCATATTTGCATTGCTGGCACGTGCACCTGCCAGCATTGAAATCCCAGCAAGAAAAGCGGTGAAATTCCTTTTTTACAGGCCCTTTAGCAGGACCTCTAGCCTTAGCCAATGTACCAACTTCTAGCAACCAGATCTCATTATGTAAAGTGTCCCAACATTCTCTAGAATTCTGAGAGGCATGTTGTCGGAACGCAGCATCATATGCAATAGCGGCTAAGTCACCAGCAAAGGACTTAGCTCGCAAAACATTTAACAAATGGCTATCAAGATGCCAAGCTCTCTCAGGAGAGGCCATGGCCACACAGTGAAGCCTTCAAGCCAATTGGCAAAGTTGTGTTCTACCGGGACCAATTTGGGTTCTTTCTTGGTCTTTTTTGTAGATGTCACCGCCACCGCTTCTTGACCTTTCGGCTGCAGGAGGGAGAAAACGTCAACATAACAGCCTCGAAGAATGAGTTTTCTAAATTTTTTGGGCAGATGAGAGCCAGGGGGCCTCTCACCAGGCACACAAACCGGGAAATTGGCCGCTTGAGGATCGACCCAGACACCCTGGAGACCAGGGCACCAAGACCGAAGTTTTATGGCCCACCTAGGCAGGCCAGGAACCAAAGCATGTTCCACCCAAAAACCATCCCTCCCACAAGGAACTTCAGATGTCACAGCACCTGCAACAGTAACCTGCGAAGCACCAGCCAGCCGAGCACGTTGTCGCCTCCTCTTGGCTTTGCGCTTCTTTTTCCTCTTCTTATGCCTTTCCGAAGCTGAGATACCACCGTGTGGGTCATCTTCATCTGAAGATGATGAGAAGGAAGAGCTCGAACTGCTGCTGGTGGAGCTGCTCAACACTGGAGTCCTCACAGGCTGGGAAGACGGCACCGCAGATGTGGTAGATAAGCCAGGCTGAGAAGAAGTTGTTGCTTGCTGAATCAGGTCTGCACTCGAGCGCGACAAACTGGCAGCTGCTTCAGGAGACAGACCACTTGGCATAGAAGGATGATCCAATGACATCTCTGTAGGAGCAGATTCGGAGGAAGCTCTCGCAGCAACTGGAGCTCTGGCCGCTGAAGAAGCCCTAGGAGCTGGAGACAGTTCAGACCAAGATTTTCTGGGAACTCCCGACTGGCCCCTGGTTGAAGGGCATGAGGAGGGTGCAGGAATCAGAGGCTTAGGAGGCATGTTGGAGCCAAAAAACAAAAAGGTAAAGGCAAATAGCCCCCAAAATTGCAGCAACCAAATGAAAGTCAAAAGGAGCAACAACTTCCTTTAAAAAGTCAGGGCAAATTCAAAAGCCAGAGCAGAAAAACCATAGAGTCAAAGCACATAGCTCTGACCACTATCCCTCACCCCCAAAGTCAGTCCTGATAAAACCAGGAAAGCTAAAATATGTGAGGGAAGATGGAGGGAGAGACTCCCTAATAAGGCCCAAAAGGGGGGAGGCTCAGCAGGAGCAGCTGAGCAGAAGACCACCCCCACCCAAAACTCACTGGTGGGGGGGGGGTTTGCGGGCGCCACCTGAACCCCTAAGGGAGGTGTGAGGAGGGTGGGGGAGGGGAGGGGAGGGTGCCGGACACCCACCACCCACGCTCCGCAAAGCTTGGGCCTAGCTCAAAAGGGAGGGAGGGGCACGCTCCCTATGCCGGCCTCCCTGGGAAGAGGACTCACCTCTGCTCACTTGCAGAGCCGAGCGGCAAATGGCCGCGGGGCCCGGCCGCGGGGCCTATTTAAAGGCCAAGGCCCCGCCTCCTCACCCCATGGTGAGGCTCCTCCTCCAGGGCAACCCAACCAATGAGCTGCCCTGGAGGACTGAAGCCTCACCATAGAGACTTCCTCCACCCCTACAGAGTGGCGCAGGTGGAAGGGGCAGGCCCTTCTGCCTGGCGCCACCAATCAGGGCAGAGAGCGACCCCAACCTGGAAGTTGGGGCCAGGGAGCCGTGCCAGCTCCCGGCGGCAAAGTGGCCGGCCTGCGCAGTCGGGCAGCCGCATTTTACTGCAGTTTTAACAATCATACACAGAAATCAGAAATAGTATAGTGCCAACTAGATCATCATCATCAACAACAACAACAAGAGCAGCAGCAGCAACAGCAGCAGCAGCAGCAATAATGATCTCTTCTGAAATTTTTAATTCAAATAGTATTATGCAAATAAAATAGTGTATTTTTTTTTCCATTTCAGGCTTCCCTCCTGTAATCTAAATTAATGCAACTCAGGAAGAATTGTTCCAGACATGTTTTTTCCAGTCATGTAGTTCAGCTCTCTGTTGACAAAAAAACAGAAAAAAGAAAATGAATGTTCAGGTTCAAGGCACAAATCCAGCTGATGAAACTGCTCCAGTGCCAAATGCTATCAGATCCATGCTGAAACTGAAGCTTGGAGGAATGTTCTACCTGTGAAAATAGTCAAGGATATACAGTTGAACCTCAACTTTTACAGGTTTAACTTTTGAAGATTTGATTTTTCACATGTTTGTCATCAATAACTAAATCATTTTGTTTGTTTCTTTGTTGTTGTTGTTTTTAGTTTCACAGCCTACTAAGGAAAATCGCAGATGATGGGCGTAGACTAGAAAATGTAAAGAAAACTTTGTTTAAAGTTTAGTAAGTCATAAATGCACAAAATAATACAAAGTGTCTCTGCTTCCCCTTTTGCCCCAAAGCACTGCCCATTTTTGGTCAGCCTACTGCAGTTGCTTTCCTCCTCTCCAAGCACATCTGGAACTACAAGACCTGGCATGATTTGCTCACATTCCTTACTTTATAGAGATACAAATATAGATTGAGGGACTGTGCACATCAGCCATAAAGGCTGGCGCATGCCCCAACTCTGCCCCAGGGCAGCATGATGCCACGCCCTGCTCCACATGGAACATGGCATCACGGTACTCCTCTGGTGCTGTGCTGACATGAAGCAGTGCCAAAGGAGCGCCTTAAAGCTGTGGCACTGTGGCTATCATGCCCTTTCCAGATTGGGGCCACAGCATTCAGTTGCTGCAGCCCTGATCTGGTGCAGCTCGAGGCAGCTGCAGGCTGCCCCTTAGGGGTGGTCTGCACAGTCTCTGAGTTAAAATGGGGGGGGGGGGGGCTTAGAGATATTTGTGGTTTTTCTGCTTTCTTGTCCCTAACCCCCATGAATGTGGAGGGCGGGCAATAATACAGTCAGCTCTTCTTATACACAGTTTTTTTATACACGGATTCAAGCGTCCACGGTTTGAAAATGTTCAAAAAAGTATAAATTTCAAATATCAAACCTTGGTTTTCCATTTTTTATAAGGGACACCATTTTGCTATGTCATTATATTTAATGGGACTTGAGCATACACGGACTTTGTTATACACGGGGGATCCTGGAACCAAACCCCAGCGTATTACAAGGGTCCACTGTATTCTCTACTGATCTGTAGAAACTGAGTACCAATTAGAATGTCTGGGGGAAGATACTTTCATGAAAATGCATTAAGATCACATTTGATATATTCCAAAGGTGACATCTGGAAGTGAAAACCACACTCAAGGGTCAAATGAAGCTCAAGAAATCCATCTTCTCTTGTTCAAGACGTTTTATATTACAACAAACCTTTGGCTGAAAATTCATGTTTTTGCTCATTCTTCACTTATGTGAGCTTCACTCTGACAATAATTATATCTACCTCTTTGTTCTTTTCTTAACATATTTCCACAGACTTTGGTCTTTAATACCCTCCATTCCAGAGATAATCCCATCCCATAAACCACCACCCTGTCAACAAAATCCCATTGAAGGGATAACTTCAATCAAAAGGAACATGTCCCAAAGCTGAGAAATTACTGCCAATCCTAAATCCAATGACAAGAAGCAGGAATGCTGATAGAATGGATAGAAATTAAACCAGAAACAAGTCAGGAGGCAGACCTAAGCATCTACCAACGGTTTGTTGCGAGATGCAGCAACTGAAATTCTGATGAACCAAAGAGCCACATGACAGATGGTAGGGTCACTTACTTCTAAGTGAAACTCATTAAAAGTTGAAGCAGTTAGGCCAATTATTTATTTATTTATTTATTTGATTTCTATGCCACCTTTCTCCCATAAAGGGACCCAAGGAGGCTCAGTAAACCATTTTTTGTAAAAAGGAAGATGAAGATGGAGGAGGTAGTGGTAAAGGCAGGGACAGGATCTGAGCTGTATTGCAAAGTATATTACAAGCTCTATTCTCCAACAGGCTTAATTATCCAACAGTAATGATTTATAAGATGTCAATGAAGGCGAAATTGACAGACACAAAGGCACAGTCAAGAGGTCAGAGTTCAAAGTGAGAATGAAGGAAATCACTAACCCTTGCAACCAGGAGTCTCCAACTTGAGTTGGCAAGCTTGCAATTATATCCCAGTGATTAGGCCATGTTTATGGTGCTTGAGCATCTTTTCCTAGCTGAAGGCTTTAAGAAAAATGTGTTAATGAGGAGCACAGAGGGCAGAAGTTAGAGGACAAAGGTGAAGGTAGGAAGACACCAGGGACAAAAGAAGTGATTTTGGGCAGTCAAACAGCACAAAGACCAGAAACCTCATTAAAAGGTTTGGAGACTGCACACCTCTCTCTCTGACCTTGGCAAATGAGGTGGGTTGTATTGCAATTTCTAAGATAGTACTTTGGCCTAGATTGTTTAGCTAGTAGTAACACAAATGTAAAGGCTTTCTAAATTTCTGTGATAAGCAGCAATGCCTTGGCTTCAACTTCTTTGGGATTGTTTCCTCATGCACAAATTTTATACATCCATACATGCAATTCTTTCAGTAATTTACCCCCCCCCCCCCCCCCGCACACACTCATGTCAGAATCATGTTATGAGAAAGACCATTTCAGTTCAAGGGCATATTTGTATTCCCACAATGATAAATGGAGTTTTTCATGATGGAGGATTGGATGCATAAAAAAGAATAATAATCGTAAGAGCAGAAAACCATGTAATGAATGAAGATGTGAACAAGTGCAGTGACCGTTTTAGAGTAAGAAATGACATCTATCGAACTGTCCAAGAAGATTGATTATCCCTCATTGCACTACAAAGATATATTTTTGAACATTTATATGGATGTCTCTATCAAATGATAGTGAGTTTTTCAAGTCTTCTGCAATAGTATTTCGCCAGCTTATTTTCCAAAAACAGAGCTGAAATATAATGCAGAATTTGTACAATTTTTCTAGGGCAAGGATGGTTCTCTTTTGTATTCTCAGTAGCTAGACCATTCTCCAGACAATGGGGAGCATAGATAACTGATTTATAGTGAGTCAGAGAATAGTGTTGATTATTGTAATCCAGTATATTATTCTTTATGCCTTTGCAACCAATTCTCTAAGACTCACCTGGATTGGCATGATTTTAACCACTCCTCCAGATCAGGTCCAAATTAGGTCAATAAACATTTAAATCACTTTGATCTAATAAAGCAATCTGGACAATAAAAGAAAGCCAAACAGTATGACTCCCAAAACAGCACCATAAGACAAAAGTGAGAGGGTGGGGGAGGCAGAAGTGGGTGGGAAGTTGGACTTTACATGCTGATTCCAGTATGGATCAAATGTTTCAGGATGAATCCACACTGCAGAAATACAGCAATTTGACACCAGTTTAACTGCCACGACTCAATAGTATGGAATTCTAAGATCTGCAGTTTTGTGAGATATTTAGCCTTCTCAGCCAGAGAGCTCAGGTGCCCCACCAAATGGCAAATGCCATGGTGTGGAACACCATGAACCAACATTGAGTCATGGAAATTTAAGTAGTGTCAAATCGCTTTATTTCTGCAGTATGGCAGCAGCCCCAATAAGAATGCTTGTGGGGCAGAGTTCTTTTGCTCTTCTGGTAATTCTCTGTTAGCAAGACAAACATTTTATGAATCATGTTGAAGCTTGGAGGTACTTCTGTGTTTACTGTAGTTTGTATTTCTCCTTCCTTTACCTTACCAATACTGCCCTTTCTGACTCCTTTTCTAATTTAGTCCTGCTCTTCCTTAATATTTGTTGTTTATCTGAGAGAGTTGTCTGTTAATCTCACTATTTTTAATAGCAGTTTTATTAGGAACAGTTATCCTTAGATTGCCAGCATGGTGTAGTGGCTTGAGTGCTGGAGTAAAGGTGCATCTACACTGTAGAAATAATGCAGTTTGATACCACTTTAAGTGCCATGGTTCCATCCTATGGAATCTTGGTCTTTAGATTTCTCTGCCATAGTGCTGGTGCCTCACAAAACTACAATTCTAGGATTCTATTAGATGGAGCCATGATAGTTAAAGTAGTGTACAACTGCATTATTTCTACAGTATAGATGTATCCTAAGGCTCTGGGAGACCCACATCAGAATACAGACTCAGTCATGGAATCCTACAGAGTAATCTTGGGCAAGTCACAGTTTCTTGGCCTAGGAAGAAGGCAATGGAAAACCTCCTTGGTATAAATGTGGGCAAGAAAAAACCATGATAACTTCACTTTAAGCTCATCTTAAACTGAAAATGACTTAAATATCAACAACCTAATCCCATTTCCCCAGCCCCTGTAAACATCTCTCTGCATCTGGGAGGAAGAGTATTGAAGTGGCTCACTCAGATCTCTAAGGAGTCACTCTACACACCTGGATGCAATATCTTGTGCTATACTATACAGTTTCTGAAGGAAGTTAAGCAATACTGAGTGTTTCTTAGTTATTTGGGGTGCATGCTTATGTGTGGTTACAATTTATGTATTTAGAAATTAGTTTATTATTATAGTTAAGATATTTGTTTGCTACCTTTAAATGAAAAATTATTCCATGGCAGCTTTCAAATATAAGCATGTGCATAAAAGCCAGTTAAAAACTGAAATGTATCATCTAGTAAAATTCAGACATCACTACTCAATGCTCCATTAAAAACTATTTTAGAGAAGTCCAAATAAAACATGTACGTCTTCAGATGCCTTCTGAATGCCTGTAATGATATTACCTGATGCTCTCCAAATGTAAGTGTGTGAAGCACCATGAACCAACATTGTGTGGAGCAAGAGTGGGCTAAGTGTGGCTCTAAAGATGTTTTTTGGACTCCAGCATACAGCATCCCTCATTATTTTCTCTGTTGGTTAAGGCTGATGGAAGCTGCCATACAACAACATAGACTGGACTTTGTGCACTCTGGTGTAGCAAGCAGAATGTTGGACTTAGACTGGGTTTTCTTGAGTTAGTCCATGAAACCTGCAAAAGAGGGACAACCATTTAATTTCACTGTAGTATTAGATATGTGAAGTTTGTGGTTTTAGATTTCTCATTTTAAATATTTCTAATTTGTGATTGACAGTGGGGTTTTTAAAAACTGATGGATAGATTTCTCCATATGAGAAATCATAATAAGGATGGTTGAAATGCTACATTACCAACTTAGTTAAGAATGCATAACTATAATCTTCTAAACCAAACTCCTAAACCTACCTGAACAACCAGCAGCCACTCCAAGCTATTGAGGTCTGTTGCGCTGGCATGGGGCAAAGCAGGACAATGTCTCCAGCCTTGTCCAACCAGTGATCTGTGGTGCAATGAAGAATTAATAGAGGGGTAATGCTTCTGATGGACACAGTCTCAATCTGGTGGAAGGAAGCTAGAAACATCCTTCTATTGCACCCCAATCACCAGCAGAACAGTACTTCTATCACTCAAAGTAGCTCCGTGGAATTTAAGGTGAGCTTCATGGGACATTTATGATCAGGGCAATAGTAGCACAGTTGTGAATATGTAGTATAACTAAATATGGAACAGTTAATGGATCTGTAGCTCTAGGGAGATTACTACACACAGCTTTTAATTCATGATTATAGTTATAAAATAGCACCTTTGGTGATACTTATCACATGACATCGCCTCTGACTTGTTGTTGCTATATCTGCCAAGTGTAGTTAAGGCATCCTTTTTCATTGATAGGAAAAATCTGTCAATGAGGTCCCAGTCATAGGCACCCCCTGGACTCCTCAAGTGTAAAACATCACTGCTGTGGGAGTTGTGATATTGGCAGTCACATGGTGTCATCTTCTTCTCCTCCCTCTTGCTATTCCCAAGCAGCCTGATTCACTTTTTTGTCTTTCTTTTCTTTTCTTTTTTAAAAAATACATTTCTAAATGTAAAGCTTAAATTACATTAAAAGATCTGTAGAATTGTGTTTAAAAAATAATAAAATACAATAAAATGAAATGAAAGTCATCCTGGGTAGGGGCACAGAGCAGGGAGACAGAGTTAAGGTGGTGTGAGGAAGAGAGTGTGATGGCGGCAGCAACTCCAGTCTTCACGATTGTGAAGATATGTGATAATGACTGGTATGTTTGCCTTTTAATTAATTTGCATTATTGCATCAAGAATAGGACTCATATGATAAAGTCTTATGTTACAATTCCATAATTGCTATATAGGATGCCCACTAATAATAATAATAATAATAATAATAATAATAGGCACAATCATGTATCCCTCCATATTTTCTCCCATTTAACAATGATCTTAGCATTCTTAGCCACACAGGTGTACTCAAAGTGAAGCAAAGGTCAGTGTGAGCCATGTTCTTTGTTTTTATGCCCAGTGATCAGAATATAAATACAAATATCAAATACTATAAAAATAAATATCAAGAGCAAGGCATCTACATCTCCTATTTTCTCTTTGCAGACATATATAGCTTCATCTAATACCCACATGCACATGATTGCTGATGTATTCAAACAACTGACTCAATTCAGTACAGAGAATACTTCAGTGAGCTTGAGACTAGGCTGCTTTATGCAGCATCTAAGCAAATCTAAAAACAATTCAGTATTTAAAAGGAAAGCTGAAGTTGGTCTCCAGGGACTGCCAAAAGACAGAGTACCTGCCGTTGGGCTATTCTAAAATTCTCTCAGCTACATTATGTAAAGCTCAAGAGAACAAGCTGTTTCGGGGAGACTAAAATCAGCATTGACAGATTGATCAGCAAAAGGTTATGCAAGCAAAAAAGTGTGGCAGTTTCAGATGGATGGGGCTGAACTCATAACCTAGTGATCCTGAAAGGTCCTTGATCTCAAAAACATGCTATCTCCAAATATGAGATATCAAAATATGAGGATCCCAAAATACAGCATAGACTATGCAGGGGTGCTTAACAAAGGCATATATATGGAGAAGGGCTCCTTCAAGTATCAAGGTCTGATGCTGTTACCAGCACTTTCAATTCAGGCCAGAAGCATTTTGGTAGCTGGTAGATGATATGGATCTTTGGTCTCATCCAGCAGAGCATCTCTTACATCCTTAAGAATGAACAAATCTTCACCTGGATTTTTTTCTACCATCTTCAAAGTCATTTGATTTTAATTTTCCTTTGATCACTGCCATAACACAGTATTAAGCTAAGGTTTGGCAGTGAGTGCAGCCCTATACAGTGATTATTGTGGTATCATTAAAGGCATCATTCATACCACAAGTGACAGGCCAGAACAGGTCAGTGCTAATAGTTTCAACTGCCGCTTATTCTTACTGAAGTCTCTGTGTGTACAGAGGAAGAATGTAACTTTAAGACAAACCAGAGGAAAGAAATGGGTGATGAAATCAGAACCAATGTTTCAGCTTGTCTCCAGCTGTGGAGTTAACAACCGCACTGGCCTGCCTCACTTGACGAAGTGAATCTAAAAACTCTTAAAGCAGCCCTGTGGGAGACAGACCTCAAGCCAAACATGCACAGAAAGCCATAAAAAGTGTGGCATAGTGCAAGAATTCCATAAAAGCAGAGTTATTGCCATGAAACATAGTTATGAGGATGGCATCCAACATCAGGAAACTTTTCGTATGTCATTGCTTGAAATCCATTCAATCCTTTCTTTAAAAATTCTGCCTAACATTGTCACTGGAGATTGGGCATAAGTAAGAAAAATGAGAATTCCTCCATCAGAGATTAAAAATCCCATAAACTGTATTCTAGTTTCTCCTGCCACTGTTACAGAAATGGCCTCACTTTCTTACCTTCACATCTGGTCCATGCTCATTTCCATCATTTTAAAAAAATAAAATGCCCATCCTTATCTTCACTTATCCCACCATGTATGCATATTAGTGTATATGTTTTGAATTGTACATGTAGTTTGAACACATTCCCCTCACTGACTTGTTGTTAATGTTGTTGTGTGCATTCCAATCATTTTCAGCACATGGTGACCCTAAGGCAAACCTATCACAGATGTTTCTGTAGCTAAGAGTGTGTGACTCAGTGAGTTTCCATGGCTGAGCAGAGAACCACATCTTGGACTCCAGAGTAGTAGTCCACCACTTAAACCACTACACCACACTGGCTTTCATTGAGTAAATCATATTTAAGCATAGAATTCAAACATATAGCCAAATACATCTGGGGAAGTAGACTTAAGTCTATGAAAGCTCAAGCTGCCAAGTTCATTCTTTCCATTAGTCTCAAACATGCTACAAGATCTCTCTACATGTTTAAGCAGTGTTTTGTGTACATATGAAATACGTCTCCATTTATGCATCCACAGCTATCTGTATGTGTGCAGCCACCAGAGCTTTACACAGTTTGTAGCTGGCTCTGTCCAGTGCTGCTGCTTATTAAAGAGAATCCAGGGGCCTATTAACACCACACAACTACACTGCTATCATTTATCTTCACGTCTAATCCAATGAATTTCTGAGCTTCCATAGGGACCACTGCAGTTAAAATGGAATAATAGTGCTATAATTGTGTAGTATGAATGGACCCCTGGACTTTCCTCTTACATACTGGGAGAAGTTGACCTTTTTTTTCCCTAATGGGCTGTCTTGACATTACAAGAAACTTTCTTTCACTGAGGACTAGAAAATATGCAACTATTTCTTAAGCCACTGCCTCCCAATTAGATAATTGTAATGCACTTTACGTAGGGCTGCCCATTTAGAAATTTCAGCTGCATCTCCATTGTAAAATTAATGCAGTTCGACACTGCTTTAACTGCCATGGCTCCATGCTATGGAATTTTGGGGGATATTTAGCCTTCTCTGTCAGAAAGCCTTCTGGTGCTACAGCAAAGTATAGATTCCAAGATCCATAGTATGGTACCATGACAGTTAAGGGGGTGTCAAACTGCACTTATTCTGCAGTGTGGCATCAGCATGCAACTAATGCAAAATGCAATCACCAGAATTCATAGCTGAGGAGTTCAGTCTGAGGAGCTGAAGAATGTTCCTGGGCTCTTAAAACTTTGCCTAGAGTGAAATAAAGATGATAGATAGCTAATCTAGATTAGATAGATGAATGGGTAGGTAGGTAGGTAGGTAGGTAGAAAGACAGAGAGCAACAGTACAGTAGTAGTTGCATAGGGAAAGCCCCTAAGAACACTGCCATAAGATAGAATCTACATCTCAGAAAGATACTAAAAAAAATTGAAACTGATTTAATAACATTTAATGACATTAATGAAAAGAGATTTTTTTATAGAAAACATCAAACATTTTAACTATCACTTTTATCAGTGATGCTTATTTTGTATATGTATGAGTGATAAAATAAGGCCATGGGAAAATATTTATATATCTGATGTTCTTTATTCCGGTTGCATTGTTATCCAAAAGATAGGGATAGGAAAAAAAAATTCTGTTTGGCTTTTCCTTACCGTTTAATACATGAGTTTACATCCCATTTATGCATCAATCTGAGAAATAGTTCTTTTTAAAATTCACACAAAGGTTTGTGCATATACTTGCATTAATGTGATGTGCAAGTTCAGGAGGTTCACAAAACATGTTGACATTAAGAAACATTATCTCATAGACAGCAAAATGTGCATATTCTGTACTATATTAACTTATTGGTTTAAAAAATACAAAAGGAAGAAGGAGTAGGGGAAAGCTCCAGAAATGCAATTTTTCCCCCTCTGCTGGACTATATCACTTTCTGTCTTTATTCTCTGCAACAATTAAAACATGCCAAAATGCAAAGTGCACGTTTTAGAAAGCACTGGGGTATTTGTATTGCCATTCATCTAATCCCTTAAAAAGAAGAAGAAAATCCCTTAATGTTTAAAGGGGGGAATAGATAAGATCACATCATTATAATCATCTGGTCAGTTGCATTTCCATACAAGGGCATGAGGAGGGCTCCTAAAGCCATGTCTTTGTCTCTCTGGAATCTGCTGTAAGCATCCCTGATTAGTCTGATGATCCAGTCAAACCCTCCTTTCCCAATGCCATGACAAGCTTTTATGTGGCAGAATGGTCTCAGTTTTCAGGGAATCACTGGAACTGTGCCAGGCACTTTTCATTAATTTTGCACTGTCTGTACAGCATTGGATCACTGATTCAGCACCTTCCAGCAGTCTGGGCCTTGCCACAGTATCATAGCCTAGATTCTACAGCTGATGCTGCAAAGACAACCTCTAGCTTTGGAATGAAAGACTTTCTCTTGTCTTTATCATCCTGGGTATTTAAAAAAAAAATCAGGAATAACTTCATAGAGTTGACTTTGCTTTAGAGAGGACTGTAAATTTTTACATTCATCTCAACCTATTGTTGACATTGTGATTTTTGATATTGTGATGCAAATCAGTTGCAGACAACATAGGTCTCATACATCTCAGAATGTTTGTATAAACTCGATGTATAAACTACATAAAACCATTACACCCTAAACACTTTTAACAAAAAGCTGGGCTTTAACATGGTGCCAAAATGAAGCCAACATTGCAGACAATTGGGCCCTAAGGGGAGAACATTTCACAATCAGGGTGCCAAACACAGAAGGCCCTTTTTCATGTTCTCACACAGCATATTGCCTCTGCTGGTAGGATATCAAGGAGGATCCTACCGGCAGGTTTCAATCCTTGAAAAGACATATATACAGACTGTTGATGATTCAAGGACTGAGGTCCTAAGCCATTTAGGGCTAGAAAAGTTATCACCATTACCTTGAATTAAGTCTTGAAACTTACTGGTTGTCACTATAATTTATTTATGACTGGTGTTATGTGATTTCTATATGATGTTCTATATGATGGCCATGTTTGAAAGAGGTCAAGGGTTGAGTGAAATACACACAAAGTCAAATTTCCTGAAATTTGAGCTTTTTAAATGCCATCTCATCTGTGCTTCCATAGTATTTTAGCCAAGGCATGGGGGTATGCAAATCTTTTTGTACTCTGTCTTCCACAGTTCCCACAACTGTTGCCAATGGCCAGATTCAATGGCAGTTGGGGTTCAGTAACATCTGGAGAGCCATAGATTCTCTTTCCTTTCACCACCACATCTCCAATTTAATATTTAATATCAAACCATTTCCCTTCTCACAGATGCCATACATATAGCTGAGGACAACTATTCATATTGCAGTCTACAAAACCTGCAATGCACTGCAAGTGTGACCAAGAAAACCTGAACATTTGAATACATCTATGGCCTTTAATTCACTCAGACGACTGATAATATTCAAAAGGATTGTGGAACCAGATGAAATGTGAGTAAGCACGTTGTTTTTCTATGTAAATTCATGGCTCTTAACAAATGAAATGGAACTGAAAACAGATTTCTGAATGGATTTTGTACATTCCTTGACCAGAGCCAGCATGGTGTAGTGGTCTGTGTGTTAAACTTTGAAGCAGTACAGACCAGCACTTTGTGCCGGCCTGACCGCGTACTAGGGCTGAGCATCTAGGCACTGCCAGCCCTAATTTCGCTGCCCGGTCACCATCATGGTGCATGCCTGTCCACATGGCGTGTGCCATGAGTATACATACCAAACACAGAACCCAAATGGCGCTGGCCAGAAGGGGTGTCATCATTAAGCGCAAGCACACCTGTAATGCCCTTTCCAGGAAGCTGCCCAGATCAACATCTTTTGGTGCGTAGATTGGTGCTGTAGTGTGTGGCTGCTGTGGCACCAATCCGGGGCAGGAAAGGGAAGCTTCCAGCCACCCGTCTGTACTGCCCCTATGAGTCTGGAGACCAGGGTTCGATTCCGTGCTCAGCCATAGAAACTCACTGGGTGACCTTGGGCAAGTCACACTCTCTGAGCCTCAGGGGAAGGGAATGGCAAACCTCCTCTGAATAAATCTTGCTAAGAGAACCCCATGATAGGGTCACCTTTGAGTCACCATAAGTCAGAAACACACACAACACACGCATACACACATCCCTTAAGCATGCAACCTTATATTTGATATGTGTTTTTGCAGGAGTGTACTACATTGTTTTATCCTTTTGAAAAGCTAAGATGTCTTGGCATGCTGTTTATGCAATGGAGAAGTTTTGATATTATAATTAAAAGCCAAAGAGATCGAATTTTAGGGTGTATGTGTGTGTTTACTTATTACAACAGCAATCATGTTATTGCCCATCCAAAAGACATCAGCAAGGAACTAAAGGCCTGACTCTACAAACTACCAGATAACGCTAACATTTCTGACTCATTTTGGAGAAGTCATTTAAAATGAATTCTCAAATCAAGAGCATTTGCAGCTTAATTGGGGACACCACAGAGGTGTGACAGTGCACAAACAAGTAACATATACAATACACAAGGTCCTTGTCTCACAATATTGCTGTCATCCATAGCAACACCAAATGCAAGCAAAAAAAATCTACAGCCCTGATTCATAGAAATAGGTCTCAGGAATGGATGCATAGATCATTTGTTCTGCCCTACAGCTTAACGGTTTTAAATAGAAAGGTTAGGCACTGAGATGTGAAGGCGGCTGGGAAATTATGCTTGCCAAATTTATTTTCCAATCAGTACTAGCTTTAAAACACTTCATCAGCTTGGCAAAGCAACTATGGAATGAAAAGAGAGAGAGAGATACAAATTAGTTTTGGAAGGAAAGAGGGAGAAGAGACACACGCGACAGCAGACATCAAATATCAAGGACTGTTTGTGCCTCGTTTACACGGTTCATTTTTATAGATCCATTTAGCAAAGTGCTGTGTGGATTTCATTGTAAATGAAATGAATCAGTGATATTGCCTCCATGGCAACATGTCTGACGGCGATTGGCTCGCCAGTATCCAAGCGCTTAAACAATACCTCTGAAAGTACGTGTCCTGTTAATATTTAACACAGTGAGGCGACGTGGCAAAACCTAGCAACCCCACAACACTTGTTATGCAATTCCCCATTAATAGCTCAAAGGGATACAGAACCCGCCTTACACTTTTCTCACCCTCTATGGCAGATGCGATGCCTGCATTTCTTTGTTTTCATTTCCTGCAGTTCATTGTTGCTATTTTTTAAATAAAGTTTTTAAAAGAGCAGCAAATGCTGTGATTCAAAACAGGGTTCTTGGCAAAAAAATTAGATCAGTTGCATTTTAAAAAGGGAAATGAAATTATTTTATTAATAATCTTTCATCTCCCCATCAGTCTTTGTCACTATAGGACTAAGTGCTATATGCATCTGTACTGCGGAAATAATGCAGGTTAATATTGCTTTAAGTGCCACGGCTCAATGCTATGAAAGCCAAGGATTTGTAGTTTGTTGTGGCACCAGAGCTGTCTGTCTATACATCTAAAAGGAAAAAATTTCACAAAATTACATATCCCAGAATTGTATAACATTGAGCCATGGCAGTTAAAGCAGTATTAAACTGCATTAATTCTGCAATGCTGTTTGGGTCTTCATGTCTGTCTTATAGTGTTTTAGGTAAGCTTATCAAACGGCACTTTGAGCAACGGGAACAGAATGGAACAGAACGAAACAGGGGAAAAATGTGTGTTACCACATGGGATAATGTCGCTGATGCCACCGAGAGTCCCCAAGCCATTCCCCAGCTGTTCCTGGCAGCCGATTTTGAAAGACAATTTTGAACTGTTCTTCAAAATCAGCTGCCCTGGAATGGCTGGGGAATGGCTTGGGGACTTCCATGGAATTGGTGGCATTCTCCCGTGTCATAACACACGTTTCCCCTCATTCTGTTCCATTCCTGTACCATTTCTCCAAGTGCCATGTAATAAGCTTAAGAGAGAAACACATCACTTGCCCTAGGAATTCTGTAATATTCCAGCCTACGACTGCATCATATTATCTCTCTTTTGATATATAGGTCAAATAGTGCTTGGAGGGAATACAAGAATAATTCCTGAAAAGTCTTTAACAGTAATGATATTCACCCCTTTTTTAAAAAGTTAGCTGCTGTTATTCTCCATATTTCAGTTCCATTTTCCCCCTGCCCTAGGCAAGAGTTTTGACATCTGAGGCAGGACTTTTGCTGAGGCTGTTGTGGAAATTCTGAAATCCATGAGCACCCCTCATGACAGTAGATGAATTAGATGGATTATAGGACTTGTTCTGCAAACAGAGCTTTAAACTCTGCATTGAAAGACATTGCCCACCAGTTGTTGCTGGACTACAATTCCCATCATCCTTCAAAATCAGCTATGCTGATTAGGCACAGAAGAGAGGTATAGTTTTCTGCCATCGCTCTGTGCCTCCAAATTGACTCTGAATTACTGACCTTATCTTTGGGGTTTCTTGGCAAGATTTATTCAGAGAGGTTTGCCACTGGAGATTATCACATGGGAAGCAATACCCAATGATACATCCATTACTGTTTACTGATGGGATAGGAATGGGATAAGCATGCAGGGGTGTGATAATCTTCTCCCCAGTCATGCGAATGAAACAGTTTAACAACAGGAGGACATTTGCCTCCTCCATGTGATAATCTCCATTCTCTTCCTCTTAGGCTGATAGAGTGTAATATCCCCAAGGTCACCCAGTGGGTTTCCATGACTTGAACAATAAACAACAATAAAAACCTGGGTGGTGTAGTGGTTTGAGTTTTAGACTAGGACTCTGGGAGACCAGGGTTCAAATCCCCACTTGGCCATGGAAACCTACTGGGTGACTTTGGGCAAGTCATACTTTCTCAGCCTTAGAGAAAGGTAATGGCAAACCCCTCTGAACAACTCTTGCCAAGAAAATCCTCTGATAGATTTACCTTAGGGTCCCAATATGTTGGAAATATCTTGAAAGCACACAACAACAAATAAAAAATGGAGTGAGAAAAAACAAAATTAGAAGAAAGCAACTTAAAGAAGAGGATTAATGGGGGAAGTAGGAATGTAAGACCCTTTCTCCACACTCTGGGGCTATACAGATGGGTGGCATCTAGCCTCCCCTTTACTGGCCAGATCGGTGCCACGACAACCGCATCCCACAGCACTGATCTGGCCTCTAGAGAGCCTCCATAACCATGACCATGTGATGTGATGATGATCTTTTGGTGCTGCATCATCTAGATGCAGTGCCAGGGCCGTGCCCTGATGCCGTAGACCATCTAGATGGGAGCATAGCATCATGACGTGATGGGGGCAGAATCATGGCATCCAGCATGTGGCGCTGCACTGTGGCCGGCACAAAGTCCCCCTCAATCATAATTTTTCCTATGAAACTCCCCACCAGCAGCTATGTTCAGACCAGCCTCCCCTTGACTTCTCAAACAGAGGATACTATAAACCACTTCCAGTTCTCTTAAATAGCTGTTGCCAGGTATTCGAAATGAACTTTGGGGAAAAAAATCAATGGGTTGTACTACTCACATCACACATTCACACCACACATTCAGTGAGAAGGCAACATCCATATGCTGATAACTGAACAGGGAAAAAAGGAGGGATGGGGATGATAGAAGAAATGTAGCAGCACCTTTAAGACTAAGTGAGTTTTATTTTAGCATGAGCTTTTCTGGATGTAAACTTATGTTAAAATAAAAACCAGTTAGTCTTAAAGTTGCTGCTACATTCCTTTTCCTTTTACCCCCTCTCCATCACACTTTGGAAAGGAGTGCTTTGATTGTGTCTTCGTTCATGGCAGAGGGTTGAACTGGATGCCCCTTGTGGTCTCTTTCAGCTCTATGAGTCTGTGGTTCTGTGATTCTAGATTGCAGCAGTGCTGGTCAACAGCACACAGAAGGGAAAAACATGTATTTTCAGAGCAGTGCTTTCACCCTGACACTCTTTCCCCCGTTCTGTAGACCAGAGAAGGAGAGCTGGCTGTGAGTTCTGAGAACTCTAGTTTGATACCAGTGTAACTGCCATGGTGCATGGGAAGCTGGAATTTGTAATGCAAGTCTCTGAACCACAGTACTATTGTTTTTTGTGGGGGTTTTTCAGGCTATGTGGCCATGTTCTAGAAGAGTTTTATTCCTGACATTTCACTAGCATCTGTGGCTGGCATCTTCAGAGTACTAGTACAAAGTACTATTGCTCTCTGGCAGAGAATTCCCCCAAACTACTAATTCCAGCATTCTGGAGCCATGAGAGTTAAAGTGATATTGAAGGACTATACTTGTCTAGTGTGTATGCCACCCACTTTTGACAAGAAGAAATACTGGCGAGTAGCCACAAATCTCTGAGATTGTCAACCCCTAATCTACATAGAGTAGGAGTGGGAACATGGGGACGGGGCTAAAGTGACTGTGTATGCTACCCCACTTCACAGATTCACTATGGGTGCATCTGCACTTTTGCAATAATGCAGTTTAACACTACTTTAAGTGCTATATAGGCTGGACTATAATAATGCAGCTTGACACCGCTTTAATAGTCATGGCTCAATGCTATGGAATTCTGGTTTTGTAGTTTTAGCCTTCTCTGCCGAAGTGTACTGGTGCCTCACAAAACTACAAATTCCAATATACTGTAGAATACATCTAAGGCAGTTAAAGTGGTGTCAAACTGCACTATTTCTACAGTGCCGATGCACCATCCGAATAGCTCAAGGAAGCTGAAGGTTCTCATTTGCTCCTTATTGCCTTAGAGGCTGCCACAAATAACCACTTGACACCAAGCTGGAGGAAAGGCCACAACTTTATTAAACAACAGCAAACAATTGGTAGGGCTGGCATAAAGCATGAGGTCAGGATCTGTAACATCAGACAACCCCATGTTTGTCTGATCAGCAAAAACTTGGTAACCGCCAGGTATTGGGATGACCTAGGGGCTAAGGAATGCCGATTGACCGCCATGCCACCATGCGCTCACTTGTTCCTTAAGTCCCTAGTCACCTAGAGGCACTCCTGCATTATGGCCCCCGCAATGGCCACAACACCTGCCCTATTCGCCCCCAGGTCCCGAATGACTCCCAAACCAGAACTCCGTAGCCCTGGTACCACACCATGCAGATCCATGGCCTATGCTGCCGAACCCAAGTTGTGACAAAAACCCACAAACCCAAGCGGTGGGAGGGTGGGAGAGCCAAGCGAAGAATGGCACCAGGGCCTGGCCGCGCAGCCTATTTATAGGCTCCGGCCCCAGCCCATGACGTTGACCGGGAGACTCCTGCTCCAAGGCAGCTCAGCTAATGAGCTGCCCTGGAGGACCAGATCTCCCAGTCATAGAGCCTTCCTCCGCCCACCTAGAGCGTCACGGAGTGGAAGTGCCTCCCCTTCCGCTCCACGCACCAATCAGGGCGGAGGATTTGCCCCAGTGGGATTCTGGGACACGTTGCTGCCACTCTATGTGGCAAAGCGGCCTGCCCGCCGAGTCGGGCAGCCGCTTTTTGTTCCATTCAGATTAAAGAAACAGCCAGAAATGTGAAATTCTCAAAATTTCCCATGAATATTGCTTTTCACCCTGGTTTAGACAAACCACTTGTCAGCATGGTTCACAAATAAGAAATCAGTCAAATGAATGCCTGTTGTTGCAATTGCTTAATCCAAAACGCAGGCATGAGACCAGGAATGTCTCTGCTGTTCACTAAAGCCGCTGGCTTCCTCCTGATTTTTTTTTTAACAGGAGTTTTGACTTGTGTTTGTTTGACATTGCTGTCAAGAATTCCAGACACATAACCTTTCTACAGAATGCTATTGGCATAATGGATACATTTCAGTGCATTATCTTGATTGTCAGTTCATCTTGCTCATTTCTGGAACAGCCCGAGGAAGGCATCCTGCCAACATCTGAAAGCCCAAGAGGTAGCTTTAAATTTTAATCCAATGTAGAGTGAAAAAAAAAATAGTGTCACACCTACCATATGGAGCACAATAACTTCTCTAGTCACATAATTCAATGCCAAATCATTCATCCCAGCCACATCAATGATAATGTAATGATAAGCAGGATTCTGATATGATATGCAGCAGTCACTCCTGTCCTAACAATCATTTATTGGGGCAGCATGTGAGGGAGATTAGTGTGCATAATGAGGTTCACACAGAGAGCATGACCACATAGCCCAAAAAACCCACAAAAAACCATTCACACAGAGAGTTTCTGTATGTGCAATGGAATCCACATGGGTCTAGGAGCCCATATTATTTAGTTTTAGATTTGTAAGTTGCCTTGAATCGCTGTACTGCGAGAAAGGTGGGATATAAATAAACATTATTATTATTATTATTATTATTGTTGTTGTTGTTTGAAGAATTCTATGCATCTGCACTAGAGCTTGGAGGACTCCAACACCCTGAATCCTACAGTCAGTGTGGCCAACAGCAATAAGTACACAATGTAGAGTCAATTCAGAGACCAGGTGAATATGTACACAGCATAAAGAATAAGAGTACAGCATGGATTAGTAAGGATGGACTAGTTTTTATGGTGATGATGCAGTCTCTTCCACATGTTTTTTTTTTAATATACCGCTATTCCAAAGATCATAGCGGTGAACAGCAAGTAAGCTAATTAGCAAGTAAGCTAATTTGCCCCCAACAGTCTGGGTACTCATTTTAGCGACCTCGGAAGGATGCAAGCCTGAGTCGAGCTTGGGCCCTTTTGCTGGTCTTGAACTCGCAACCTTGTGGTTTTGAGTGAATGGCTGCAGTACAGGCATTTAACCACTTGCGCCACCAATGGTGACGGGTAGCAGATGTCTACCAGAAATAAGAAACAATGAAAGACAGGGAGGGAAAGAGGACAGGTTTTGACATAGGAGTTTATCGCATTGGAGCTTATTTTGGCATTAAAGGAGATTAAAGCACATTTAAAGCATCCCGCAAATGAAGTGGAAATGGCGAATAACTGCGTGAATGATTATCACACGCAATTGCACAAATAAAGTGAAATCAGAAATGTATTGTTGCTGAATTCCCAAAAGTAAAAAGATGCACATTAATGCGTCTTTGTGACCACTTTAATGGTGGGTTTTGTGCAACATCATGTGAAATCGCTAAGTGTAATTATGCAATTTTTCCAGGATATTCATGAGATGAACTCCCAATCCCCTTTGCGTGATAAACTCCATAGAGTGACAAACTGAACAAAGTTTCGGGTATCTAAATTTCTTAAAAATTCATTGTGGGATGCTCAGGGCTCTTAAGATGACTAAGACCCTTTGGTTCAAAATAAATTATTTCTGTTGACAAATGAGAAGAGAGCATACATTTTTCAGATGTTCTATGTACACTCAACAAAGCTAAAACAGAGCAGCAGGACAACTTTAGCCAGCCTTATCATTGTTAAAACATTCTTTTTATTATTTATTTTATTGTTAAATCTTTTTAATTGACTTTATTTGGGAGGTGCCTCGGGTCCCACTCTGGAAGAAAGGTGGCATACAAATAACAATATAAACAAACAAACAAATACATAACACTCCTTCAATGTATTGGGGCTACATAAACCCAACACATGAATAAACCATAGATACATATACTAATGGCGCCAGATCCTGTCTGATCTTGGAAGCAAAGCAGGGTCAGCTCTGATTAGTAATTGGATGGGAGACTGCTAACAAATAGCAGCTACTGAAGGCTGTATCTGAAAGGAAGGAAGTGGCAAAACCACCTCAGAGTATTCCTTGCCTTAAAAACCCTATTAAATTCATGGGGGGGCACTATTACTGAACAGGTGCCTTGAAGGCAGGTGTGCACACACAGAGAGACCTGTTTATTCATGCAATCATGCTTTTTTCAGAATTCATGTTTAAATATGCAAATCCTAAGTGTATCCCAGCTATACATGTATAGGAATGCACAACCTTTTTGTCCCCAAAGGCTACATGTGGTGTGGAGGTAGAGGGCAGCACATGCAGACAAGCAAACACACATATGCAGGGATGAAGAAATTTAAAATCAATTCCCTGTCTGCTGAAATCACAAAACATGGGCAGGGAGAACTTCCATTTCCTTGTGGTCTTTACTGAGAAATTATATGCACTACTAGGGTTGGGAAGACACTGGTCTGAAGACAGCATTTTTCCAGGCTGTTAATAAAAATGGGAAGGCGACATTCATGTTCAGGCAGGTGTGGGAATGTTGGACACATATTGCCCCTATGTCTCTATAGTGGGATCCACCCTTTTCTTTTATTGTGTCATATTTCTGGTAACAGTGGTTTCAGCCCCTTCCCTCTGTGAAACAGCAAGACCCTCACCCTTCCCAATAACCCTAACCAGCAATCAGCAGTGCCACTTCTGGTTGCCAAAATGGCAAGCAAGATGGCATGGCTAAAACTGTCTAGATCTCAAAAGAAACTGGCAGTTGGCTGTTCCACTGCACTTGGCATGAGCACACCACCACTCTAAGGCTGCTTCTGCATTACAGAATTGATGAAGTTTGACACTGCTTTAACTGCCATGGCTCAATGATATGGAAGTCTGGGAGTTGTACTTTTGTCAGATATTTAGCCTTCTCTGTCAGTGAGCTCTGCTGTCACAACAGACTACAAATCCCAGGATCCCATAGGATGAAGCCATGACAGTTAAAAGCAGTGTGAAAATTGCATTAATTCTTCAGTGTGGCAGCAGCTTCTGTTTAGGGGCTGCATACATAGCAGTTGAGGCTAAGGGCACATGTTGTGCATCCTAGTGTATAAGATGCGTGGAGAGAGTCTGTTGCATCTGCAAAAGTCATGGGTGGAGTCTTCTGCAATCCAATTTCCTGAATGTTCAGTATGTCAGTACTGAATGTCTGCAAAATCTATAAATCAACTGTAAAGGGGAGGAAGCAAAGAAGTGACAGTCAAGGAGAAAACAATAATCCTGGGCAGCTCGATCATTTAATGGGCTGTTCTTTTGCTACTCTGACAATGAAAATATTCTGAGTTGCCCAGGGCAGCCAAATAAATAAACAGAAATGAAGCAAGAATAACAAACAACTCTTACCTTAGTCCTGTTGAAAGAAGTAGGTTGGTTGGGAAATGTTAACGGGAAATAAAGGCATAAATTCAGCAGCTCATTACTTCTGGAGGTGGTAGGGTGGGAACCAACAGAATTGTCTAGGCAATAATCTTTAAAGATAATTGTGTTCAACAAGTGGAGACCTGCATACACTCACAGATGCATGATTTATTTATTCATTCCATGCAATACTTTCTCCTTATTTTACCTTCACATAAATTCTCTCATTAATATGCACACAGTTATTATGTTTTTACTACTCCTGTGTGCCACTTACCTATGGGGATGGAAAATAAATTTATTGGATTCAACAGTCTCCATGTAATTGGCCTTTTGGCATCTCCTGAGACTAGTTGCAAGAAGAAATGCAACCTGCCACAACAATCTGTAAATTTCTGAAGATTATGGGCCATTCTGAGAAATAAAGTATGCAGAAAATATTGCGTACATTTAGAAATGCAAATGATTAGCATTGCATACAATTTTAAAAACACAAATACATTTTAGTCAATGGGGGAAATGCATGCATTAGGTAAGATGTGTAAATAATTATACACATAATGGGAAGGGTGTAAGAAATTTCAATATGGGAGGCAAAAGTCAAGTTCCACTGCCTGGCACAAAACTAGGGCCCTGTCAGCAGGGACCCAATAAAATTTCCTCCACACCGTCCTCTCAGTGGGGAGTCTGGATCACACATGTCCCAAATCTAGTGCAAACAGTCTGGATGACTTCCAGTCTGTTCAGCTGTGAACCCAGGTTAGTAGTAGTAGTAGTAGTTGTGGGCCTTCAAGTCATATCTGATTGATGGTGAACCTAAGGGTATACACAACCGAGTAAAATAACTCACCTTTTGATCTGGATCTTCCTGGAAAATCCAGCATCACCCCTAGTAGCCCGACTTCACTGCTAATAGGGAAAGTTCCTTACTCTGGGGTCAGAACAAGGTACCCAGCCTTGTGATCGACGCTGGGCACCTTGAGCGACTCATTGCTACTGTGACCACACCGGGCAGGGCAGTGGAGCACATGTGCAAACAGCTGGCTGGCAGTGCAGTGGGAATGCCCAGGTTAACGGGGAGATGGTGGGGAAGCTCAGGAACCAAAATACTTCAGGCTGCTCCCAGATTATTTAAGCCAGTGCAGACATCCCCAAGGATGGAAGGAAATGGAGGTAGATTCAGAAAAATTCAATGCAGTTTGACACAACTTTAACTTCCATGGCTCAATACTATTTAATTCTGAGATTTCTAGTTTTGTGAGATATTTACCCTTCCTGACAGTAAGAGCTGTTCGTTAGTGGAACACACTCCCTTGCAATATGGTAGAGTGTCCTTCTTTGGAGGTTTTTAAACAGGCTGGCTGGCCATCTTTTGGGGGTGCTTGGATTGTGGATTCCTGCATGGGAGCAGGTTAGACATGACAGCCCTTGAGGTCTCTTCCAACTCTGCGATTCTATGATTCTATTAGAGAACGCTCATGCTTCACCAAACTCAAATCCCAGGATTCCACAGGATATTGCCATGGCAGTTGAAGTGGAATATATTTGTGTAGTGCAAATGGGATCTCTTGAAATGGGAACTCTGGTTGAACAGATTGGGTGAATAGGCTAATATCGTCTGTACACAACTGAAAATCAAATGGATTTTGTAAAGCATTGAGAATAACCATGTACAACTCACATAAAAATGTGAATGCTGCCTGTGGTATTCTACTTCTCTCCCCTCCCTACTCCCCCTGACTGTATCTATTCAAAAGACCATGTCAAGCCCTCATAAATTCAAAGCAAAATAGTTCAAACTATGGGTTATCTGAACTTTGAACAGACAAAGCAAGCCAAATAGAAAACTAGCCAAACCTGGGAAATTCAAATGAGTCACAGTTCCCAGAGCTGCTACAAAGGAAGTCTGAGGCATGAGTTTTTAATTAATGACCCAGAATGCCCCAAAGACCGCATGTCATATATTTTTTAAAACAACAACAAATAAGTTAACACTCTAATCAGAAAAATAGCCTTAATTTTACTGCCTTTTATTACAGTTTATTAGAGGTTTTCTTGAATGTTACATACTGTAATAATGATAGGGGTGATATAATATATAGTAGCCATGGCAATTCACTCTAAAAACATTCAGTTATTGAATGGTGAGCCAAAACATAGGTTAATCCCATTGATTCAGTGGATCTTCTTCTTCTCTGGGTCTGGCAATTCAGTCCAAAAGACCATGATCCATGAAGGACATTTGCTCTTATCCAGAGCTTGGAAATTTGCTTCTTGAAATGAATCTGTTCTGTTACTTGTCACATTGTTTGAAAAGTAACATGATGAAACAAATTAACTTGTTGCCTTTGTTTCCAGTGTTATTTTTTGTTTTTCCATTACTTTCTGTTACTTACATTGGTAAGAGAATGGCATCAAAGCTTAACTACATACTAAAAAGCTGGGGTGAACACTGTAAAGACTAGGGTCCATGAGTAGCCCTTGGGATCCTCAGGTGGGATCCCTGAAACCCGCAGAAACCCCTAAAACCCTCAGACCCCTTCCCTCCCAAAATTTCAGGACAAGTGCATTCTGACCAAACTGAAGTGGTTTATTGCTCCTGACCCACCAAAGCCCCTCAAGCCTTCTAAACAAAAATAAAAAAGGGAAAAATATTTTTAAATTGGCCAAAAATGGGTCCAAATGGCATCCAGAAGGGGGAAAATGATCCATTTGCACATTTTTGCATTGTGGAGGCAGGGGCTCTGTCGTTTCAATCCCAATAATGCATCATATTTTTTTTAAGGACTAGGGGTGGGATCTTGAGGCAGGGAGGCCAGATGACCTAACTGTGTAGGAAATTCAAGAACAATGGAAGACATGACCAAATAATAATAATGATGATGATGATGATAAAATTTATTTGTATTTTCCCACCTCTCCTAGGTGGATTGAGGCGGGATCACAACCTAATTTAAAAACAATACAGAATAACACACAGCACTTCAATAAATACGTAACAGTTAAAAATTAAGCAAGATATCCCTGGCAACACTAGGGTTCAGAGAGGTGGATTTGTGTCTTACAAAAGATCAGGTGGGTATGCTCGCCAGAAGAACTCCATCGTAACTCGCCCTCCTGAAGTTTTACAGGGGGGCAGTAAGACGAATCTCCTCCGGGAAACTATTCCACAGTCTAGGGGCAGCTATTGTTAAAGCTCTTTGGGAAGTTGAAGCATATTTGGTTGTTGTTTCTTCCAACAAGTTCTTACCAGTCTATCTAAGAGTGTGGGGTGGATTGTATAGGGAGATGTGGTCCTGTAAGTAACTTGGGCCCAAGCCATGTAGTGTTTTAAAAGTAATAACCAACACTTTGTATTGTGCCCAGAAGCAAATTGGGAGCCAATGGAGATCTTTTAAGATTGATGTTATATGGTATAACTTGGAAGAACCAGTGACCAATCTGGCTGCCATATTTTGCACTAATTGAAGTTTCCGAACTTGGTACAAGGATAGTCCCATGTAGAGTGCATTACAGAAATTGAGAGGTTACCAGAGCATGTACCACCGCCTCAAGGTCCTTTCGGTCTAGGTAGGGACGCAGTTGGCATATCAACCAAAGTTGGTACCAAGCACTTCTGGCCATCGCATCTACTTGAGATGTCAACTGTAGAGACTGACCCAGACATACTCCCAAACTGCGAACTTCGTCCTTCAGGGGAAGTGTGACCCCATCCAGGACAGGTTAGTAAATTTTCTTCCCCTGACCTGAGGTGCCTATTGCAAGTACCTCCGTTTTCTCTGGATTCAGCCTGAGTTTGTTTTCCCTCATCCAGCCCATTACTGACTCAAGGCAGGTATTCAGCAAAAGACACTCATATAAATATAAATGCATGCTTCTTTGGAGCTGTACACACAGCCCCGAAGGGGCAGCCTGAAGTCACCCCTGTTACAGCCAGATCAGGGCCATGGCAATTGCACGCTGTGGCCCGAATCTGGCCTTTGCAGGGTGCAAAAAGGAGATGTAAAAAGTGTCTCTTTTTGTTCCCTGCAAAGGGTGTGATAGCTGTGTTGCCATGGCTTGATGACACTCCTTCGGCACTGCATCGTATGTATGCAATGCTGGAAGAGCACTGTGATGCCGTGTGCCTTGTGGTGTGGTGCGATGAGTGGCCACCCCCCTGGGGGCAGAGCCAGGGCATGCGTCATGGAGACGCTATGCCCCAACTCCACCCCAAAAGCGGCCAAAACGGCTGGTCTACATAGCCCCTTAGTCATGTTCAAAAAGGAGGACATTTTGAAATTACTGCCACACAGAAGGCTGAGATGTTGGACATGTCCTGGAAAACGAGGTTGTCTGGTTACCCTGTCTTGAGGGGACTGGTGGAGACCTTCAGTGGCTTCAAAGGTGGGGCGTGGAGGCCTCATGTATGGCTCACAGTTTCCCTACCTGTGCTATATAAACCATTCCAGGTTTGTTTGAAATAAACAGGGCCACCTGGAACTCTGGTTTATCACTGTGAGAAAACATGACCAGAAAGAAAAATAACCAGCAAGACTAAAGAAAACTCAGGGCATAAGAGATTAGTGGAAAGGTGCATTTACACAGGAGAGAGGCTGAATACAGGCACAAGACTGACCTGAAAGTAATTTGGGAGAGGGTAGTTTGGGAGTAGTTATATACAGCAAAAAGGATTCTCCTACAGACAGTCTTCTGATTAGGCAACTAGGGTGGAGTTTTTTTTTCACCAAGACATGCCAGTCAAAATTTTGGATGCTTGCCTCTGCATGGTTTTAATGGCATCTGCTTCCAAGCAGGCACATGTTAGATTTCAGCCTGAAGGCTAATTCACACAGTAGCTCTGCTTGCACCAACTACTCTTCCTTTCTACTTGTTTAGGTTCTCTGCTTAGGGTGAATAGATTACTTGAGCAGTTGGCACACTGCCATGATCCTCCTTGCCATTGATCAAATCATGGGGTGGGGGATGGAGAGGATTTGAAATAGCAAACCTTGTTTGTAAAAATATGATTTAAATGAGCAGTGTGCTGTGAGCAGGGAAAGGTCAAATATTCAAGAAATACAGACAGACGACCATTTGCATACAACCAATTAATGCTGTGGTGACCCACCTATATAAATAAACCAAACAGTACTGTGCTTCTAGGTCTGTACCATGCCCTTTTGAGAAAAATATATTTTACAAAAGTGCAAAAATACCAAAACCAAACAGATGCATATAAAACAATAGATGTATATTATATTTAAGGTATGCCTTCCTGAAAAGCTGGAGAACTCCTACCACTGTGAGTAGATAACATTGGACTATTGTCAGAATAAATATGCAGCAAAAGTCACATATAGGGAGGTTTTCTCATATTAGGATCATGGGGCCCAGATAAGCCTTTCCAGAGGGTTTAACAGTGGCAGCTAGTGACATCTATATTTGTGGGGCAGAGCAATCCACAGTAATGAATTGCAGTGTTTTTGTTGTTGTTGTTGTTGTTGTTGTGTGCTTTCAAGTTGTTTCCAACTCATGTCAACCATAAGGTGAACCTATCATGGGGTTTTCTTAGCAAGATTTGTTCAGGGGAGATTTGCCATTACCTGCCCCTGAGAACATGTGACTTACCCAAAGTCACCTAGTGGGTTTCCATTGTCAAGCAGGAATCGAACTCTGGTCTCCAGAGTCATATTCCAACACTCAAAAGATTATGCTCTGCTGGAAACCTACCTCAAAATAGTTTCCAGGCCAGGGATAACTGTTAGAGAGTTCAGATTGAAACTTGGACCAGATATATTGTCTCATGATGGAGTCCCTGCCTTATCTCTTTCTCCTCCTCCTCAGTATTATTCCTCCTTCTTCTCAATATTATTATATCCTGTCTTTTCCCAAGGCTGGAACTCAAAGCAACTTACAACAATGAAAAAAATATATTAAAAATCCACAAAATACAAATGTTAAAAAAAAACAATTAAATAATTAGAAAAAAATAAAACCAAGTTAAAACACATATTAAAACACATACACACACCTGTACAGTGATTAGCAATAGCCAGCGCATTGTGTAAGATCAGACTTATATGATTACTCATCAAATGCCCCTTGGAATAGAAAAGTCTTTGCTTGTCTGTGAAAAGCAAGTAGGCAGAGCACTAATCTAACTTTTCTGGGAAGTGAGTTCCAGAGCCTGGGGGGCAGCCATTGAGAATGCCTTCTCCTGTGTTCCTACCTATTAGAGTGCTGGGACAGAGACAGAAATTTGGCCCAAACTTTAAAGGAACTATTCAAGATCTGGGACCTTATTCTTAAAATAAATTCATCAGCTTAGATGGCTCCTTTAAAATTCAGAATAAAACCTGGAGCGGATTCATCACCCTGCTAATATCACAACCACTGAAGTTGTGGGATGCTCCCACCTGTTCTTAGATACACCTTGAGGCCTGCGGTAGAAAGAGGAAGCTGGTCAAATCTGGGCAGAAGAACCTTGCATGGATTTGAGACAATCCCCCCCCCACACACACACACACACACTATTGCCCTGCCAAGCTACATCCCATATTGTTTGTGTTTCATTCAGAGCAACAAAAGGGGACCTATTGGAATTCACAGAGGACCAATTTTTTTTTTCAGATCGAGCCCTCTCACATGGGTTAAGGCAAGCTATGCCTGTTGCAAATTTGTATCTTGGCCACTATAACATGCATGGCTTATGGGTCTTGGAACAAATGGAATGTTGGGGGGCCTTCCAAGGCCTCCTACAAAAGATTTATACACATGGTGAGCAATGTGGCAAGACTGCACACCCTCCACATAACATTCCACTGATGAAAACCAGGACACCTGTGGCCATGCAACATCAGAGTGTGGTAAAGATGGCAGGGGTTATTAATGAGGAAGAACACACAAGCTGAGAGAAGCTTCAGCAGTTTGCTTTGCCCTGAGTCTACAGAGAAGGACATGATTCCACTCTATGGTTAGCTTAGGATAAGGGGGGAGTGGGAGTTGGAAAGAGAAACTAAGCTATTTTAAATGCCTCTGAAAAAGTGGGGCAACAGAGGACTAATTGGGAATGTCCCTGCCCAATGAAGACAGTTATGGTCTTCTTATGTTCTTTCAGAGATGCATTAAGAAAAGAGCATTTAGAAAAGCAGGGGAAAGGTCTTTTAAATCAAGCATTCTGTCCTACTGTAAGGCAGGCTCTGGCTGTTGTAAATCTGTATCTTCAGTAATGGCTGCTATAACATATAAGGCTGCCTGGAGGGCTTATGGGGCCTGGGGCAGATGTCCTTGGACTTAATGGGGTGAGCAGTATGGCAATGTGGCAATGTGGCAGGGTTTGTGCAAAGGCCAATGATAGGGACTGAAGAAAGCAAACCCTATTTTGAGGAGGCCCAAAAGCAAATTGCCCCTCTGCAGCTATGGGACAGCCTTAAAACCTCCCTATTTGATCAAGGAGGTGCACCCTGCAAGATGCTCCCATAGGCAGTGACTCTCCAAGGCACGTTGTGGGCCTGTCCTGGAAGCCTCCCAGCTCCTGAGAATTTTATGTGAAGCATGGCTCTAAATTTATATTTGGATTAGCCTGATTTCTGAAAATATCTTTGGCAGATGCTGGTAGGCCAGCCAGCCTTCCAGAGCCGCAGCTCTCTAGACAAATCCCAGCTCTGTTGTTTATTCCCTTTTCACAGGCTCCTGAGTTCCTGTGACATCGCCTCTGGCACCGTTGCCAAGCAGCAGGCAGGTCTGTGTTGCAAAGGATGCGGGCAGAAGAGGCGAAGGCAGAGGTAGAGGAGGAGAAAGGATGGGGAGGGAAAGACACACTGTGATTAAGGCAAAGGGGGGGGGGGGGGAGAGACTGCAGAAAATGCTGAGCCAGAAATTCCTCCCCTCCACCTCAGCCAAGCCAGCCTTGTGTGTCCTACATGTTCTAGTAGCAGAACAACCCAGTAAACCTCACGCATCTCTTAGCAAAAGGGAACGGTTTGTGCCGTGTTCTGTGGCTGAGTGTCTCAAAATGATCTGCTGTTTCCACAAAGATGTTGCTACAGGAGCTGTACAGGCCAGATTTTCCTCTCTGGAGCCATTAAATCAATTCACAGGGAATGACCCTCTTCACTGGGATGCAGAAAGATGTGGGTTCAGTTGCCTTTTTATTTGTCCTCTTGAAACAACCATAGCAATCGACAGCCCTCTTAAAATAAAATAAAATAAAAAATTGACAATTTACACATTTTCAGTGGACAGGACAAAAAAAGGACACAGATTATTACATAACCTTGGCACCAGATGGAAAGACAGAAGACAAAATAAACTAAACAGAAATATAACCCAACCAAGTGGGGAAGGCCTGGTGGGCTGTTTGCTCCACTCTCCCACCGCTTGACAGACAAAATCCACCTCCTATCCTTCATACAGTTCTTTATCATCTTTAAACCAGGTGTGGACTGCAAGATTCTTCATCCAGATGCCTTCTTCTGCCCTTAAGTAGTAGTAGTGATGTAAATTTTCATTTCCTTCACTCTCAAACATAAATAAAACATAATTTTTCAGAACAATGAAAAATATCCAAGGTTTCTCCCTGCTGAGTTTACAAGCATTTCTCCTCCTCCCTTTTTTTCACATCAGAATATTTTTTGGGGTAAAAACACAGTCCTGAATCTTGTTGGTCACCCCAAACAAAAGTAGATCTATCAAATAAATTGTTCACTAATGAGTCAATGCATGGCTGAAGCTAATTGATACCACCAGCTATTGTGTTTTGCGTAAAGTAGAGCCTTTTTTTATAGAGCCAGTGTAGTGTTGTGGTTTAAGAGTTGGACTATGACACTGAAGACCAGGGTTCAAATCCCCACTCAGCCATGGACCCACTGGATGACCTTGGGCAAGTCACTCTTTCTCAGCCTCTGAGCAAATTCCGTAAAGAAAACCCTGTGATGGGGTCAGAAATGACTTGAAGGAACACAACAACAGCAACAACAGTAACAATGCTTTTATGCAAAACATATGTGCAAAATGAAAGCAAGAATCCTTTTATATGTGTGTATAATTTGAAGTTCTGCATGCACATTTCTTATTTTGGAGAGAACACAAGGAGGTATTCATTGGCTCTTGTGCTCCATCCCAAACCTTCCTCTTGGAAGCTATCAAGTCCCGGAGGTGCACTAATATGGCTGTTAAATGGCCAGGGTTTCAGGAAGGAGAGAGGGAAGAGAGATAGGGAGGAAGACAACTGACCAGTGGGAACAGTCACCTGTCTCCACTGCATTCTCCAGGGAAAGAGGAAATGAAGCAAGGTAATAACTATTAAATCTTTTTAATTTGCATTAAATCACTACTGGTTAGGTACCTCTCAAAATTAATAAGGGACCCAAATATTTTTGGTGTCTTATGCATGTGTAAGTTCCCCTGCAAATGTAGGTGGACCTTTTAAAGGAATGCCCCCATTCAGTTCAAGTTTGTGGTGGTGCTATTGCACATAGGTATCTTATTCGTTTGTGCATTCAGTCATACATTTCGCATATTGGTTCAGTTATGCAATGCTGCCAGTCAAAATACAAGGGTTAAGTAGCACACCCGATGTGTAACTCTACAAAGCCTTAGTTAGGATCATAGCATATTTGTTTTAAATCAGCATGTCACTGTTGTTTTTGTGTGCCTTCAAGTCATTTCTGACTTAGGGAGACTCTAAGGAGAACCTATCACAGGGGTTTGTTGGCAAGTTTCTTCAGAGAGTGTTTGCCATCGCCATCCTTTGAGGCTGAGACAGTGTGATTTGCCCAAGCTCATCCAGTGGGTGTACATAACTGAGTCAGGTTCAAACCCTGGGCTCCTGCATCATAATCCAATGCTCAAACCACTGAACCACACAAAAATGATTTAAAACTTGTAATAAGGAATGTCTACTGCAAAAATCAAGGGCTATATGCAGAAGCAATTTACGTAAAAACAAGAGCATATAAACATCACAGTCTTGTCCCAGAAACTATGGGGAAAGATACATTCAATAAGAATGGGGAATAATGGCCTATTTAAGAGGGATAGAGGTCCTTTTTTCAGCTAGACTCTATGCATGGTAGACTCTAACACAGAGATGCCTCTGGCCAGTATTCACTATAGATATATGTCTGTACCTTATTTCTTCTTGACAGATGGAATGGACCCAAAGGATTTCTTGACAGGAAAGTTTTCTATTTTAAGCAGGCTTTGTTTTTCATAATGTAATGATAAGCTCTTCGCCTCCCTGCTCCTTCAGCAGTAAGATATTTGTTATGTCCCATCCATTTTTTCCCCACAAACCTGTCACAGGTCAGACTAGGTGTCTCATTTATCTGGCAGAATGAGATGAATAAATGGTTTGGGGGTTTTAATGCTGATTTCCCATCACAGTTTGTAACCTAAAGAGCCCAGATCTAATATCCCAGCATGGACAGAGAGTAAGATGTAGCTATGGGGGGTATCCCCCCCCAATAAAAATTTTACTCACACACCCAATAAAATTTTCCTTCAGTTCCCAAATTTCAACCATTGGAAAGAGTGAGGTATTTAAAATTGTTCACACCAAGAACTCTAAGATCTGTTAAGTTTACATTCCCTTGCATCCCCCTTTCTTTTAGATATCTAAACTGGACCTCTAATTACTCCACTGAAGTTTTATAGCAATAGCATACACATTTCTATACTTCTTATCAGTGAACTCAGCACTCTCTAAATAGTTTACAATCTGTAATCCAATTGCCCCCAACAAGCTGGGTACTGATTTTACTGACCTACAGAAGGATGGAAGGCTGAGTGGACCTTGAATCCCTTCTCTAGGATCAAATGTACGATATTGCGGCTACATGCCAGCATTTAACTTCTGCCCCACCAGGGCTCTCTTTGTTACTGCAATGCTAGCCAAGGTCCTCATCCCTCTCCCCATTGCTATACCCCCTGACATTTGCATCTTTGCCAACACTTCACCGAAAGCCTCAGCTTTTTCTGTGGTGGCAGAGATCTCATTGCAGGCAGACCACTGTTGCCGCAGTCAGTAGTGTCATTAGGAGTGAGTGATACCAGTCAGCCCCCATTCCCCATGCCTCATCCTTCCAACCTCCTAGAGAAAAGAGGAGGAGGAAGAAGAGGGAGTCAGCAAGGGTGGGGGGGAGAGAGAGAGAGAGAGAGAGAGAAGGTGTAGATCCAGGGGGGCTGGAAAATGGGGCTGGTAGGCTCTCTGTTTGGGTTAGGTCTGGCTGCACCCTGTGCCTCCTGGGCATCCTCTCCCTGTGCTCTTCCTGGGGATCCTGCTGTGCTGCTCCCCACCCCACCATCCTTCAGTGGCTCCAGGAGGAGCCTGACTACCACAGGGAAGGCTCTCTGTTTGCCCTGAAGAGCCTCCATCAGGTGCTCAGACTCCAGGGCCTCTTCCAGCCCAGTGTGGGCACCCTCAGGGTCCCTCCAATCATGGGATGCTTGACAGGTATCCTCCCTCAACCCCACATGTCGCGCACACTGTCCTAACCCTGCACATGCTCCACTCTATGCTTCGTCTCCCATGCACTATTCCCTCTGGCACATGTGGGGCGGGATGGAGTGGCATGCGGGAGCGGCATCACTGGGATAGGGAGTGCATGCCATCCCAGAAGCTCCACCCACTGGAAACCCAACCGCTAGCCCCGCTCCCACACCAGGTGACACCTGGTGCAGGAACACTACTGACTGCAGTGAAGGAGAGGGCCAAGCACACCTCTCCTGACTTTAAATGTAGGGTTTAAAAAACAGCATCAAAAGGCACAGAAAAAAAGCTAAACATTATGCAGCCTAAAAATCTAAGTGCATAATATAGCACTGATAAGCAATCATTAAAATAAAAGCAGATTAATAACTTCCAAGGTCTAGGTTTTATTTTGCAAGTGTACAATACCAGTTCCCATGCTTTTTTCATGTATCTGAGGAAGGCTTTCCACTACTGCGTGGGCTCTGTCACTGGTTTAGGGGAGAATAGAATTGGCAGCAGAACCTTAGTCAATGACATCAGAAGGCAGGAAGATTCTTCAATGAATAATACATGCTGTCTTTATTTGTTTACTAGGAAGAAGCAGTGTGCAAACAAAGCAGAGCTTGGAAAATATACTTTTTGGATTACAGCCCCCAGCATCCCCTAGCTAGTATGGCCACTGACTGGAGATAGTAACAGAAACTTCTGGCGTCTTGAATGGAGGTTCTCTGCTGCCCTTGGATGATGAAGATGATGATGATTTATTGTATTTATATCTCACCTTCTCTCAAAATGGGTGGATATATATACAGGTGGTGGTTTCAGTGGAAACCCATTTCTCCTTTATGAATACTTAAGGAGCTAAATGAAGGTCCCTTCACATTAGTCTTTGGTCAAGTTGCGGTGTTATGGAAGCAGATAAAGACAGATAGATGGAATTCTAAGGGATGGGCATCTAAACACAGTTGAAAAAGCTCCAGTGACCATGAATCCACCATCTCCCAAGGGAGTCTATTCCACTGAACAGTTGTTATTGTCAGGAGGTTCTTTCTAATGTTTAGCAGAAATGTCTTCTGATTTTGAATCCATTGGCTTAGTCCTGCCCTTTGGAACTATTTTGGAACTATTCTGTCACTCCATCTTTCATGAGAAGCCCTCCATTTTTTCTTCTCCAAACTAAGCATGGTCATCTCCCTGAAGCATTCCTTATAGGATTTGGCTTCCAGACAATTTACTACATTGATGCTTGCCTACACTGGGCAAAAACAGTGAACTCACCCTGAAGCAGGTGCTAGCACTCCTCATGATGGGATACCAAAGTTTTCGTCCCTTAACCTGACTTTGCTGCAAACTAAAGAGATTATCACACTACCTGCTTTTTCCCAACCTGGGTATGGGTTGAAACCAGGCTGGGAACATGTGCTTGTCAATAGCTCTCTTAAATTGTTTGTTTGTTTGTTTGTTTCATTTATATGGTGTTTTTCTTCCCAGGGACCCCAGGCAGCTGACTAAAGAAATCAGTTAAAACCTAAAAATCCAATTTTAAAAACAATGAAAATTACATTTAAAGCAGTATAAAATAATTTTAGAAACATAAAGATGTTATAAAATAAAAATAAAGCTCACACCCCAATAACAAACCTCCCTGCTTACACATTACAACTTACCTAAACAAAAAGGTCTTTGCCTGCTGGTGAAAGGAAAACAGGGAAGGGGCTACTCCTCAGTTGTGAACTGAGTAGTATTCAGAAGTGAATACTATGTTCCAGGTAAGCTCTGACCAAAGCAAAATAAGGTAGTATTATGTCCCTTGACACTACAGCTCTGTTGAGGCTACCTAGGATTGCCTTGGCCTTTTTTCCTGCTGCATCACACTGTTGAATAGTTTTAAGCTTGTGATCTGCTATGAGTAGGGTTGCCATAAGTCAGGACCTCCAAACCGGGACAAATGGAGGACAACATTTTCAAATGTAGGACACATTTTATAAAAATGGAGGACACGCAAAAAATTGATTTTTTTTTAAAATGGTAATATAAATGCATGTTTCTTAGGCATGATCAAAATGGAGGACATTTTGGCATTATTCCAGGACAGATGGCAGAAATGTACTTCCCTTTCTGGCCAAACCACCCCCCTCCATTCCAAAACACACACAACAGCACATTTGGGCATTTCACATGGCTTTACTTAACATGGCCTCTTGCATATTTCAGAGGCTTATTCCATAACTAAACCCCTTGGGTTTAACACTTAGCATGGTTTAACATGGCTATGCATATTGAACATGTCCAGGTGGTTTCACAAGAAGTGGATTTGCCATTTCAGGTTTCTTCCACCAACTGTACACTGCTCCCTCGGGTTACGAAATTAATTCGTTCCGCGGCCGCTTTCGTAACCCGAAAAGCCTTCGTAAGCCGAATTGCCATAGGCGCTAATGGGGAAAAGCCGCGTTTCGTGCGAAAAAGCGCCGAAAAGCACCAAAAAATTTTTTCGTAACCCGAAAAACATTCGTAACCCGGAACAATTATTTCCAATGGGATTTTTTCGTATCCCGGAAATTTCGTAACCTGGGTATTTCGTATCCCGAGGTACCACTGTACTTCTCAGAAGTGTGTACTTGGTCAAGGGAAAGCACAAAAAATACACCAAAAACAAACCTTGGAAGGTGACACTGTCTCGCCTTCAGAAACAGTGCGTGCATGCCTCAGAAGCTGATTGATATCAATATCACCATCCTCATCATCATCACTATCACTGTCCAAGCAAGGCAGGCTTATTAGCATTCAAAGTATCCAAATGCCTTTTGGATAGTCACACCATCTCAGCTTCAAAAACAATGAGCACAGGCCTCAGAAGCCGGCTGATATTAATATCACCATCCTCAGGATCACTATCATTGTTAAAATAATGTTTAAAAAATAAAATAAAATAAAGGGAAACTTGGATATTAATAATACTAAAAAGAACAAAAAATAAAATAGAAAGGGAAAGTTGGATATTAATAATAATAAAAATAGCAAAAAATAAAATAAAAAGGGGAACTTGGATATTAATAATAATAAAAATTAACTAAAAATAAAATAAAAAAGGGAAACTAGGATATTAATAACAATAAAAATAACAAAAATAAAATAAAAAGGGGAAACTTGGATATTAATAATAATAAAAATAGCAAAGAATAAAATAAAAAAGGGAAACTTGGATATTAATAATAATAAAAATTAACAAAAAATAAAATAAAAAGGGAAACTTGGATATTAATAATAATAAAAATTAACTAAAAATAAAATAAAAAAGGGAAACTAGGATATTAATAACAATAAAATATAACAAAAAATAAAATAAAAAAGGGAAACTTGGATATTAATAATAATAAAAATAGCAAAGAATAAAATAAAAAAGGGAAACTTGGATATTAATAATAATAAAAATAGCAAAGAATAAAATAAAAAAGGGAAAGTTGGATATTAATAATAATAAAATAGCAAAAAATAAAATAAAAAGGGAAAGTTGGATATTAATAATAAAAAAAATAACAAAAAATAGAATAAAAAGGGAAACTTGGATATTAATAATAATAAAAATTAACAAAAATAAAATATAAAAGGGAAACTTGGATATTAATAATAATTAAAATTAACGAAAAATAATAAAAAAATAACTGCACGCAAACCACACTGACTCTCTTAAACAAGCCTGCTCTGGAAAAATAAATAAATAAATAAATAAATAAGGGAGACCTGAAATGGCCACTCACCTCCCCTTCTCCTGCTGCTCCAGCTCCTCTTCCTCTTTGTATTTAGTGCCAGAACCCTTTCCCCTCCCTCTGGCCCAGAGTCCTCCTCCGCTCCGCCTCCTCCTCCTCCTCTTCTGAGGCTCTGCCTCCTCAAGGGGATGAGCTCCCTTTGGAGGCTGGCGTGCGGCCAGGGCCCAGGCACACAAGCGGGCCGATCGCGCACTTCCGCTGGCCAGTTGCAAAGGAGGAGGAGGCAGAGGAGGAGGTAGGTGGCCAGCCGGGCTCCATGAGCTGCTGCGAGCGGCCATGCTGAAGGAGTGTGCAAAGGAGGAGGCAGAGGAAGAGGCGGAAGTGGGTGGGTGGCCCGCTGAATGAGTGGCTGCAGCTATTAGGAGGGTGCACGCGGGGGCGGAGGAGGAGGAGGTGGGTGGCTGCAGGTGGGATAAATCCCACTTTTGGCGGTAACCGGACCAGGACTGGGCCAGTACCGCCAAAAGCAGGATTGTCCCACCTGCAGGCGGGTTATGGCATCCCTAGCTATGAGGCCTATATTCTTCTCATATTTACTGCTGTCAAACCAAGTGTTGCCTGTTCTATATTTGTGCATAAAATGATAAAATGTTATATGCTTACTAAGTCAGAGGAAAAATACATATGTGTTGTGAAATTATTTTAGAACCTTGGACAAAAGGGAAGAACGAGAAATGAAACCCATGGAACAATAAGATTTGGAAAAGATTAGAAGCCGATCAAAATGGACCTAGCTATTCTACTTCATCAAGGAAAGGGTTAATGCATACATCTTGGCTAACAGAAGTCAGCCCTAGTATAATGAAAAAATAAACGTATTGGAACCTTTGGCTCCTGATAAAAAGAAATATAGGCTACATTATTAATTGAGATGTAGTTGGTTAATCAGCAAGAATACTAATGGTCTGATTAAAAAGAGACGTGCAAGAACAAAACATAAGACTTGTTCAGTGGTTTGGCAGAAAAACTGGAAAACCAGGTTTGGCGGTCCCAATTGTGGATTTTTGTTTTTCCCCTCTCTCAGTGCAAATAGACATTAGAAGAGGAAAGTTGACCATACTCTTGGTTCGATGACAACACTCATGAGCCCCCCCCCGACCTCCATCTTGAGGGGAGAGAAGCAAGCAAAAACACGCCTCCTGCCTCCAAGTTGAAGAGCCCTCCCCCCCCGACCCCATCTTGAGGGAGAGAAGCAGGCAAAAACAACAGGCCTCTGCCGGCCAAGTTTTGAAGAGCCCTCCCCCCCCGACCTCCATCTTGAGGGGAGAGAAGCAGGCAAGAAACAACAGGCCCTCTGCCTGCCAAGTTGAAGAGCCCTCCCCACCCGACCTCCATCTTGAGGGGGGAAGCAGGCAAGAAACAACAGGCCTCTGCCTGCCAATTGAAGAGCCCCCCCCCCGACCTCCATCTTGAGGGGAGAGAAGCAGGCAAGAAACAAACAGGCCTCTGCCTTCCAAGTTGAAGAGCCCTCCCCCCCCCGACCTCCATCTTGAGGGGAGAGAAGCAGGCAAGAAACAACAGGCCTCTGCCTGCCAAGTTGAAGAGCCCTCCCCCCCCCGACCTCCATCTTGAGGGAGAGAAGCAGGCAAGAACAACAGGCCTCTGCCTGCCAAGTTGAAGAGCCCTCCCCCCCCCGACCTCCATCTGAGGGAGAGAAGCAGGCAAGAAACAACAGGCCCTCTGCCTGCCAAGTTTGAAGAGCCCCCCCCCCCCCCCGACCACCATCTTGAGGGGAGAGAAGCAGGCAAGAAACAACAGGCCTCTGCCTGCCAAGTTGAAGAGCCCTCCCCCCCCCCAGACCTCCCTCTGAGGGAGAGAAGCAGGCAAGAAACAACAGTCGCTGCCTGCCAAGTTGAAGAGCCCTCCCCCCCCCACCCCACTCTCTGGGGAGAGAAGCAGGCAAGAAACAACAGGCCTCTGCCTGCCAAGTTGAAGAGCCCTCCCCCCCCCCGAACCCATCTTGAGGGAGAGAAGCAGGCAGAAACAACAGGCATCTGCCTGCCAAGTTGAAGAGCCCTCCCCCCCCCCATCCATCTTGAGGGAGAAAGCAGGCAAGAAACAACGGCCTCTGCCTGCCAAGTTGAAGAGCCCTCCCCCCCCCGACCTCCATCTTGAGGGGAGAGAAGCAGGCAGAAACAACAGCCTCTGCCTGCCAAGTTGAAGAGCCCTCCCCCCCCCCGACCCCCATCTTGAAGGGGAGAGAACGGCAAGAAACAACGCCTCTGCCTGCCAAGTTGAAGAGCCCTCCCCCCCCCCTCCATCTTGAGGGAGAGAAGCAGGCAAGAAACAAAGGGCCTCTGCCTGCCAAGTTGAAGAGCCCTCCCCCCCCCGACCTCCACTTGAGGGGAGAGAACAGGCAAAAAAAACGGCCTCTGCCTGCCAAGTTGAAGAGCCCCCCCCCCCCCCGACCTCCATCTTGAGGGGAGAAAGCAGGCAAGAAACAACAGGCCTCTGCCTGCCAAGTTGAAGAGCCCTCCCCCCCCCCCGACCTCCATCTTGAGGGGAGAGAAGCAGGCAAGAAACAACAGGCCTCTGCCTGCCAAGTTGAAGAGCCCTCCCCCCCCCCGACCTCCATCTGAGGGGAGAGAAGCAGGCAAGAAAACAACAGGCCTCGGCCTGCCAAGTTGAAGAGCCCTCCCCCCCCCCCCGACCTCCATCTTGAGGGGAGAGAAGCAGGCAAGAAACAACAGGCACTCTGCCTGCCAAGTTGAAGAGGCCCTCCCCCCCCCCCGACCTCCATCTTGAGGGGAGAGAAGCAGGCAAAAAACAGCCTCTGCCTGCCAAGTTGAAGAGCCCTCCCCCCCCCCGACCTCCATCTTGAGGGAGAGAAGCAGGCAAGAAACAACAGGCCTCTGCCATCCAAGTTGAAGAGCCCTCCCCCCCCCGACCTCCATCTTGAGGGGAGAGAAGCAGGCAAGAAACAACAGGCCTCTGCCATCCAAGTTGAAGAGCCCTCCCCCCCCCGACCATCCATCTGGAGGGAGAGAAGCAGGCAAGAAACAACAGCACAGGCCTCTGCCATCCAAGTTGAAAGCCCTCCCCCCCGACATCCATCTTGAGGGAGAGAAAGCAGGCAAGAAACAACAGGCCTCTGCCTTCCAAGTTGAAGAGCCCTCCCCCCCCGACCTCCATCTTGAGGGGAGAGAAGCAGGCAAAAACAACAGGCTTGCCTGCCAAGTTGAAGAGCCCTCCCCCCCCCCCACCTCCATCTTGAGGGAGAGAAGCAGCAAGAAAAACAAGGCCTCTGCCTGCCAAGTTGAAGAGCCCTCCCCCCGACCTCCATCTTGAGGGGAGAGAAGCAGGCAAGAAACAACAGCCTCGCGCCTGCCAAGTTGAAGAAGCCCTCCCCCCGACCTCCATCTTGAGGGGAGAGAAGCAGAGTTTTGTTTTGTTTGTTTTTTTGTTACTCGCTTTGTTGTTGTATGTGCATATGTATGCTGTAAACCACTTTGATCGTAGGAAAAGCGGTATACAAATAAATCATATGATGATGATGATGATGATGATGATGATGATGATGATGATGATGATGTCTGGTGGCGGTGATTTGGAAAAGAAAACTAATACACTGCAAAGCAAGGCATTTTTAAAGTAATAGTTGTATGTCCAAAGGGACACTCAGTCCTAGCTTTTGGATAAATGAACACATTATTTAATCAAGAACCAAGGACACAAAATCAGATTAGATGTTACTGAAACACTAGCAAGAGGTATGAGATTTCACAATAATTCTTTCTGGCACAAACAGGCCGTGTGACTTCTTCTCTGACGTAGAGGAAGATTTTATTATTAGTGACTCAGTTTTGTATTGAAATCATATTGCTCCAGGACTGAAAGCTGGAATAAATTAAATCTATTCATGTTCTAAGAAAACTAGGCTATGGAGAGAAAGAAAATATGTGTTAGGGTTGCCAGGCATCCTGTCTTGGATGATAAGTTCTATATTTAGGGGCCAAAAAGCTTGTCCAATGTCCATGTGATATGAGATACCCAAATCCCATATTCATGGTGCAAGTGGGAAGAACAGGAACCAGTCCTGCTCACGACAGGCAAATCCCACTCCCTGTATTTAGAGAAGAACAGGAGAGACCCTCTCATGACCGCAGGAGTTTACCGCATACCATGCACCTGTGGACAAGTCTACATAGGAACCACCAAACACAGTGTTCAAATGCAAATCAAGGAACACGAGAGACACTGCAGACTGGGCCAGCCACAAAAATCAGCAGTAGCAGAACATGTTATAAACCAAATTGAGCATAAAATGCTATTGGAAAACACTAAAATTCTAGACCATGCCAACAACAATCAGGTCATAGTTTTTTGTGGGGTTTTTGGGCTCTGTGGCCATGTTCTAGAAGAGTTTCTTCCTGATGTTTCGCCAGCATCTGTGGCTGGCATCTTCAGAGAAATCAGGTCAGAATGCACAGGAAAGACATTGAAATCCACAAACACCTGCACAACTTCAACAGGAAAGAAGAAACCCTGAAAGTAAACAAAGTTTGGTTACCAGTCCTAACAAACACCAAAATCAAGACTCAGCACATGGAAATGAACATCACCCAGGGTCAGGGGGTTTCCCAGCAGACAATGGATCACTAATTGAATAGACACAAATCCTCCTCACATTCCCACCCACCCTGAGGCTTTGCCATTCACCAACAGACCAAAACACAGATTAACATGTAAATCAGTTCCTCTCAACCAAGGGGCACACAGTTTATATGTCCCACACACTTCCATGCCCCCATTCTCTGAAGATGCCAGCCACAGATGCAGGCAAAACATCAGGAATAAATTCTTCTAGAACACAGCCACACAGCTCAAAAAAGCCGGAAAAAAAATTAGGACTGTACCTTCAGTAGTATTCAGAAGTGCTACAGGCTATCCTGAGTAAGGCGCGTTACAGACCGCCTGAAAATGGCAGTCTGCCGGCTCTGCCAGTTGCTGCATCTGGGAACCACAGCGGTCAAACCACGCGGTTCCTGGACGCAACAAAAAGAAGCCGCAAAAAGCGGCTTCTTTTTGCACCCCGGAAGTGGCGCTGCAAGTGGCCAATGGCGCAATCGCGACGTCATTTCTGTCACGGGATGTGTGGACAGTATGCATCCACGACATCAAGATGGTGGCACCCGTGTAGAATGGGCGCCGCCATTTTGTACGCGCTGAGCGCGTACTAGGGTTAGGGGCGTCCAGAATGGATGCCTTTCTTGGTACATACTTTATGCCATGTGGAACGGGCCTAAGAGACCAACAAGGCATGTCTGATGGGATCATGAAATAGAGCCTCTTCAGTGGCAACTCCCAGGCTATGGAACTCCTTTCACAGGGATGCTAAAATTGCTCCCTCTTTGCTGTCCTTTTAGCAGGCAAAGACTTTGTTATTCCAACAGGATTTCAAGAACAGAACATGTTTAAAGAAAGGACATTTAATACGGTGTTGTACTGCTAATAATGGCACTGCTTTTTATTGTTTTTAATTGTATGTTTCTTTTATTGTTGACAGTTTTATTCCTTTTTCACATTAATGTTTGTATGTTTTAGCTTTATAGTGTGGGATTTTTTTAAATTTATTTTTAAGCTGCCTTAACGTCTATGGAGGGGCACAACTGGGATAGAAATAGAGGCCAAAATCCTGTTGGGCAGATACAAATGCACAACCAAGAGCAACACACCTGTGAGTAGCTCATATTCATGATTCCCTACATAGCCTCTAATTTAGGGGATACATAGGGACTATGGAAGTCTCTCAATTCCCACTTACTAGGTGGCAGCAGCAGCCACTATGATCTATGGGAATTTCTGTCCCTATTGATCCACAAGAAACTGGTTGGTGGTCCCACTCACCCCCATGTGCGAGCGATCTCTGGCACAAGGAGGAATTGTGACTGGAGCCCTACTCTGCCTGCTGCACCAAAGAGTGCTGATGGGAGCGGGTGGGAATGTCATTTATCTGCTTCCTGGTCAATGGGGGAGCATATTATTTATGTATTTATGGGATTTATATCCTGCCATTCTCCCAAAATGGCATTCAAGGCAGCTTGCAATAATTTAAAAAGATAGAATTAAAACACTGATTACAACAGTTAAAAATAATGAAAAAGTATATAAAGTGGATAAAAAATCCATGGATAAGAAGGGCTGACTGTAATTTGCACCATAGACACAGTTTAGGGGGGAATTTGTTGTTGTGTCCCTTCAAGTCGTTTCCAATTTATACAGTCTCTAAGGAGATGGAGCAGAGATGGAGAGGTGAACATAGATTGAGTTCCAGGAAGATGTGGAGGCGAAGGAAGAAAAAGAAGGGGAAAAGATGAAAGAAAGCTGGAGTATTTGAATGTGGGAAAGAGAAGAAATGTAATCACAAGGTCTTTTCAGCAAGATTTGTTTAGAGGAGGCTTGCCTTTACTTTCCTCAGAGGATGGGAGAGTGTGACTTGCCCAGGGTCACCTAATGGGTTTCTATGACTGAGAGGAAATTTGAACCCTGGTCTCCGGAGTCGTAGTCCAACACTCAAACCACTACCCCATGCAGGATCTCCTTAGGGAGAATAGTACAGCCTTATCTGGGGAAGAGCAAAAGGATTGTCCCCCTCAACTTAATGGAACATAGAGATTATATAGACAAAGGAATTTCAGCAGCTGTTGTTTGTTACAAAACCAGGTAATATGCAACATCTGCTGAAATTATCCCTTGTCCACTTTTACCAGGGACAAAATGTAGGACAAATTCAAGACCAAACTGTAGGACAACTGCAGGACAAAACTCAGCCCAAAATGTAGGACATTTAAGGTCCACCATTTTTCTTCAATGTCCTACATTTTGGGCTGAGTTTTGTCCTGCAGTTGTCCTACAGTTAGGTCTCGAATTTGTTCCACATTTTGTTCCTGGTAAAAGTGGACAATTATGGCAACCCTACAGTTGTATATAACCATTAAAGATATAGGAGAACTCTCCAGTTTTCACCCTGGGAATCTATTTCTACAGATCTTTGTGATACCTAACATGGGTTGCAATAAATGGGAATTTTAATCCAGATGGGCCCTTCCTTTGCAAAAAGTAGTATGCTTTAATTGTGCTTAATCCTGTTTGATTTTACATAATCTATGTTTTATTTTAAACTTGTACTTGTTGCATTCATTTTCTTGATAGCTATGTTTGAGTCACTTGAGGGGTAGAAAGGGGGTTATAATCCTAATTAATTAATTACTCAAAAATCTGCATTTTGAGTTGAATGAGTCGCTCCCATAATGGTACAGCCGGCATTGTGAAACAGGGATTTTGAATTTTGCCCCATGCTTACAGTATGTGATGAATGGCTTTAAAAGAATTAAATAAATAAATAAATAAATAAATAAATAAAATGACAATTTTCAGGAATATTGGTTTTCATAATACAACTGAAAATTAAAGTGAAGAAGAGGTAGGGAAGGAATGCAAAAACAGTAAGAAAGCAGGAACAAAATGCACAAACAGTGGAGTTTTTCCACAGGTCTTTGCTTGTAATCTGTATACAACAGGGCATGTGGAAATAAATCTTTTACAGTCTTCTTGTCTAAATGCTAGCACCCGCCCAAAGTGCTTGTGGAAAGTGTAGGTTATAAACCTATGTAAATAAATCAAAGCAGACACAAGGAGGGCTGAAGGCAAAATTGGAAAATCAATTTGGCATATTTTGTTGCTAGACCAAAATTTTTTTAAAAAAAAACCCTAAGAAACAGTCTTTTAAAGTGTAAATAAACATCAAGCAAGAGAGTCGGTTTAAACTGGCCATCCCCCACCCTGCATAAATAAAGTACATTTCCTTTTGATTAAGCCACAGCCTGAAGCATTTTCCATGGCAAACTGCCAGAAAAATTCTTAAAGCAATCCTCATTATATTTAAGGTGGAACTTTTAAACTCCTCATTCTATGGCACCTTTACTATAGTTTTAAGCATAAACACATACAAGTCTGCCTTTTGTTAATGTCAGGGATTGACTTTAAAAAAACTGCCTTCATTTTGCAAGAGGGATGCAATCCTATATGGAACACAGCACCAGTGGAAGCTATATTATACAAGTCAAATGATATTCTACCCTAGTTTAGTGTTGGCTATACTGGCCAGGAGGATCTCTCTAGGGCTTTGGGCAGGGGTCTTTTCTAACCTGCAGGCCTTTCACACTACACAGTCATAACAATATGATTCCACTTTAATTGCAATCATTTCATCCTAGGGAATTCTCAATTTTGTAGTTTGGCAGGGTTAGTACCTAAGTGGGAGACCGCCAATGAATACCAGGAGCTTAGGCTATATTTCCAAGGAAGGAATTGGTAAATCACCTCAGAGGACTTTATCACACAGTGCTAGAAAAGCAGAATTTTAACAGGATAAAAGCATATTTGTATGGTACTTATCACTCAACACTGAAGTTTATCGCACAGGCCCTGAAACAGGCCCGTTGCATTCCAAAACGGGGGAGCGTATGGGCACGCATGGAACGGGATGGGGCTAGGAACGCATCTTATTGTACAAGGGAACGCCTTCCAATCGCATCCAACATCTGTTCCAGAGGGCGCAATTTCTGAGAACGCTTTGGAACAGTTCACATTTGGATTGAATGTACCACATCAATGTAGCACTTAATTCACTTTGACTGTGGGAACAGGCATTGCACATGTCCCATTGTACAAGGGACAATACACAAGCACATTTGCAAATACACAGTTGGTTGCACAATGTTCATATGCAGGACAAGAGAGCCATAGCACAACCACTGTGAAATTATGTCAGTGTAAATCTATATAAGCATGGTCTGGGATCTCAGTGAAGGTTTAAGTAAGCAAAAATAAACAAAATGAAATACATTTGTTAAACAAAATAAAATGGAATGGAAAATCCTCCCCTGACCCCCCAGCCTTCCAGGAAACAAAATAGGAAAGAAAGAAAGAAAGAAAGAAAGAAAGAAAGAAAGAAAGAAGTTTGAAAAATAATATCTGGAGGGCCTACAGTATAATTGAAAATGGGATCTAAATAGTTTTTTAGGAAAATGAAGTCTAAAACAGGTTTGCAGAAGATGGTGAAAAGGGATATCTGTCAGGAAGAGTAGACTGAAAATACAGTCATTGTTTCTACTTGCGGACTTTGAAATGTAAATAATTTAGCACTCTACTCGGCAAAGATCTAGCTATTTTTGGTCTCTTCCGAATAAAGGCAGCTGTGTTTTGGAAAACATGTGGCTCAGCATTATTATTATTTATTTATTTTTTAAAAAGAAGAAGACAAAACTCTAGAAACTTCATATTGGAATTTGTCTTTGCTGCTGACATTCTGAGTTACACAACAGAGCATTGGTTTGCAAAAGTCAATGTCAAAACAGGGTGTATTGTAATAAACACCCCATTTCCCTGGGAACTATGGAAGCTCCATAAGTAGCAATTACAAGGGTTTAATCCCCTGTGGAGGAAGAGATTATTAGAGAACCATGGCATTTCTGTAATATTTTTGTGTGTTTATGAATGAAAAATTGAACACACATGCACCTCGGGATGGAGAAATCTATCCCTTTTGGTTTCTTTGTTTCTGTAGCAATTTTACATTTTAAAAAATAAAATCAAATAAAAGGCATCATGAAAATTAATACACATTTTGTGTTCATGTCTTCTGTTTTTCAAACCAAAGTTGTTAAACATAATGTGCTTTTGTACTAACTCGTTTTTATTAACTAATGCATTTCAGCCTTAATTTTCCCTAGTAGATGTATTTTTGGAGAGCAAGTGTGTTGGGTTGATTGGAGTGCTAGCCTAGGACTATGGGGATCCAGGTTTGAATCCCCACTCAGCCATGGAAACCCACCGGGTGACCTTGAGTAAGTCACACTTTCTCAGCCTCAGAGGAAGGCAATGGCCACTCGGAACAAATCTTGCCAAGAAAGCCCTATGACAGGGTCACCTTAGGACTGCCAAGCAGGTATTCGAACCTGGTCTCCAGAGTTGTAGTCCAGTACTCAGACCACTATAGCACACTGTGCCTTTAATGAGTTTTAATACCTAGCTGGTGAATATTAGTAACTAGGTGGTTGAAAAAGTGACACCTTAAGCCCTGCTTCCCTCGTCAACATCAGTTTGCCATCTAGGAAACTAGTGTTTTATGACTGGACACACCTGCCATGGCAAACATTTTGCAACTAGGGCTTGAGTCCACACTGTAGAAATGATGCAAGTTGACACCACTAAGGCCCAGTACAGACCGCCACTTTGCCTGGGGCCAAAATTAGGATTGGGGAACGCAGAGCATCCACACGCTCCATGCTCTCCCAGTTCCATTTTGGATGCATGCACATCCACATGCCATGTGTGCCGATGATGTGCTTCATGTGCTGCCTCTAAATGGGGCGGTGCACAAGAGACATAACTCCACCACTCCAGGGCACTAATGGTGCCTTGGCAGCAATGTGGAAAGGAGCTGCTTTTAGCAGCTCCTTTTTGGTGCAGATTGTTGTTGTGACCATGCGGTTGGCACAGCAACAATCCCGGGACAGAAAGGGACAGCGTCTCACTGTCCCTTCCTGCCCATCTGTACTGGGCCTAAGTGTCTCCCAAAACTACCGTTTCCAGAATTCCATAACATTGAGCCATGGCAATTAAAGTGGTGTCAACCTGGATCATTTCTACAGTGCAGATGCATCTTAGATGAAAACATTTTGTGAGGGCACACCCCAAATTTTCAAAATACAGCCAGCCCTCCACATTTGCTGTTTGACTTTTGTGGGTTTGTTTATTCAGTTTAATGGCTTTAATTATTTGATTAATAAATTCTCTGTAGGAATCTCTAGGTCAGTGATGGTGAACCTTTTAGAGGCCAAGTGCCCAAACTGCAACCCAAAACCCACTTACTTGTTGCAAAGTGTCATGTCCCTCTGGCTTTCTAGTAACAAACTCTGGCAAACTCTGTGCTGGGGCAACGGCACATGTGCCCACAGAGAGGGTTCTGAGTGCCACCCCTGGAACGCGTGCCATAGGTTTGCCATCACTGCTCTAGGTCCTCTAGTATGATTCTGCCAGAAGTTGTCATGCTGGAAGACCCAGAGATTCCTCAGGTTAGAGTGTGAGAGAGAGAGAGTGTGTGTGTGTGTGTGCGCGCGCGCGCGCGCGTGTGTGTGTGTGATATGCATGTGACCATGTTGGCACAGCCAGTCAGTCATAATTTATTGTAGTCGACTAAAAGCCATTAAACCTCCAGGAGAAAAAAACCACAATGAAATCTAGTAAAAAAAACACCACACCTATACGTATACTTATACATATATATATCCATACAAACATCATATGGGTGAATCCCCTGCACAATCTATAACAATACCTTTCAGATAGGTAACACATATATTTTTCACAGCTTTCGCAAATAAGATTGTTTTATAAATAATAAAAATAAAATTTTTATATATATACCGCCCTTCCAGAGATCAGGGCGGTTTACATCAGAATAAAACAACACATATTACAATAAAAACATCAAAAATTAAACACACATACAATATAATAAGGCAGGATAAAAGCCCCGTTGGCCAGTCCTCTTGCGGAATACGAAGGAGGGGAGGCCTACTAGGACTCTAATTGGGGGAATGCGATCTTAAATAGAAAGGTTTTTAAACCCTTTCTAAATTGGGCCAGGGAGGTGGCCGAGCGGAGCTCTGTGGGCAGCGTGTTCCAAAGGGCCGGGGCTGCGATGGAAAAAGACTTCCTCGTGGTAGAGGTAAGCCTAGCCCCTGGCACCCTAAGTAGTTGCTGCCCAGATGTTCTGAGGGTGCGGGACGGAATGTACGGGGAGAGGCGGTCCTTCAGGTATCCTGGGCCCAAGCCATTTAGGGCTTTATAGGTCATCACCAACACCTTATATTGTGCCCGGAAGCGAATAGGCAGCCAATGCAGATCTTGTAGTACCGGTGTTATGTGGCTGGCCCTGGAAGTACCAGTGACAAGCCTGGCTGCCATATTCTGTACCATTTGTAGCTTCCAAGTTTGGTATAAGGGTTGCCCCATGTAGAGTGCGTTGCAGAAGTCCAATCTCGAGGTTACCAGAGCATGTACAACAGTTTCAAGGTCCCTCTGGGCCAGGTATGGGCGCAGCTGGCGAATAAGCCGAAGCTGATAACAGGTGTTCTTGACCGTCGCATTCACCTGAGCAGTCACGTGAAGCGACGAGTCAAGAAGCACCCCCAGACTGCTCACGGAGTCCTTCACAGGAAGCGTGATCCTGTTCAGGACAGGTGGAACCACCGCCATTCCCGGACCAGGGGAACCTATCACAAGTACCTCCGTTTTCTCTGGATTCAATTTGAGTCGGTTTTCCCTCATCCAGCCCATTACTGACTCCAGGCACGCCACGAGAGAAGAGACGCCATCCTCAGTCACTGCATCAGTCGGAGACATAGAGAAAATTATTTGGGTGTCATCAGCGTACTGATAACCCCGCGCCCCATGATCACAGTCTGAAAGTAACCAGTATATTTTCATATAAGAGTTCCCTACTTGCATGGAAGCCAAGACTGGACCACAACATCTCTTCCTGGGATTTTGATAAAGCTGGCAGTGAAGTAAATAATGTGAAATAATGTCACTTCGGCACAGTCACGTGCACATGCTACTATTGGGAAGAACAGGGTGGGGCCATCCACAGATGCTCCAATTCACAGATGACAAGCCCGCAAAAGATGAGAGCCAACTGTGTAGCCAATCCCAAAGCACAGGGCATAGGCAATATTAAAAGTAAGAAATTACTTTGGAGGAAACATCACAATGAGTTTACATGACAGTTTACTTTTATTTTATAAGCTGCCTTGAATCCTGGTTTTTGGGAAAAGATGTGCATAATTAAAACCAGAGAACTTTCCCACAAGATCCAGGAAATTAAAGGGACATTCAAACCAAGGACTGGAATGCACTATAATAACATAAATAATATACTTCAAGACCAGCAGAGAATAAAAAAATGTTGGAGGCAATGTTGGAGGCTGGAGTTCCTGCATTGTGTGGGGAGTTGGATTCAGTGACCTGTGAGGTCCTTTCCAACTCGATGATTGTATGATATTCTGGCCATGTTGTGCCTCCCTGCCATATAGATGATAAGGAGCCTTTCAGGAAAAAATATGTGGTAACCCTATTCAAGCACAGACATGGTCGATAAGAATTTAACTCAGACTTTCAATAGTGCCTGGCTGAATTGACCTGATTTTGGCTCGTCTCATGTTCAAAGTTTTGTTTTTTTTTAATTTCAAGAATTTGAGTACAAGTCGCCCCTCCAAGTCCAGAGACTTGAGATGCGTGGAGTTGAAAATCCACAGGGGGGCAACCGCCATTAACACCAATGGGGGGGATGCCTATGGTGCGCCCCCTGCATACAGTTTTGGAACTTGCGTGAGGTGGTCCAGAATGGATCCCCCACGAGTTCCAAGGGCCAACTGTATTTTGTTACTAAAAAATGAACCGCCATTTTCAGCCATCCCTGGAAAGGAATGATTTAATTGGGGTGTGAGTGTGGCATGCAGGGAGTTAAAACACTTTTTTCTGTACATCAAATTTTGCCTGAAGCACCCATTTGTCCTACCTTAATTTTGACTAGCCAAGGATCCGAGACATATACTTCCCTCATCATTTGGTGAAAACAAGGGACGGGTTAGAAAAGAAATCTGCCCTCCCCCATATTATGTATTTAATATAGAAATTAAATACATGCGCATGAACACATAATATTATCCATATTATGTATCTTCCAGTGCCTTTGATAGCAATAAGATGCCTTCTTATTTTCTTATTATAATGGGAGAAGTTTCTGAGGATCATATAGCCTAGGAACATTGAGTTCTTTAAAAATGAAACAGATGGGATTCAAAACCATTCAATGCATTTTTTTCTGATTTTCTAGGAAAATCTTTTAAATGCCCACATGATTGCTCTATGTGTTCTTAATTAAGTGTGCTCCAATTTGTGAAATATAAAAGCGAACCCTGCAGTTTAATGACGTACATTTTGAGCACTTTACCGGAAGGCTTGGATATAGCCTAGGATATTATTATCTGAGCTGGATGAACTCTATACAGGTTTTTTAAAGAAAAAAAGAAATTATATGCTTCAGTTTAGAAAGGCAATTTCTCTGATGAAGCTGAGTGCTCCCCCCCCCCCCTCGCCTTGCTTCCTGTGACATGGATGCAATGGGGAGCGGGGTTTGGGCATAAGTGAACACTAAATATATTTTGAAACTGGATATTTGTGTTTTGTTTACATGTTTTATTGATTCATTCCAGACATAATATATGTGACTACCAAAACCCAGCCCAATACCCATTCAGGATAAGACCATGCAGGCTTTAGCAGCCTGAAATATCACTTGTGTTCACCAGTACCAGTGTCTTGTGTTCACCAGTACCATAACTATACCCTGTCTCACAGGAAGATGAAAACAATTGAGACTAAAAGGCAAATCTAACAAAATCAAACTAGTTTGTTCCCCACTTCCTGCCTTACAGAACAGCCATGTCTTGGCTAAGATCATGAATGCATGGCTAGATCTTACATCAAGGCTGAGTGGTATAAATCTTTGCTTTCAGAGCTACATATTCTGGCTGGCATCCAGTTAGATGTATATGCAGACTTATGTTAACCATGCACCTATGTATGTCTATTTTTGTTCACTGGGAGGTTGCTATTCCCTTCCTCCCTCTGCAGCAACCAAAGCCCTCCCTAGGCTTACTGGAAAACCATTGAAGCCTTCCCGATAGTTTTTCTTTATGCCCAGTGGAGAGTAGGAAAGGATGAATCTTAGAAGCATCTGGCCATACCCCTGTAGCCAGATGCAAAATCAGCCACAGAGATATCTAGAGGAGCCTGGTGGGCCTCAGCAAATTATATAATCATTTTAGATAGTAGCACATGAGCCCCATTCTGGCTTCAATCATGCAGAATAATGAAAACCCAAACATATCATTTTGTGAGAAGCCATTATTGCATGTCTTCACAATCACACAACTGGGGCATCTGCTGCCATCATGCTTTCTTCCTGACTACCGCTTCACCTCACTTCCCTGCTCTATGTCCTATCCAGCATGTATTTTGCTTTATTTTAATTTTCACTTTTAAAACACAATTCCACAGTTTTGGTAATGCAATTTAAATTTTCAAAAAGAAAAAATACTTTTAAAAAAGTGAATCTGGCTCCTTGAGAATGGGGGGGGGGGTTTACAGGGCTGAGGAGGAGACTGCAATACATGACTGCCAATAAGTTTCACACTTGAGGAGTGGACATGATTGGGAGATATTGATGGGTTCCCCCTTCAATGAGAAAGGATGCCCTAACCACATTTGGCATACAAAGCAGCTATAGTCGGAGAAAAAATATGTGATAAGTATAATCAAAGACATTATTTTATTACTATAAACACAGTTAAAAATTACAGTGTCAAAATTTCCTTTATGAACCTTATCGCACTCACAGTTTTCCCGTTCCGTTCCTGTTAACAAGGTGGACAGATCAGGAAACGGGCTGACGACGAACGCTATCGCATTAAGTCTTCTTAGTGTTATGTGAACGCGAAAAGAACGATCGCTATTGCACACCGCTAACGGAGAAAACGACCTGTTGTCGTTTTTGGACCTCGCTGTGAACGGATATCATCCTGATGACGCCCCGACCATCCCCTGTCTTTGCGCATGCGCAGTTTACATTTATTCCTAGGTTTAGTGGATAATTAAGGCATACCTACCTTTGTGTTGCCATAATTGTCCTCTATTATTACCAGGGATAAAATGTAGGACAAAATGTAGAACAAACTGTAGGACAAATACAGCACAAAACTAAGCCCAAAATGTAGGACGTTTCAGAAAAAGGTCCAACATTTTTGGCTTACTTTTGTCCTACATTTGTCCTACAGTTTGGTCTAAAATTTGTCCTACATTTTCTCAATGGTAAAAGAGGACAATTATTCCAAACCTACCATACCTACCTGAAATCTTTTTCTGGTATCAAACACTGTTTCCTGCTTTATTTTTCATATAGAGACATGTCTAGATGTTCTATAATTTTGAGGAATGAAAGTTGTTAAAACATCTTGCAAGGGAACCTGGTAAAGGAAAGATATCATGATGGCCTGTCAGAACTGTAGGGATCAGATGGGGATGCAATTGGAACGTCTAGGATATCGCACACAGAGGATTTTCCATTCTCATAACGTTTACTGGTGAGGGAGGACGGAAGAGAATTGTCGGGGACATTTTACGCGAACGGAACGGGAACCCATTGCAAACATCTCGGTAATGAGGCTATGTGATAAAATCCGTTCCGTTCCGTTACCATTGAGACCTCAGAACGTTTACAAACATGTGTGCGATAAACTCCTATGTCTGGCTATGAGGACATAGCCATATTCTTCTTCAATTCACACAGACACACAGACACACACACACACGCTTTTACCTGGCATGGAATGGCTCTTGTGGTGGGGATTCAGTAGTTCTCCGATAGGTTCAGGGGGTGTAAACTTCAGCATGTCACACTACAATGCTGTGCTGAGCCTGTGTGCACTAACTGTGCTACATAATTCTGGTGTTCAAGATTAACATTGTCCAAACAAACATACATCTCTCTGTGCAACTGAATTCAAAACTGAATGTGCCTATGCATGTATATGTGCTCCTGGATCCACATCTGCATGCACAATGGCACTGTACATTCATCTCTGCTTCTGCATACCTGACCTGAATATGGATGTTTTGCATTAGAGAACTATCTCTAACTGCTTCTGCAGCTTACAAATGCATGAGACAACAGCAGGTTTCTGGCCTGAATTTTCGTCTGTCAACATGTTGATGAAAAATCCCTCATATGTTGGGATTTCTCCATGTTTAGGCAGTACAATAATGGATGGACTGCTTAAAGCCCTAGATCAACAAGGAGAGAGGATTCAACACATGCAGTGAATTTAGACAACAGTACAGTGGACCCTCAGTGTCCACGGATGCGATATCCACAGATTTGAGCAACTACAGATTGAAATGAAGAAACATTTAAAAAATTTTAACCTACAATGGCCAGGTGGAGAAGTGGTCCCAGTGCACTACCAGAAGCTGCTGCAGCAAGACCCAGTTAAGTTGATGCCACCCTCCTCCATGGAAATCAATCCCACTACAAAGCCACAGCCAGGACTTAAACCTCCTCCTAATTGTCTTTCCCACCTTCACATGACAAAGCCGCTGCCAAAATTTAAACCTCTGCCTCACTGCAGCCTAGTACAGATCACTGTGAAATGGCTGTCTGCAGGCACCTGTTTTTACTCTGGAGGGACGGCACAGCCCCCAAACCGCACGCCATCACACCGGAGTAAACACAACCCGGTGTTTCCAGGTTCTTTTTCAGGTGTTGGAGTGACGTCGCGCGGCGATGTGCAGACACCATGCGCCGCTTACATCACAATGGTGGCACCCGTATGGATGGGATGCTGCCATTATAGAACCACCGCACTATGTTAGAGTTAGGGAACATGCGGTTGCCGCATGGTTCCTAACCCTAAAGTCAGCGCCAGCATGGTGCATTTGGGCCGTCTGTTTCGGCCCTGGGTTTCCCACTTTCTCACAAGGATGCCTCTCCCAGAATTTAAACTTCTACTTTCCCACACATGGCATTTCCATCTCTGGTGCCACCCAGTGCAGGCTGCCACAGGGGCTGCCAGGGGGGTGAGAGGGCAGCTGGGTGGCCAAAAAAGGTTTGTTCAACTCTCACCTTTCCTGCTGTAGCACTGGCCTCCTCTTGAGGAGACCAGCACCACCACAGTGAAGTCAAGATTGGACTACTCAACCTTCTCTTTCACTGCTGCGGTGCCAGCCTACATGTGATGAGATTGGCACCACCACGGTGAGATCAGGAAGGGACCACCTGGCCCTATCTTTTGCTTGTGGTCCCAGCCTCTTCATGGGAATTTAGACTCCTGTTTTATCATGAGGAGACCGGCACCACCCCAACAAGGTCAGGAGGGGACTGCTAGGACCTTCTTACCCCACAGGAAGAGGAAGACTGAACTGGGTGTTACCCCTCTTCTGGGGTGTCAGCCAGTGTGGTTTGAACTCCCCGTACCCCCTTAGTGACACCACTGTCTCCCATTTTCACACAAGGAAGCCTCTGACAGATCTGCAGGGAGAGGAGGGAAATATAAATAAACCATATTATTATTATTATTATTATTATTATTATTATTATTATTATTATTATTAT
>NC_056524.1:260136579-260239842 GCF_019175285.1 Sceloporus undulatus | reverse complement strand
AATTTCCCTCCCACTCCTACTCCTTGCCCCACTCCTCCTTGAGGTGGATTGGTGGCAAAGGGGTTTAAAATTTGGCAGAGACTTTGTTCTGAGAAGGATAAGAAAGTGGGAAACAGAATCAGGAAAAGATTTAAATTCTGGCAAAGCTTTCATGAAGGGAAGGTGGGAAACAGTGCAGGAAGAAGGCTTTCCTGGTGCTCAGACCTGAGCATCTGTGCTTTTTGGTATCCATGGGAGGTTCTGGAACCAAACCCCCATGGATACTGATGACACTGTATACTGGTACAACCCATCTTAATAAACTACAAGCTAATATGATTCTATGCCAGGATACTAAAGCTTTATTACTATGCGTTTAGTTTTCTGGTGCAAATAACCTGTGAATTCCTCCCCCTTCCCACCCCACTCACCGCACCAATCCAAAGAGGGCATTATTTTTTTATTTTGAAAAGTTTCTGTGTCCAATTTTAGAATAACTAATATAGCCGAGCAAATTTCATTTGAATGTTACTATTCCGCAAGGAGATAAATTGTTTTGCTGCAAATTGTTTTTTAAAGCTCTAATTAGAAGATTTTGAACTATAAAGCAGGCTTTTAATGGCCTTCTTGATAAACAGAATGTCTGGTACACAGTGGGGATTTGTGCTAATATGATATTATTTCAGCATCAACCACAAAATGTCATAAAGCAAAAACATTCTGAATAGATTGTCTTTTTGTTGGAGCTGCTGATCTGCCATTGTACTAGGAAGAACACACGCAGACCAATGCAGGATTATTATGGGTCATATAAGAAAAATAACATAACCGGGAAAAGCAAACTCTGAAGACTCAATAAAGGAAATTAAAATATATAAATAAAATTTAATCAAACAGATGGAATTTTTGCCTACTTGTTACATTCACATGCCGCCTTTCTGCACTAAAGGCAGCTAGCAATACGAAATAATGGTTAGTAGTTAGAGGCATAGCACATAAGGAATATATACACATGGCACATTATTACAGTAACTGATCACTTAAAATCTTCCCTTGCGTGGATTGATTAAATTTATATTTTAGTTGTATGAAGACACCCACAGGACATCAGCAGACAATCAATCTTAGATTGAATTAATACAGTATGAAACCACTTTAACTGTCATGGCTTCATCCTATGGAATCCTGAAATTTGTAATTTGTTGATTCAGCCCACTTTCTGAGATACTGAGAGTGGAATATCAGTAGGCTACATTTAAGAGCATCATTAATCCAAGCTTGAACAATGCCCAGAATCCTCTCAATTAATATATTCACAATCCAAGGGTATAGCAGGTTTTGGTCCCACTTTAACTGCCATGGCTCCATGCTATAGAATTCTGGGATTTGTAGTTTTGTGAGAGATGTTGCCTTTGTCAGACAGCTCTGGTGCCACAACAAACTACAGATCCCAGGATTCCATAACATGGGGCCATAGCAGTTAAACGACCACAGAAATAAAGTAGTTTGACACCATTTTAACCGCCATGACTCGGTGTTATGACATGCTTCAATTTGTAGTTTGGGGAGTCATTTAGGCTTTCCTATCAGAGAGCTCTACAAATCCCAAACTACAAATCCCAGAAGTCCATAGCATTGAGCCATGGACATTAAAGTGGTGTCAAACTGCTTTATTTCTACAGTGTGGATACATCCTTAGTAAATCTACACTACACAAGTATGATATAGGATCTTCCCAGGAGATCCAAAGCCCTCTGTTTCCACATTGTCACATCATTGCCACTGCACAGACATCCCACTCGGTTACCGGCACAACTGCTACTGCCACGGGTTGCTTATTTTGAGATCAGATTGAGGCACCCAGCATGTGACCATCTCTGGGCACCTCATTGTGATCTTAGAAGCAAGTGACCCCACCAGCAGCAGTGGTAATGCCAGTGCAGACAGCCGCCGTAGCACAGAAACAGAGTCCAGGGTAACAGAGGTAGGATGCCCTGGAGTATCCTGGCCAGTGCAAACAAGACCTATGTAGTATTACAAAATATAGAGCAGTATGCAAAGGGATCATGTAGCACCTTTGAGACTGAAAGAAAGAAGACTATAGCAAGAGCTTTCATAGACTTAAGCCTAAACATGAATCTGAGTAGGCAGGCTTCATGAAAGCTGATGCTACCAACTTCTTTCTTTCAGTTAGGAGTTTATTGTACTGGCCCTGAAACGGGCCCAGTGCATTCTAAATGTGCATGCGTGGAGGTGTGCACAGAACTGAATGGGGCCAAGAACCTCATTTTATCGACAGGTCTCAGAAATGGTGCCTCTGGGATGGAATGGGGACGCAACTGGAAAGCCCGGTGGCAAAGGCGGCGTTCCGGCGTGCCATAAAATGGAGTTCTTGACCCCATTCCGTTCTGTGCGTGCCCGCATGCGCACACGTTTAGGGGCCAGTATGATAAACTCCTTAGTCTAAAAGGTGCTACTAGATCCATTTGCATACTGATTTTCCAGACTAACACAGCTATATCTTGTAAAACACCAAGCAGTTATAGAGGCATAACTCTTTATTATGAATCTGTAACTGCAATACTGAATTCCATACACACACACACACACACACACACACACACACACAGAGTGTTGTTAGTTTGCAAATATGGCTAAGAAAGTGAGAGTGGGAGGTGCTGTTAGAACATTGTAGCACAAGTGAGTATAAGAGAGTCAATAGGATTAAGGGTTCTCAAAAATGCAATTAGAGGGAAGAGAAGGATTTGAATTACAAAGGGAGGTGAGAAAGATACTGTGGGAGGGAAGAGTGTGCTATGTGTTAAGACTAGTTAGTTAGCAGTATATTTAAATAAAACTGTAATTAAATGAATTTATGTGCTGAAGGGTAAAGACATACTGTATAACATCTTTACTTATATTTAATAAAATTATAGCTGAGATGCTACATCTTGCTTGTGTAGATTTACAATCATATATTTTAGTTATAGTTGAACTGCACCACCCTTCTGCTAAATACTGACATTGTCTTAGCAGTTATGTATCTGCGAATGTGCTTGCTGTTACCACAGTCCCAGTAGCCCAAATGTTACATCAAAAAGACTGACAAATAGGTAAACATCATACAATAATATGCAACTCTATGTACATCAAGTATACTTGCTAAATTCTACGTATACAATTGTGAAATGAGGCCTGGTACATACCTGCGGGAAGCGGCGTGGCAGCACCAATTGTAGGGTTCAAGAGCGCACAGCAACTGCACGCTCCCGAACCCATACTACATATGGGCACTACCGTTTTGGTGTGCACGCATTTAGACAGCGTGCGTACCAATGACGTGTTTTGTGCAATGCATCCAAATGGTGCGGTGCACAAGAAACATCACTACGACACCACAGGGCGCTAATGACGTCTTGGCAGCATCACGGGAAGGAGCTGCATTTTGGAGCTCCTTTTTGGGGAGGATCATTGTCATGGCCATGCGGTTGCCATGGCAATGATCCAGAGGATCTGGCCACCCCTTTTTTCTAATCTGTACCAGGTCTGAGTTATGCAAAATCTAATCTGTACTGGCCCTGAGTTATGCAAAAAAGTGCTTGTCTTTGCATTGTGCATTATAGCACATATAAATTATTTCTAGTAACCAAGCAGATATGAAACAACTTTATTATCCCTTATGGTGGCCAATCATATACAAAAAGGTGCCCTGTGGCCTCTTACACACAAGGACAGCGATCCTATGCACTTTTGCTTGAGAGTAAACATCAGTGAAATCAATGGGACTTATTTCTAAGAAAATGTGATTAACCATTCAACATTTGAGCAGGCCCTAGCTAAGGCACCATCTATTGGTTCCCTTTTACTATTAGGGGTCCATGATGAGTTTACCTGCCATCAGTGTCCATGAGCAGTGTCCATATAAATGCTACATGCTTGAAGGCTGTCAGTAAAATTTCCCATAATGACCAAGAGCTATGATACATCAGGGCCTTGTGGATTATTAAAAATAGCAGATGAATTAATTGTTCACAAAATGTTAAAGTCAACATGTGGGGAGAGGGCCATGCTTGCCTCTCCCTTCCAGTGTTGCTCTCCATGCAACAGCCTGACCAGGGCAGCATCGTCCAGCCCTGTTAATTATCACATGTCAAAGGAGGTATGATCATGGATCATTTACTGAACTTAATTGCATTGGCCCTGGAACGGGCCTGTAGCATTCCAAAACAGAACATTCTGGGGACGGGAGGTGGCGGGGAACACATTTTACTGCACAGCGAGCACGCTGCCGCTGCCGCCGAACATCCCCATCCCGTTCCAGATGTGTTCCCCAGGGGGCGATTTCTGGGAACGCTTCTCAAGGGACGCATCTGGAACGGCATGGGGACGCTCGGTGGCGGCAGCGGCGGCAGTGTTCTCACTGTGCAGTAAAATGTGTTCCCCACTGCCTCCCATCCCCAGAATGTTCCATTTTGGAATGCTACAGGCCCGTTCCAGGGCCACACTGTCTTATTTAATCATGCCTTATAAAGGCACAAAACTATTTCGGCTGACTAGGAGTGACACAATCAATGCCGTTATGGTACAATTCTATGCCTATTTAACAGTGCCAGATCAGTACCTACCAGTAGTATTCTTGGGATACTGCCAGGCTGCCAAAACTATTGGATAATTGAGGGTACTAGGTTTGGTATCTTTGGCAGGTCTTTCTAGGGCCTAGCAAAACCCACCAAAGTCACAGTATAAATAATGCAGTTTGACACCACTTTAAATGCTGCAGTTCCATCCTATGGAATCCTGGGATTCTAGTTTACCAAAGTCTTTAGCCTTCTCTGCCAATGAGTGATAGTGTCTCACTAAATGACAAATCCCGGGATCCCTTTAGGTTGGATCCATGGGAGTTAAAGTGGTGCCAAATTGCATTTTTTTCCCCTACAGTGTAGATGTATCCATCAACTTCAGTTCCCTCTCTAATTATCTCACCTGCCCGATGCTCCAAGCCACATCTAGCTGCCTGTATGTACAGCTCCTAGGATTTCATTGCTGTCTGTTGCCATATCACATTTTGACAAAAATTTAGTTTATAATAATAATAATAATAAGAAGAAGAAGAAGAAGAAGAAGAAGAAGTTGTTTTATTTATAGACCACTATTCCATGTTGATCATAGCGGTGTACGGTAAAAATTGCAATGACAAATACAAAATAAAGGATAAAAATTGCAATACATAAATAAAACTTATAACAACATTCCAAAAATACACATTAAAACCATACATCAAAACCAGGCCAGCTGATACACTCGATAATGTTGTACATGTAGGGGGGGAGTCCCAATATCAAGGGACATCGGGGAAGGCTTGCCGAAACAGGAAGGTCTTAAGTCTCTTTTTGAAGAGGTCCAGGGTTGTGGCGGTGCGGAGTTCCTCGGGAAGGGTGTTCCAGATCCCAGGGGCCGAGATGGAAAAGGCCCTTTGTGAGGATGACACATATCTCATTGATGGGATCCTCAACAAACTCTTCCCAGATGACCTGAGTGTGCGGGGCGGATTATATGGGGAGAGGCGGTCTTCCAAGTACCCTGGGCCCAAGCCATTTAGGGCTTTATAGGTTATAACCAACACCTTGTATTGTGCTCGGAAGCGAACAGGCAGCCAATGGAGATCATACAGAGTCGGCGTTATATGGTCGGCCCTGGAACATCCAGTGACCAACCTAGCTGCCATATTCTGTACAAGCTGAAGCTTCCGGTTTTGGTACAAGGGTTGCCCCATGTAGAGCGCATTACAGAAATCCAACCGAGAGGTTACCAGGGCATGCACCTCTGTTTCAAGGTCCTCCCGGCCTAGGTAGGGTCGCGGCTGGCGTATCAGCCGAAGATGATAGCAGGTGCTTCTGACCGCCGCATCCACCTGAGAAGTCAGCTGGAGCGACGAGTCCAAAAGCACCCCCAGACTGCGGACTGAGTCCTTCAGGGGGAGCGTGACCCCATTCAGAACAGGTGGACAAATTTCACCACCCGGACCAAGAGAGCCTATCCATTTTCTCTGTATTCAAGCTGAGTTTGTTTTTCCTCATCCAGCCCATTACAGGGGTACCTCGGGTTACGAAATTAATTCGTTCCGTCGCCGCTTTCGTAACCCGAAAAGCCTTCGCAAGCCGAAAACCCATAGGCGCTAATGGGGAAAAGCCGCAATTTCGTGTGAAATAGCGCCGAAAAGCACCAAAATTTTCTTCGTAACCCGAAATAACCTTCGTAACCCGGAACAGTTATTTCCTATGGGATTTTTTCGTATCCCGGAAATTTCGTAACGTGGGTATTTCGTATCCCGGGGTACCACTGTACTGACTTCAAGCAGGCATTTAGCAGAGAGATGCCATCCCTAGTCACTGCATCAGTCGGAGACACAGAGAAGCATATTTGTGTGTCATCAGCGTATTGATAACACCACGCCCCGTGTCTCCGAATGATCTCTCCCAGCGGTATCATGTAAATGTTAAATAGCATGGGGGACAGAATAGCTCCTTGAGGGACACCAGATGTAAGCGCCCTCTTATCGGAGCAAACGTCCCCCAGCTGCACCATCTGGAATCTACCCGAGAGGTAGGAACGGAACCACTGGAGCACAGTGCCCCCGATACCCAACTCCCTCAGGTGTTCCAGAAGGATACCATGGTCGATGGTATCAAAAGCCGCTGAGATGTCCAAAAGCACTAACAGGGACACGCTTCCCCTGTCCATGCCCAGACGGAGATCATCGACTAAGGCGACCATGGCAGTCTCATCTCCATAGCCCGCCTGGAAGACAGTTTGAAATGGGTCTAGAAAATCTGTTTCTTCCAAGATCTCTTGAAGCTGGAAAGCAACTGCTCTCTTGATCACCTTCCCCAAAAAAGGCAGCAGCGAAACAGGCCGATAATTATTCCGAATCAGGGGGTCCAGGGAGGGCATTTTTAGCAGAGGTTTTACTACTGCTGATTTTAAGCTTGATGGAAAACATCCCTCCCTGAAAGATGAACTAATTATACAGCGTAACATAGAGGTTACCGCCGTTCCCCTTTGGGCCACCAGCCATGAAGGACAGGGATCGAGAGAGCATGTTGTCTTCCTAACACTTTGAAGAATCTTGTCCACTTCCTCGGTACTAACAAATTCAAAGTGATCCAGTTTAATAGAGTCCACGGAATCTCTGGAAGCCTCTCTTATAGGATCTGAAGAAATACTGGCATTGAGATCAGCTCTTAGCCGAGAGATTTTATCCGTGAAGAAGTTGTTAAATTCATCACAGCAGGCTTTAGATGGTTCTAAAATATAATTCGGGGGGGGGGGGCAGTTGTGTCAGCTCCCTCACCACCCTGAACAGCTCTGCCGGGCACGACTCCGCAGACGCAATATGTGCAGCATAGTACAAATGCTTTGCTGCACTTATTGCCACTCCGTAAGCCTTCAAAAGAGACTCAAGGAGTGTCTTGTCGGCTAAGTGCTGATGTCTTCACCAGTTGCGCTCTAGTCGTTGCACGGCCCGCTTCGTTTCCCTGAGATCTTCCGTGTACCAGGGTTGCTTGTTGGAAGCAGGCCGGAAAGAACGCTTGGGAGCGATACTGTGTATATGTCTTACTAAGACCCCTAGAAGCTGCTTACATATACTGCTACTGATCCAGGCATTACCCACTCTGCGTTTGAATATTTGATCTTTTCTTCTTGCCTATATTTGGAACTTTACATTTATTTCTTTTAAAATTCATTTACTGTATATACTCATGTATAAGTCTAGAAATTCTAGTCAAAAAATGACACCCCCCCCCAAAAAAAAAACACAAGATCACAAGTCAATGCAAATACTGTAACAGTATATAAAAAAGGAACCATTTCCTAGTGAAAGGCAAGAATGTAATTTGCCCTGGAAGCACTTACCTTGCTGGAATTTTGTAAGTTCTTTTCCTTTGTTTTCATCCTTTGTTACATGCCCCAAGGTTTTGCTCTTGGGTTATCCGTGGATCATATCAAAATCCATAATTCTGACCCAAAAATATTCCTTTCCTTATACATGAGGTCAATTTATAGTTGAGGATATACAGTAGTTTTGGCCCAGTTTGCCACTGTGTTGTTCAGCCCTGAGTGCTGATTTTGTCTTTTGAGGTATTAGCTATGCCTCCCAGTTCGGTATCATCTGCAGAACTGTTGAGCCCCTCCTCTATTTCTTCATCCATGTCATTTAAAAAGATGTGGAACAGCATTGGATCCAGTACAGAAACCACCAACTTTCCAATTTTCACTTCTGCCTAGGATGGTGAACACTTTTTGGGTTTGATGTGTAAGAAATCCAGTTAACATTAGCACCCTCAGGACCTGACATGTAAATATTTGATTATTTTGCCCATGCCAAGTGAGACTTAATAATTTCCCTTTTTAAATAATTTATGAAACATATTCTAATATTTTGTGAAATATTTTCAGCTTTTTCCCCACGGAGGAAACTTCTGTTTAGTTCTTACCTGGTATTTGCACATCCCAAAATAGTTTGGAAAATGTGGACTTTCTTTTTTAAATTATTATTATTATTATTATTACTATTATTATTATTATTATTATTATTATTATTATTATTATTATTATTACATGGTAAGTGTTGTGGGGGGCTTGTGCAATAAACAAACAAGCAGCACATACCGGGAGTTGACAGAAAATATTCTGGGACAAACAAAACATGTATGGTTCTCCAAACTAAAATCAGGAAGAACAGGAACAAAATCTAGCATTTTCTGCTCTTTTTAGTCAGTCTGGATGTGCTCTCAGTTGCACTTTCTCTCTGTTTTTCCACTGTTTAGTTTGTTCCATCCCATCCATTGTGTTTTGGTGTTTATTATAGTATTATATCTTGAATGGCTTTGACTAAGCATATTGGCACATACAGTGGTACCCCGGGTTACGAAAATAATTCGTTCCGCCGCCGCGTTCGTAACCCGAAATGCTTCGTAAGCCGAAAAAGCCATAGGCGCTAATGGGGAAAAGCCGCGATTTCGTGCGAAATAGTGCCGAAAAGCACCAAAAATTTTTTCGTAACCCGAAAAAACCTTCGTAACCCGGAACAGTTTTTTCCTATTGATTTTTTTCGTAACCCGGAAATTTCGTAAGGCGGCGCATTCGTATCCCGGGGTACCACTGTATAGCAAGAAAAGAAATGCATGCATAGTTTTCTTAATGTTCATAATTAATGCAGGCCACTGAATCTGGGTGTATTTGAGGCTGGCACAAAACTCACATATTAATCTTCGCCTTGGAGAAAAAATAGCATATGGAGCAGCCCCAAGTCAGGTTCAATGGAAATGTTTTTAACTAATTAAAACACACACACACCCTGTGGATTTTGTATGCCTCTTTTTAACAGAGCAATTAAAAGCAGCAATTGCTGACCTTAGAAAACAACACTAGGATGCAAGAAACCCATTGCTACATCAACAAATCCACTCACAATTGATTCTGCACATTCGGCAGTCTCAGATAACAGTTGAGACAACTGCTGTGGTTGCTGTTGCCAACAATCTCAATGTTGCAAAGGCAGGTTGCCTACAGCAAAATCCCTTCCCTTTGAAACTAATGCGCCAGGAGCTTTCCTTTGATCTCTTCCTGTCTGGTAAACCTTTGGCTGTTCTTGAAATTCACAGACTTCCCTGTGATAGTTCAAAATGGAGTGTTTGGCTGACGCATGAGGCCAGACTGCTTTTTAACAAAAGTGTAGTCTTAAATGAGAGTACAAAAATCTTTCAGTCTCAGTTTCATTGAGTTTCTCTCAATCCCACCTGCATTTTCTTACTAACCTTGTTTTGTATCAAATTGCAAGATATTGGCTAGCATTTTGTTAATGACACATACATGTATAAATTGCACCACATATGGTGGGATTAACTAATTGCCATAGTGCAACAAACATATTCTGCTTGCAGTGGTGAAAACAGAATTGTGCATGCACCAATGTAGCACATCGTGGTTATTGTCCTTTATGGTTCGTAGTTGTGCATTACATAATGGCACCAAGTTACTGACACGCACTGCATAATGTTGCATGAGAGTTGCATAGTGCTTCTGTGGTGTATCTCCCATCCTCTGGAGCTCCCTTCCACCAGAGGCTAGGCTGCCCCCCTCCTTACTTCCTTTTGCCAGCATTCATTCAAAGACCTTTCTGTTCAAGCAGGCTTGTAATGACTTATTGCTTGCAAGGAGCCTTTCAGTGGAAGCAGTGCTTTAGTTTTTGTAACTTTTGTATGCTTATGGCTCTATTTAAACGGGCGCTATGAGGCGCCCCTGTCACGTGCGTGGGGCGGTACTTTCAGACACCCCTCGCACATGACGAGGGCATCAAAATGGCAGTGCCCTGTACATACAGGCACTGCCATTTTGACGTGACGGATGCCTAGCGTCCGCACGTTTTGGCGCCTTTATGATGCCGCAAGTGCGCCATTGGCACCTTGCAATGTCACAACGGTGACGGAAAAAGAAGCCGCTTTTTGCAGCTTCTTTTTGCTGCGCGCGGGAGCCATGTGGTTTGTCCGCTGTGGCTCCCTCGCGCAGCAAACTAAGGCAGCATCCCAAGAATGATTTTATACTGTTTATAAGCTGTGGTTTTAATATTATGATTTTAAACCTATTTTAAATATTATTACCATGTTTTAGCTTAGTTTTTTTGTGACCCTACTTGGGTCCCATTCTGGGAGAAAGGCAGCATATACATGGAATAAATAACTACACAAATGGCGTGATGGTGCATTTTTTTCCAGCTGTTCACATTGTACAACATATGCATTATTTTACTTGTATTTTATACCTCTGAATTTCTCTATGACCCTCACAAATACTTGAATTCTGGAAGCAACAGGCATTTCTCATCTCTGTGGGTCCATCTACACTGTAGAAATAAAGCAGTTTGACACCACTTGCTAGTGCTGTAGATCCATCCTATGGAATCGTAGGGTTGATATTTTTACAATGCCTTTAGCCTTCTCTGCCAAAGAGTGGTGGAGCCTCAAAAACTACAAATCCTGGGAGTCTAAAACTACAAATCCCATGATTCTGTAGGATGGCACCATGGAAGTTAAAGTAGTGTCAAACTGCATTATTTCTATAGTCTAGATGCACCCTTGGGGGTTTTAAAAGGCATTTTCCTGGGATGCACCCTATGGATTTTATCACATGAGGAAAATTGGTTTTTTTAAAAGGCGTTCTCCCAGGACATTGATGCAGTCGTGGCAAAGAGTTTTCCACGATGTCTCAATTAGAGAGGACTTATCCTGGGAAGAACCAGTATTGCTCCAGCAACAAATCATTCATGGGGAAATCCCATGAATGACTTGTTGCTGGAGCATTCCTGGTTCTTCCTGGGATAAGTCCTCTTTAAGTGTGATGTGTGGAAAAATCTTTGCCACGATTGTGTGAATGTTCCAGAAAAATGCCTTTTTAAACCCATGATTCCCCTCCCCCCATGTGACAAAGTCCTATGAGTCTTGAGAAGTGTGAAAAAGCTGCCTTCACTTTCACTGAATCCAGTGAAATTTGTCTCCATGTTTTAAACCAACGGGAAGCACATGTGTAACATTTCAAGCTATTCCACAGGTGTGACAGCTATGTCTGGTATAACTATAACAAAAAGAAGAGTTGGCTAGCCCTTGAAATGAAAGGCAGGTTTATCTGTGATCTGTGATTTAATCTCCTTTTGATTCGGAAGGAAGGAGGAGGGGGATGAGTGAAGACTTCCTCTCTAAATTCCATTGAAGACAAAGGAGACTTACTTCCAAATAAGCATGAATGGGCTTGTGCTGTGAATGCAGCTGCTGGGGAGAGGATTTCGTTCAATTCAGTTCATGTTCTGATGCAAGCTTATCAAATTTTAACTTCTCAAATCAATATGAGAACTGGATCTTACTTATCGCTTTGTATTTGCATTTCTCAGAATTCTTGTCTCTAAAGCAAATACCCTCTAAGCTCTAAATTCAAAAGAGGTTATTTACACCTACCGTCCCCCAGTAACAGAGTACAAGGTTTGCATACAGAAATCTCCAACTGCATCTTCAGTTTAAAACGCTCTGGTAGAAAACTTTGGCCCTCCAGATGTTTTGGAATTCAACTCCCAGAAGTCCCAACCAGCTTGACCAACAGTCAAGAATTCTGGGAGGTGAAGTACCAAATGTCTGGAGGACCAAAGTTTGGGAACCATCACATTAGTAGTTTGACAAATAACCTTTATATATGTATTACATTCCTTCAGATATTAGGGAAAGATAGAGTATGCCTGGTTCTGGAACTGTCTGGCAGGTGCTTTAGTTACATCCAGGATGACTGGGCATCCTCCTTTTGCAGGACATGTCCTATATTCAACCTTCAGTCCAAGAGGAGTTCCAAAATGTCCTCCATTTTGAGCATGACTAAGAAGCCCCTTGAGCAACACCATGTTTGCTGTTCCTTTTCAAGAAATGTGTATACTCTGCAGCCTGTCCTTGCTGCAAATAGAAGGATAGGGTTGATCCTTCTAAAGTTCTTTTTTCCTAGGAGCAGAAGCAGACAAAACTCGAACCCAAAGCTCAGGGTGTGTTTATTTCTCAGAGGGAAAAAGGACAAAAATGTGTTAGACAATGGGCTGCTAGAGGGCACAATGCAAATACTGAAAGGTTTCCCCCCCCCTTAATTTCAGCACAATGGACAGATGAAAAGAAAAATTTAAATGCAGATTCAGTCAAGGGTTTGTTGCTAGGAAAGTACAATTTCAAGTATTTGTCTTGCTCAGAGTTCTGTAAGTATATTGCAAACCAACAAGGCATTTTAGCAAAGTCCATCAGAAAAATGCAGTGGAATACATAATAAAATACAGTATATGTAATATAGCAGTAAATAAATCATATAAAATGAACTGATATTTATACAGATGTTTTTAGCTTTTATTTTGCAATGTGCTACATTTTTATGGAATGCCCTATATTTTGCTGTGTCCTTCTTTGCAGTTATGACATCTAGTCACCTTGGTTACATCCCATTTGAATTAATGTTGTGCGCTCTTTGAAAAGGGCTCAGAAACATCAACTGGCCTAAAGCATTGCAGACAGATTTTTAACTGGGGCTGAGTATGGGGAGCACAGAATGTCCTTCATGCAACAATTCCAGTGGCTGCTGGTTCACATCTGGGCATAATTCAAAGTGCTGGTTACAACCTATAAACACCCTATACAGCTTGGATCCAGGTTATCTGAAGGACCATGTCTCCCCATATGAGTCTGAGCAGTAAGATCTTTGGAGGAGGCCCTTCACCCATTCCCACTGTTTTACCAAGAAGGTACAACAAAAAGGGTTTTGTCAATAGCTTCTTGAGGACTTTGGAACTCCCTTCCTAGAAAGGCTAGGATGGCCTCTTCCAAGCAGTCCTTCTGCCTGCAAGTGGAAAACTTTCCTTTTCCACCAGGATTTTAAGGACTGGCTCAAATTGTTTTATAGTTTTTTTACATCCTGTCCTTTAACAAAATTTTAAATGGTTTTAATTTTCTAAATTGTTTAACCGCTTTTTAAAAATAACTTTTTAATATTTTACTGATGTTTTTGAATGTTTTTCTGTAAGCCATCTTGAGTCTCAATACTGGAGAATGGGTGGGATATAAATTCATATAATTATTATTATTATTATTGTTTTTCATCTTCTTTCCTTGCTTGTTTTCTCTGTTTTTTCTTTTTATTTGTTTTCTCTCTTTCATTGTTTTGTTTTTATGTAAGTCTTTAATAAAATATTCTATTATTATTATTATTATTATTATTATTATTATTATTGCTAGTATTCTATATCAGCTACTTAAATATATCGTATGACTCTCAGATCTGCAGAAGTTTCACTTACCCACATCTGAAAAAATGATGGTCTCTGAAGGCATCTGCAGGTCCTCCAGTATGACTCAATGGTCAATTTTTAGCAGAAATATAAGGTTTGCTATTATCTGTAATTTTCACTGTCTGCATTAGGTCTGGGAACGTATTCCCCGTGGATATGGGGGTCATTCTGTACTTCCCTAAGTGTCTTTTCCTGACCTAACCCCCTCTACCAAACTGATAGAAACATCATTCACCCATGTTGCAGTCACTGGCAGAATGAGCCTCCTTCTTCTCATGCAGATGATATCTGCTCAAGGAGGTTGCAGTGAGTTACAACTGTGTAAATGGTGTCAAAATTAAGATTAAGTAACTCAGTTGGACGTTACTGAGGAAAGATGATTTGTGCTTTGCCACCTCTGACTCTGCAGTGGCTTTCCCTCCCTGATTTCCTCCAAAAGATGAGGTTCCTATGCATACCAGCATACATACATCAGGTGAAAGGCACATGAAAGAGTATGGGAAGAAAGGAGATCTTTTAAGGAAGCCTTATTCTAAGCAACTAATCCAACATAGTGAAAAAGTATCACAACATGAAGGCTCCTTCCTTCAGGCAGTACTTAAAGTTACAAAGTTACAACAACCTAAGTCATATTCAGCCATGTGCTGGTCTATGACCATAATAAAGATTCTACTATTACATATACACCCAAGGTTTAAAAGGAACATATTCCATAATGAGTCAAACTAGACATCCTCCCATTCTACTCATAATACAGTCCTGGGTGCTTGATATCTATAGGGAAGGCTGCAGATCTAGATCTGCAATGTCCAGCCTATGATCAAACTTCTCGTTAGGTGTGGAAGGCACCACTGTCCCAACTCATTCGCATTGGATGGCCGTCCTCATTGAGTAGGTGTCCTTTCTGATCTTTGTGACTCCGCTATAATTCTGATCCCCTCAATAAATGTAACATGAACCAATATGTCTTTAACCTTTCACTGATCTAGAGGGGAGACAATACCCCTCACCTGTGTTGCTCAATTAATGGGAGAGCCCATTATCACTGGGATGCGGTGGCTTAGTGGTTAAGCTGTCAGTCCTGATGACAGTAAGGTCAGAAGGTTGGCAGCTTGAGGCCCAAGTGCCTCATGATGGGGTGGGCTTCTATCACTAGTCCTAGCATCTGCCAACCTAGCAGTTCAAAAGCATGCAGATGCAAGGAGAAAAATGAGTACCACTTTGGTTGAAAGGTAACGGCATTCCATTCAGTCATCCTGACCCCATGACTAGTGGAGTCATCTTCAGACAAAGCATACAGCTATTGACTGTGTGGTATACAATAAATTGAATAAAAATATATATTAGATAAACACAGAGACAAACTGAGGTAGGGTACCCAGAGTTATCCATGTTTGTTTCTAAGAAGCTGGTTTGAAAAGAAATCTCTCTGTAATTGTTTTTGGTACCTGCTTACCCTCAAACAAACCTCAGAGCTTCCTTCACATTTCCTCACTATTAATAAGTTTCTCATTTTAATCAAAAATAGGGAGTGGAACCAACTCGTCAATTGAATTTAGTGAGAAACTAGGTTCTCTCAATCAAGGCTTTGTTGAAACATAAATATTCCATGTTGTGGCCACCAAGTTGGGACAGACAGATTCCCTGAGCAGATATAACCAATTAATAGAGTCCCTTGTCGGGTTGCTGAAATAACTGGTATGTACCCCCCCCCCCCCCCCGGTTATCATGGACCAAGATGCTAACATGGCATTTGGCAATATGGCTTGTAGCTTTGAAAGCAGCAGGGAACAGAGGGAGAAAAGAGAAACCCATGGATTTATTGAAATAAGCCTTTCTTTTCTTTTGAGGTGACACAGCTGTAATCTGGGAAGGGGAGATAGTGGATTTTTAGAATCATAGAGTTGGAAGAGACCACAAGGGCCATCCAGTCGAACCCCCTGCCATGCAGGAAATCTCAATCAAAGCATCCCTGACAGATGGCTATTTTACAGTATTTGGGTGTGTGTGTGTGTGTCTGTGTCTGTGTTATAGTCTGAAAAAGAAAGGTCTAGTCTCTGCATTGCAGAAATAATACAGTTTGACACCACTTTAACTGCCATAGCTCAATGCTATGGAATTAGGCTCAGTGGTTGAGTACAGGCTTGATATGCAGAAAGTCCCACATGCGATCCATGCTATTATACCTCTTTGTAAGTTCTATACAGTGGTACCCCGGGATACGAAAGCACCGCGTTACGAAATTTCCGGGATACGAAAAAATTCTATAGGAAAAAACTGTTCCGGGTTACGTTTTTTTTTCCGGCTTACGAAAAAAAAGTTTGGTGCTTTTCGGCGCTTTTTCGCACGAAATCGCGGCTTCCAGCGCTAGCGCCTATGGCTTTTTCGGCTAGCGAAAGATTTCGGGTTACGAAGGGCGCCGCGGAACGGATTATTTTCGTAACCCGGGGTACCACTGTAGAGGCTGTCTCCACAGCCTGAAACCTAGCCGACTAGGTTTTAGGCTGTGGAGACAGTAAAGTGCATTAGGAGAAGACTGTCACAGACCATGTAATGTTTTTGTTTATTTATGTATGTGTGTGTGTTGTCAGGGATGATGGGAGTTGTAGCTCTTCACCTCTGGCTCGAACTCACCACCTTGTTACACACCGCGCTGACCAGTTTTGGCCAGTGGTTAAAGCTTTGCTCAAAAGCAGCAGAGTTACAGAGAATAGGCTGAAGACCCTGACAAACTCTTCAAGCCTTCTCACTCTTGCTTCCACAGAAGTCTTCACCCTTCTTCAGGATCCAGCTGGCTCTTGTAGCTTCACCCAAGACACCAGACAACTCAGTAGTCTTATATAAAAGATCTACTTTATTCTACTATATACAGCTCCAAAACTATCCAATACAACAATACTACTCACTACTACTACCCACTCTACTACCCACAAAATACATTGGGATTCATAGTCATTATTATAGTCAATGCAAGATACCACCCACTGTTGTCTGTTTCCACCCAGTGGGCGTGTATAACCATTCTCATTGGTTCTCTTGGTTCATCCCACAATTAATGATTTCATCATCTCAGCCTTGACCACTTAACAATTCTCAGGTGTGTTCAATTATCCACTTTACATTTCTGTCCTTGGCATTTAGGACTTGTTAATTCCATTACCTTTTACACCTGTGTGCCTCCTAATTGCTTCTGCTGAGTCACCCTGACTCTCACATACATGTTTTATTTCATTCACTGTATATCCCATGTTGCTTTTTCCTTAACATGTGTGTGTGTGTGTGTTTTCTTATGGAGGTGTGGAAAGGAAAGAAAGATCTGAGTTGTTGAAGCAACTCAGCAGCACCAAGGAGAAGCAGTGGGTGTGTGTGCGAAATTATTGCTTTGGGGAAGAAGCAGCAGGGATGAGAGAGCAAATAGGAAAACTACAAATGAAGGTAGTAATTTACATGTACAGTGGGTCCTTGTTATACGCGGGGGATCCGTTCCGCCCCCCCCCCCCGCATATAACAAAATCCGCATATGCTCAAGTCCCATTTGTCCCAATGGCGGCGCGCGTGCCATTGGGACAAAAGTTCCTTCTCCATCCCCTCCCTCCCTTCCCTCCCTGCCTCCCTCCCTTCCCTTCCCCTTACTTACCTTCTCGGCGCAGCGGCTTGGCCTCCACCGCCGCAGCTGCGGGGGAAGCCGGGTGGCAGCGGCGGCGGCCAAGCCTCGGCTTCCTTGCCGCCGCTGTGAAAGGGCGCGATGGCGGTGCTGGAGGCCTCTTGGCCCCCAACAGCACCGCCACCAGGCCTTTGCCACAGCGGCGGTGAGGGAGGAGGGCTCCCGCACCAGAGGCCTTTAAGGCCTCCCGCACGGGCATCCGGCCTCGTCCAGGCTCCCGCCGCTGCGGAAGGGGCGGGTGTCGGTGCCGGAGGCCTTGAAGGCCTCTGGCGCTGCTGCCCTCTGTGCCTCCTCTTCCCCACCTCTGCGCCTTTTTTGGGGGGGGGGAGTTCTTAGGGCTGGAGTGTGGCTTTGGTGCAACTTCTGGACTCTTAGGACACATGCATCATTGAAACACCATATCTCTACTGTGACTCGAAGCAGCTTTATTTTGGCTGTCTGTAACAGGCCTACAGTTCCAAGAATTCCCTAGCATTGAGCCAGGGCAGTTAAAGCGGTCTCAGACTGGATTATTTCTGCAGTGTGTTTGGACCTTGGAGATCTCTCATTCATAAGGTCACCATATGTTGAAGCCACGCTGTGGAGATTAACAACAACAAGAAGAAGAAACACAAGTGGTCCTGTAAGCTGGCTGATGCTTCATGTTAGTAGTGGGCGGGGAGGGGGGGACTCCCTTGTGATGGATTTCATTTGATTTTTAAGCAGCAGCCAAAGGGGGAGGCTGCACCCCAGCTGCCAGAAGTAGTTCAATGGTTGGAGAGATCCTAGGCCCTCATGTGCAAAAGTGTATGATCTCCCCCTGAGCTGTGGTGTAATTCTTCTATGTAGCTGCAGTAGAAAGTTGTAGTGCTTCTACACCCTTTATTGTTTTTTCGGTTTCTCTAAAAGGAAAAAAAAAGTCTGTTAAACTAGTTATGGTCTGTGATATAGTCAATTTCTGTATCTGTGGCAATTTCCTCACAAAGAACAACAGATTTTCAGTTCCCCATATGGAGACAACTGTGCTTTTGGACAGCACTACTAATGCATCTACAGGGCATCCCCTTCCAAAATGGGAATGTCTAAGTTTGATTATATCCTGATTGCATAATTACTGGGATAATAAGGTCTGTGCGATGCAAAGTGCTTGCTTTCATGGCATTTTCATATGAGCAACATAATGGGCACCAGCTTGGATACCAGTGAGGGAGCCAACAAGGGTTTGTGATCCCAGAGCCAGCTCTCATTTTGTCAAATCTGGTTCAGCTGTTTCGGCACATTGACGGTTGACATACTGGCTGCTTCCCAGTGGCTATGTATGCACAGTACTGGGAAACAAAGTGAGCTCCCATGCCCAAATTGAGGTGAGCCTTGGTGACAGATCGGACTGTCTCTGATTTGGGAACCAGAGAGGCATGTTATTGCCAGCTTCCCCAGCTAAGTCAAGGGCTGGCTGCTTTTGGATTATTCACACGTCACTTGCTCAAACACTCACAATGCTGTCTGCTGCCCTTGCATTTTTGTAAGGTAGAAAGATGTCTTTAGCTTCCAGAAAAGGTTTGTCATGAAGGGTAGGGTACTGTGTCTGCGTTGTGTTAGCACCTCTGCTTTCATTAAGTGTTTATTCCTCATATTTTCCTGGATACTTTAGACTCCATCACTGAACCTAAAAGCCTTTGTGGGGATAGGAATGCCCTGAATTTGCTTTACATGTCAGGCATGTGATCTTGATATTGGCAGAGGGCAGCAAATTCTGTTCTCCAGTACAGAACTCTTGACCTTTCCACTATTTAGCAAGCCAGTCCCTAAAGTCTTACTCAGGGACGTAGCCAGGATTTTGGGAAGGGGGGGTCAAGACTAAGTGCCACCATTTTGAGAGGCTAAGAGTCCCCTCCCCCGACACAAAAAGAGGGTTGAGCGTTTACCTTCGACACCTCGATGGCACCACTTTAACTTCCGTTATGGCTTCATGCTATGGAATCTTGGGATCTGTAGTTTTGAGGACCTGTTGAATCTTCTGTCAGGTGCCACAACAAACTACAAATCCCAGCATTTCACAACATGGAGCCAAGGGCAGTTAAAATGGCATCAAACTGGATTATTTTTTCAGTGCAGATGCAAACTGAGTCCTTCCTCTGAAGGTGTATAAATGTATAAAAATTTTATTCGGTCACTGACCAACAAAATCACAACATATAAATATGGAAAGTCACAATAGAAATTCATAGATTTCTATACACGATTATGAACATTAACATCATACACAATTATACAAGCATTAAAATCATAAATAAAAGCAAGGGCTCTTACCATTTCAAAAAATAGTTAAGGCAAATCTGGTGCCAACCACCAACTCTCCTAGGATTCTCCTAAGATCATACGGTCTATACAAAATTGGCTTTGTTAGTTCCCAGTGCCCTTGTGTTAAAACTTTATGTCTATAGTATGCACAGATTTTGAGGCATAAGCAAAGTAAGGCGGCAACTTAGATGGTAAACAGCGGATATCATATTTTAAAATATTATGATCCCAATTTTTTGTCGACAAACATTGAACTCAGACATGTCTAAGGTTGAACTTCATTACTTCCTAGGTTCTTCCCTAAATGTCTTAACCTAACAGATTTACAGACTTGCCTATGTTAGTTCCCATTTACCATTTGGGGTCGGAGTTTACATACAATGTAACAGAACTTTGCTACCCTAAATACCACCTCAGGTACCTGACTATTTAGTAAATTGCTGATGTAAAAAGCGTCAGAGTGACCAGGGTATTTTCCCAACAAGGAGGCAATCAACTGGAGACGAATATCTTTGTAAAATTGACAATATAAAAAAACGTGCTCAATGGTTTCAATTGCACCCGTGTCACATGGGCAAAGACGGGATTTATAGGGCACTCTTTTAAACCTGCCTTCCAATACTGCTGTAGGTAAGGCATTGAACCGGGCCAGGGAAAAAGCTCTCCTGAATTTAGGCAAAGTAATTTGGAACAGATATGCAGCAGGTGAAGTGACCCGAATTTGTTTATCGGCTACAATATATTTGGGGAAAGCAGCAGTTTCCAACTGGCCTTCAATATCTAGCAATCTTTGTTTAATAGTCAATTTTGCAAGATCTAAATTTAGGTTCAGGATGGTGTCCCTGGAAAAACCCAGTGTGCTCAGTTTCTTATTTATTGCTGTTTCCCAAGAGAATTTATAGGTATCTGCCAAAACAAATTTGATCAGCCCTCCAGGATTTTTATTCAATTTGAGCCAGTATGTGAAAATGTTAAACCACATACTTGTCTCCAGCTTGCTAACTCCTGCTTCCCTTCTAATAACTGCATTTGGTACACTGCTAATTACTTGAAATATTTTCCTTAGGAACTTTGATTGAATTTGCTCTACTAAAATAGGGTCTTTATAGGGTCCTATTTGCACTCCGAAGAGTAATTGTGGTTTTACTTTAGCCAGGAAGAGTTTGATTGCAGCTGGAATAAACTGGGCTCCCTTAGTGAAGAAGTACCTTTGGATAGCGTTTGTCGATCTTTGGGCATTCCGGGTAACATAATCCAGGTGAGCTTTTCTGCTCCCTGTAGATTGAAACACAATTCCTAAATATTTAAAGATTTTTACCTGTTCAATAGATTGCTTTCCTAGCCTCCATTTTCTCATTTTGGGGCATTTAGCAAAAGAAAGAATTTTAGTTTTGGTGTAATTTATAGTTAAGTTTTCTTCCGCACAATAGATAGCTAGAGACTTTAAGGCTCTTTTAAGGCCAATTGGAGTCAAGGATAAAATTGCTGCATCATCAGCATATAATAGTACATTAATGTGTCTATTTGCTATTTTGGGAAGGTGGTAAGAGAGGTTGCTCAAAAACGGGATTAGAGAGTTTATATAGTAGTTGAATAATGTTGGTGCTAAAACACACCCCTGTCTAACTCCATTCTTGACTTGTACTTCTTTAGATACATGTCCTTTAAAGCTACATCTAACCCTCAAGCGGTTGTTTTCATGCAGTTTGACAAGCAGTAAGAGAAGGCGTTTATCAATCGTGCTATTCATTAGTTTGTCCCACAGTTTGGCTCTGGAGACAGTGTCAAAAGCCAATTTGAAATTTATGAATGCTACATACAATGGTTGTCCTTTGTTGGAATATTTCTCTACTAAATGCTGTAACACCAATGGATGATCGAGTATTGACCTTTCAGCCCTGAACCCTGCCTGCTCATCCTTCAAAATCTCCTCTGTCTCCAGCCAGTCCATTAATTTGTCTTGCAGGTGTTTTGCATACATTTTGCTAATCTGGCTGAGAAGACTAATAGGTCTAAAATTTGTTGGATCATTTCTTTTTCCTTTTTTGTAAATTGGAACTATGGTCACGAGACCCCAGTCAGATGGTATCCTCCCTGATCGATCAATGGCAGTAAATAGTGTGGACAGCACAGGTACCCACCAATTCAAATTATTTTTAAGTATCTCACAAGTAATAAGGTCTACACCGGGGGGCTTTGCTGGTTTAAGTTGATTTATCAAACTCTTAATTTCTGAATGTGAGACTGGAGGCCAAAAGGGCAAAGTGGTAGCTTCCAACATTTGTCCTATATATGATTCCTCAGTGTTTTTGTATAGCCTAGCAAAATGATTTTCCCATATGCTAACTGGTATCTGGAACATGGAATTTTGTACATTTTTGGGGAAGGATGGAGCGACCTCTTTCCAAAAAAGAGTGGGATTCTTTGTGCTGGCAGCTATTAGTCTTTCCCAGGAGGCTTGCAAGGCATTCCTTTTTTTTTGCCCTGAGTAGTTGTTTGTAATACTTCTTTTGCTTCAGAAGATCTGGCATAGAACATTGTAAAGGGTTCAATTTATATTGTTTAAAATGATCTTTCAGTGTTATCCATGCCTCCCTGCAATCTGCATCAAACCAGCTTTCCTGATCTTTTATTTTATATCTGTTGGTACTATTTTTAGGAGCAGATAGAAATAGTCGAATTGAGCTTATTAGGTTATTAAAGCCTGTCAATATGTTACAATCTGATCTGCCTTCTACAATATCATTGTGGAGGCTTCCCACTGCCTCACTACCAAGAAATTTTGTAAGGGCCTCGGCTAAATGTGGAGACCATTTGGCCCATGTGGTACAGATTTCATCGGGCAGGGTCGAATCTTGGCATACTGGCAGGAACAAGCTGTCAAAAGGCTTTAAACTTAGCTGCACCAGAAAGTGATCGCTTTCAGGGCGAACAACAACAGAAAATTTATGTACAAATGAGGCTAGTTCTTGTGAAATCCCTATGAAGTCCAGTACTGAGGGTCTATTACCCATCCAATGAGTGTATTCTGCTGGGTAATCGTCATTTGTAGAGCCATTCAGGATGACCAGGTTTAACTCCTCAAAGGTTTTTGCCAAGCACAGACCTCTAAAATCGCAGGCTGTATCCTTGGACTGGCGTCGTAACAATGGATGGATAGTTAAGGGTGGTAGTAGTTGACAATTAAATTTAGAAAATAAAGTAGTATCATTTGCACCAATTCTTGCATTAAGGTCTCCTGCCAGGATTAGGTAGGTTGCCTGTGAGGTGGTAATGATATTTTTGACAAAACCTTTCAGATTGTCCCAGACCTCTTTTATCTTAGCATGCCCTTGCAGAGGTGGTATATAGACATTGATCAGGCATATAAGATAGTTCTTGAGTTGCAACAAAATTGCTAGGGCAAATTAGTCCAAGGTAGCTATTTTAGATATCTGTAGTTGTAGTGAGGTGGATAATAAGACACCTAGTCCTCCATAAAGCCTACCGTGGCCTTTACCTGGCACTGCATCCAAAACAATTGATTTATAGCCCTCAACGTACAGTTCTTCAACTAACCAAGTTTCTTGAAGCAGAATGATGTCATGTCTAATGATGAAAGACATGAAAGAGGGATCTCTACTTCTAGTTTTCCATCCGGCAATATTCCAAGAGATTAGGGTTAATGGGGTGGAGGCCGATGATGTTATCTGTCAGTCGTTTAAAATCATATTCCAGGGGTTGAGTATCCCTATGTTTGTATTAACATTTGGATCAGTGTCTTTTAACCCTTCCTTTAGGGTACTCCCAAAATCTGTACATGATTCTCCTAAATTACCAATCTGCTTACTTGGTTTTCTTTTAGATTGGCTAGCTAATGACAGGGGTTGCCTGGCTGGGCTGGATCTTCTCCTTTTCTTATTTGTAGATGTTGCTAAACTTCTGGAAGATGGCAATGGTGTTAGTGGTTTATCGAGTAGATTCGCCTTACATTTCGGAGATAGATGTATTAGTGGTGTAATGTTGTCGGATGCACAAAGCAAAGAGTGTCTGGGAGTCATATGCGTTAACGATAACAGGGGTTCCTCAGAGCAACCATCAAGTCTTTTTGATTCCTTCTTAGATGGAGTCAGTGAGTCATATGCAGGACAAGTGGAGGGTAAAAGTTCATTGATGGACTTTGTTGCGGATGCAACAGAACCTAATGTTGTCTTGACATTTTCTAACTTATACAAAATGCATTGCTGTTCTTCAGGAGAGAGTGAGCCGAATAGTTGAACAAAATCCTCTTCGTCTTCTGATACATTAATGGAAGTTTGTTTGTTCTTTTTATTTTCCTCTTTACTGATGACTCCCTTACTAGCAGTCTCTGTTCTTGATGTAATTTTCAATAGTGGTAGAACATTGATGTTAAGTAATACCTTCATTGGGGTGATTGCAAATCTTTTTAGAAATCTTTTGCTGTCAAAAATCAATGTTGGAATAAATGAGTTCCTGAAAGTCAATACAATTCTCATGGCACTATTCCAAGTGGGCAGCCAAAAAATTTCAAGGAGCTCGCTGGTATACATCCTTCGCTGTATCAAAGAGGACAATGAGTGTAGTACCATTTTTTTATTGCACCATCTGCCGCTATTATATGAATTGTTTGCTATTTGTAAGGCAATCTTATTTCTCTGAATGATTAATTTGTCTTTGTTATTTTCTTTTTGTACTGTGTAGGGTTTTGCCTGATTGTATAAATGAGGTTCAGGTTTAGAGTAATCGATTGCTTCCTTGGCTTTCTCGCATTTGGGAGTTGGTTTAAGCTTAGACTTAGATTTCTCCAGTAAATCTTTTATCCCGTCTATTTTCTGGTTAATACTTGTCAGTTGTTCAAAGATTGCAATTACTGTTTTGGCTGTTAAAAGACAGTTCTTAGCTATCAAGTCCAACTCCGTCTTCACATCTTTTGTAGTGACTGGCATTAAACTTGGTTTATGTGTGGTACTCTCGTTTAGCAGTAAATTCTCCTCTTCGAGTGTGAGTGTATCAGGGGAGCTTAAGGATAAGTTAGGAGTATGGTCAATAGAGGTATTATCTATATCATTAAGCAGTAGTAGATCTTCCATTCTCAATTGTTTGAGAGTGGAAGCTGCTTTTGAGATTTCTGAGTTTTCTAATCTCCCCTCTAGGTTTTTCTTAGTGTTCTTACCTCTCTTAAGTTTTACAAGTCCATCTCCTTTGGTTGTTCTCCTCTTTCTTTTGAGATTGCTCTTCATTGTCGTCCCTTTCCTATCACAATCTTGTTTTTAACTTATCTTCTCACCACCGCCGCCGAGCGTGCCACCGCCAGGAAGCTGGGGAGCGCTGGGGCTTATGAGCCCAGGTGTTATGCCCAGTATATATAGTATTAACTGGTCACAAAGCACAACTCCTGTATTCCGGTCTGGTAAAATACAGCAATGCTTCTGCAGAATGCCAGGCAAGACCTGTTATGGTCCCTCTGAGTTGTTCTCCCACTTCTTTAGGATGGAACCGCCAAAGATCCTGTGATGGGTTCTCTGCTTTCTCCCTCCTGTGTTTGCCTCAGCTGGATGGGACCCCTTCAGACCATTTTAAATGAACTAGCTTCCACACCTTCTGATTGACCTTCCCCTTGTCCATAAACTCAGAAGGAAGTTACTTTGGGTTTACATCCATCTGACACCACAGAGACTTTCCTCCTCCTTCCTCCCCCCAACTCTGGTGAGGAGGTGAAACCAAGTAAAGGCACGTGAAAGAGGGGTGTGAGAAAGGGAGTACTTCCAAGAACACAGTTTTATTCTAAGGAAATAAATCCTGTAACAAAACAATATTTCTTACATGAAAAATGATCTTGTCCTTCAGGCACAGAGAGAAAGATATCAGTAAGAGAGTAAATAATTTAAGCCAAATCAGGAATAGACTCAAATATCCTAATGCAATTGGCTAGTATCTTTTCCTAATCTTACAGATCAGAAGGGATTTGTAGTGTCATATGGTCATGGGATGGCTGGAAGCCTGGACTCCATTTTCCAGCTTCAACCAGTCTTTCCAAGGAGCACCCCAGTCCAGATATTCATTTGTTTCAGCTATCCTCTGAAGGTGTTTACATCAGATAAATTCAGCTCGATAAAGCAAAGTGCAGCTGCTCAAGCAATGAGCGGCAGCCACTCTGTTCATGCTCAGAGACACTCTGCTCATGCTTGAGACACTGTATTCCAACTTCTGAGCTGAGCTAAGAACCCAGGCTGCATCCACACAAATTTCATTCCCACTTCCAAGAGGATTTTTATTTAGAAACACACACACACCACACACACACACACACAATTTTAATTCCAAGACCACTATCTATCTATCTATCTATCTACTATCTACATAATTTTTAATTCCAAGCCATTATACGTTCCTTTCTTTTTATAATAAACAAACCCCTTAAGAGAATCCTATTTTGGGAGAAAGGCAGGGTATAAAATCAATCAATAAAAATATAGTGCAATAGTTCATCAGTGCATGGCTTGCATTATAAGACTTTATACCTTATACATTTAAAAACAATTAAACACAGTAGGCTCAGAGTGCTACAGAATCATGGAATCATAGAGTTGGAAGAGACCCCTAGAGGGCATCCAGTCCAACCCCATTCTGCCATGCAGGAACTCCCAATCAAAGCATCCTCAACAAATTATGTAATGGAGGTGTCCATCTACATTGTAGAAAGATATACTATAGATAATGCTATGGAAAATCACCACCTTGAGTCCGTAATTGGGAGAGAAGGCAGGATATAAGAAAACAACAACAACAACAACAACATTGGGTATTGTAGTTTGTGAGACATTTAGCATTCCTTGCAGAGAGCTCTGGTGGCACAACATACTACAAATCGCAGGATTTTCCATAGCATTAAAGCAGTGTCGAACTGGATTATTTCTGCAGTGTGCAGCCTTATTAAACTGCAGTTCCCATCAGTCTGTGGTGCTGCTGGATGATGGGGCCTGCAGTCTAGCATGCCTGGAGCAGAGCCATAGGACTCCACAGCCACGATTCATCATCTTAGATTAATTAATTAATATATATCAATCATAAAACACATAGGTAAGAGACGACCCCACGAAGGGCCTCCAGTCCAACCCCATTCTGCCATGCAGGAACTCTCCATCAAAGCATCCCCATTGACATGCTGAAAAAGGGCCAGCTAAGTGTATTTTTATTCTATTTGTCTTTTAAAAAAGAGAAAAAACAAGGCTGGAAGGAAGCCTCTTGCCTTTTTGCACACAGACCCCCCTCTTTTTTGTTGTTGCAAAAATCCAGAAATGACTGTTTTTGAAAACATGAGTCCATTCTCAGGAAAATGTCCAGAGTAGAGTCTGAGTCTCCTTTCTCTGGACTTCTGAAACCTGAATTATTCCAAAACCCAAAACGACCCTGAGAGCATCTGGTCTGACCCCAAGAAAGGAAACTTGGGAATCCTGAAGGTTTAGATCAATTACTGAATATTGATTATACAAGGAATAATGGTCTCAGGGTTTTGCTGAAGCTCAGTATGCAGAAGCACAACATTATTTTGAAAATTGTGTATTAAATTACCTTCAGTCTATGTCTATGAGATGCATATGAGACATACATGGATCCCATCTCCCATTGTATCCCATTAGACATATATAAAATAGCAAACTCTGAAAAACTCCAAAATCCAAAAACATCTAGTCCTCAGCATTTTGGGTAAGGGATATTTATATATATTATTTATTATTATTTTACTATATTGTATATGGATATAACTGCTGAAGTAAAGTTAGAAGTCACCTTTTCTTTCTTTTATATTTCCTTTTAGAAGCTTCCTTCCTTCCTTTTTCTTTCTTCCTTTCCTCCTTCCTCTTCCTCCTTTCTTTTCCTTCTTTTCTTCAGTTCTCCCCTCCCTCCCTCCCTACATTCTTCCTTCCTTTTTTCCCCTTCCTTCCTTCTTCTTCCTACCAGTGTTGCCAAGAAGCCTCGAAGATAATTCCCAAACGTTTGGCCAAAACTCACCAAATTCCCCCCCCCCCATATCTCACCAAATACTTATTTCAACACTCAAATACCATTAAACCAATCACCACCAAAAATCACACCAAAGGCTCTGAAAAGTACCCATTTTGGTGTGAAAGTCACCAGATGGCAACACAGAGACTTTTATTTTGGCAAAAGCACAAGGGAGGAGGGGGGAGGAGGAGGAGGATGGAAGCTGGATTCTGATAGAAACGAAAGAAAAAGAAATCACAAGGACCCCCTCCCTCTCTCTCTCTCTCTCTCTGAGCCTGCAACTTTTTTTTGTCTTTTCCCTTTTCCCTCTCCGGTTCTCCGTGGTTTTGATGGAGGGGGGGAGGGGGAGGAAGGAGCTTGAATGCCCCCAGGCCTGAAGGGAGGGGTCCGGACCCCAACCCCCCCCGGCTACGTCCTTGTCTTACTACAAGAAGACAACATCAGATCCATGTGTCACCTGCAAATTTGGCCATACACAGGGATTAGTGTTTTGGAAAGCTGCTCCATGAGAGGGTGGGAATTCTTGAAAGTAGAAATGCTGTGGTAGAACCAAGTGGTGGATCTAGTACTGCAGAACTGACAAAACCACGGGGATTTTACCACTGTCCTCCTGCAGCTGCTCTGATTTGAATGGGAGCTCTGTTGGTATCAAACTAGAGTCTGCTAAACTCAGAGAAGCTGTATGAAGAATGGAGGCAAACCAACAGTGCACACCCTCTATGTGGCACTAGATCTGCCCACCACTCCAACTATAAACTGTAGTATCCTGGGGCAGTTACTATGCCTACACAGGCCAAATAGGACCCCCCCCCCCCCCGTTCTCTTACTGGGCAGTCCAGAAGATGCATGGCTCAATCCCGGTTCTAGTGCAAATATCTGGACAACGACTGGCTGTTCAGTACCAAACTAAGGATAACCCCTCTTATAATGGAATAAAATAACTCACGGTTTGCTCCTGATCTTCCTGGAGATCCAGAGCCCGCCATTACAATGCCGGTGACGTTTACAACACATCTCACTCTGTCACCAGTCACCACCACTACTGCTTTACCTTGTTCATCCTGAGGTCAGAAGGGGGTGGCCAGCCATGGGGCTGAGACTGGGCACTTCATTCTGACTTTAGAATGAGCAATGCATTGCAGTGTTGGTGGCACCAGGCAACACTAAAGGATTTGTGTGCAGATAGGCCACCTCTTCTTGCAATGTAAAGCCCCAGGTATGTGGGATGGGTCTCCAGGCTCTTCCAAAAACATTATGGAATGTGCAGAACCACGTTAGGTGTCCAGCAAAGTTTTATATAGTGAATTCATGTCAAATCTGCTCAAGGAGGCTCTTGTTTCTCTTACTTGAGTTCCTGGAATTATACATAGCAGAAATGAGACTTGCATTTAGGCTAACTGAATCCCTAAAAATCACACCACGTTCTGGGAGTCATAGAGAAGGTATGAATTAGAAATTGCTGGGTAAAAGAGAAACAGAAACAAGAAAGGCTGAAACTCTATGTACACATAATTGCGTGTAAGTCCTATGGAAGACAACACAACATTTGTTAACATACTACTTCTTGCTAAGTAAACAGGGTGGGACCAGCCTGCACAGCTGTACTCTTAAAGACTATTATCTGCTCACATGAGTCTGCTCAAGTTTGAGATTCTTGTGGGAAGGCTTTCTATTGATCCTACCACTATCACAAGCAAGTCTGATGTGGATGCAAAGAGGGTCTTCTTTGTGACTGCTTCCAGGCCGTGAGGTCTCCTCCATGGGAAACAATGAATAAGTTGTCTTTCTCCCAGCAAGAGACTCACATCATCTTACAAAAATTAAAAAACAAAGTCTTGCTAAAATTGTATTTAAAAAGTTAGAAAATAATTAAACAGAGGATTCTGTTTTAAAAGCACATAATTTAAACTGTTTAAAATGCATGTAAAACATAATTAAAGATGAAAGTACAGCACACCACTTTCAAAACACCTTTCTTCCTTATAATTTAAACACCAAAGTTTGTGTTAAATAAAAAGTTTTTGCCTGCTGGGAGACAGAAAACAGAGAGGAGGCCAACCAAACTTCTCATGGAAGGGAGTTTCATAGCATGTTATAACCTGAAAGTATGTTTTGGCTGTTTTGGTTTATTTTGGCTGTACTCTGTTTTCATCTGTGTGTAAACCACCTTGGCCCTTGCTTGGAGAGAAAGTCAACATATAAATTAATAAAGAAATGAATACAATATCCTGTATGCAAATCCTTGAGAATTAGCTCCACAAATGCCACTCTGGCCTCCTTGTGAGTAATATGTTTTGGTGTGCTATTCATGATTGTTTTGTAGTCAGATTCAGCTTGGACAAGTTTCATTTAATTCTCATGTAAATGCCAAAGACTCTATCATACCCTCCAAAGATCCCAGTTTGGCAGAGATAACCACAATAATACTCCATTACCCACTTTCCCAGTTGCTTTCAAGGCTTCCCTACACCTGGGGGAAACACCAAACTCACTGTGAAGCCTAGTGCTGGCAGTCATCATGATGTATGGATTCTTCTGGAAGATATTGTGATTATGGCCCTTAACACCACTTTGCTCAAAACTAAGCAAAGTAGGAGAAAAAGCTCAGTGTTTCCCTGAAACCCAGAGGGACCTTGGATTATTTTGGTATGTGGACTAGTGCAATCAGCCCAGTCTGTTATCCACATAGCAAAAGTGGTGCTACCTCTCTTCTCCATACTGTGCAGCCAGGGAAAGGGAATAGAAAGGAAAGGTTTTGAAGACTGATTCACAATTTCCCATGGGCAGGAGCTCTGTGTAAATCCTGCCTGGCACACTACTGTCTGCGAGGACAGAAACGAACACTCAGATATGTGATCAACAAGGAGTCTAGGTGTCCCATTTCTATCCTCGCAAGAAGCAGTGGCATGCTGAGCAAGCTTTACATGGAGCTCCTGCCTGTGAGGAAGCAGCAGTCTCAAAAACAGGCCACCACCCCTCTGCAGCCTCACCAACAAACAGTAACATGTGGGAGCTTGGCCATTGTTGTGACTACTTCTGACCTCAGAACAGAGCACCCTCATGCTCCCCTCATTGTTGATTACAATCTGGATCCCATTCTGACTTCAGCAGCAGTGACTGCAATGGCCAGGCTCTCACAAGGTGCTGTTTCACCGCAAGGCTGCAACATCATCACCAAGAGGGTCAATGGGGCCAATGTAGCATGGCCTGGTTGATCCATGTATGTGACAATGCTGCATCACACTGGATTCAGCCTGGTGTGCATGTCATCATCAGGCCCAATCTGTGGTATAATGTTCCAGAGTGGCCGCAGATAAGTGGCCAGTGTAGTTTTGTGCACAATTTCCCTCTCATCTTCTCACTTTCCCCCCTTTCTCTTCCTGATTTTTTTAAATGCTGCAAAGTGAGTTGAAGATGCAAAGGTAGTTTGCGCATGATTAACACAGCAAACCCGCTCTGGTCAAATCTTGCCAAGTAAATCTGCAATAAGTTCACCTTATGGTCACAACAAGTTGGAAAAGATTTGAAGCGTCCCGAAAACACTCAGCTGGGGGAGAGAGAAGAGGGAGTAGTATCTTACACTTCCCTGTAGACTCAGATAAAGCAAACTGTTTGTAGCCTTTCCTAGCTTCTCTGTTCTCCCTTATTATAAATTCTACATCCTAACCACACTGTGATCTTGCTTGACCTCATATGTCCTGGTTTTCATCTGTAAAATGTTGGCAGGTATGCTGTATTGAGGTTGGAATGGTTTATGAAAAAGAGGTGGGGGAGAAGGAGGGAGACAAGGGAAAGAAAGTTTGGAGTTACATTTTGGAGAAATAAGTCAGAATAGAGAAGAATCTAGGCAGGGGACCAAAAATGAAAAAATGCTAAATGTGAAGTTTTATTACTGGATTGTGTAATTGTCTCTCTCTAGGGAGGCACTATAAATCCTGAAGCTTTGAGTCATGATGTACAGCTGGTGTGGTCAGGGCACTTAATAATAAATGTTTGGATTTTTAAAATAAAATAAAATAAGGCATTATGCACAAAAAGTGCCATTTCCATCTCTGGTTTTATCGGTGATGATCAATGCCATTTCTGCTAATCGGCAGCTAACAGCAGACAGTGGACATAAACAAACTTACATTGTGACATGAAGTTTGCCACAGCTTTGCAAATTGTGTCATCGAAGAAGAATTCCCTGGAAGAAATTCATACTTCTCACTCATCAGAGACCATTTCTCATGTTTCCACTGCAAAGGGGAATGTTTTTAAAGAGTTTAAAGTTTGTGGGATTTTTTTTCTAACAGAAAGTCTATACAAGCTGTTTAGTTGGCATTGTGAGATAGATACACACACACACCACACACACACACACAACGGACGATGATGACAATGTTTTCCCTGCATCTTTTTTCATGAGCAAATTCACAAGCTGGAAGCCTCCCAGAAGTCTGGATCTTCCTTTTTAAAAAGGCAGCATATAATGCTCTGAGCAAAAAAACTGAGCAATTGGAAGTAAACTGCTTTAAAAGCAATTAAAGGTAAAACTCAATTTTTGTGGCAATGTTCCCCTATCTACCCCTGCTCAGGAGAAGTGAATTCAAAAGCACAATATGGACCCTGTTCCCTTAATGTTGTCCAACCTAACTGAGATGGGCCAGGAAAGCATCATCCAAGCTTCTTTTATCCTGCCCAGATGCTCACTCAATCAGTCCCCAGACTGGCATAGGAACAGGCAAGTGTTACATGTGCTGACCCAGGGACCTCCCACAGCACATACTCCATACCTTTCTGTGCCATCCCTCCTACTGGAGAAGCCCCCAGTGCCACCATCTGATGCAGAAACAGGTGCTTGGTGAACCCACATGGGCAGGCAGCCTGTTTCCCCATCGGATGCAGCACTGGGGGGCTTCCCAGTAGGAGAAAGGCACCGAAAGTTGAGATGCGCACAGGGGCCATTTAAACGACCAGAGTTTGCCACAGAGTTTTTAGGAAACTCCACAGCAAACTAGGGGTCATTTTGACCCATATAAGGGCCATTATTTCAAGATCAGACTGGCTCCACCAGATTTGTGTCCAGGCCTGGCCAGGTCGGGTCACATCCTGGCCCTGCGGTTTTGGCCTGCATTGTTCAAACAGGATGATGTGGGTCCGGGGGGAACACATGCTTTTTGGCTAAGGCAGACAACCCTTGAGATAATAAGTACTTTTTTCATTCTTAACAGCATAATCCAACCATTATTTTTAGAATGTCAAAATCCCATTTATTTTAATAGGACAGTGGTGAGTATGTGCTTTACTCTCCCACTGGAATCAATAGGAATTCAGATGTGCTTAACTTTGTTTCTATCAAGCCCTAGTGTTTTGGGTTATTATTTAATTACATTCAAAGCTCATGACCTTGCATTCTACTCTCTCCCATTAAGCTGTTCAAGAAAGTGAAGAAGGCACTCCAAATATCCTTCAAAGTCGTGTTGATGTTTGTACCATTTCTAGCCTGTATATGTTAATTTCTTCCTGTGCATAAAGTCTTCTGCTTTCATAGGCCAATATATTTGTCCTGGAATCTGTTTACTTTTCCACTTCCTTGGTAAATGATAATTTAGCAGCTGTTACCGAGTTCCAAACCAAAATCTTGATGCTCGTTATTTATGAAATCCTTACAAAATCCCAGCAAAATCTCCTCTAGACTGTTAGGAGATTCTGTAGCCAATAAGCCTTCTGGTACATTTCCAATTTCTTTCTTCCAGCATGTTTTCATTTGCTTACCCATCCAAATTATATACTTTAAACTCCTTCTTATAGTCAATGTGGGAGAGAAATAAGCATGTGCAATGCGTAAACACCACTACTGTAATAAATGAAGCTTAAAAGGAGGGATCAGAGCTTGGAACCATTACTTTGTTTTGGACAACAGCTACAAGAATCCTACAGCTAGCATGTCCACTGCAAGATTCTGGCAGGCATAGTATTTTAAAAAGTAACTTTTCCAAGCTCTAATAAAGATGAATGAGTCTTTTTTTTTCTCCCTTCCCCAACATGATTTAGAAAAACCTTTCAAGTTCTTTCCATTCTAAATATAAAGAAACTTGTAGATTTTAATAAATTCTTATCAGAAATTAACAGAGACAAAATTCTTACACATCCACTTTAGCAATCATGGTGGTAGAGAGATATAACATTGTACTTACCTGTGGTTGTTATACATGAAGATCTTGAATACATGAAGATCCTTCTGGATTGTTGTGTTGTGGTTGTGGGCCTTCAAATCATTTCCAATTTATAGTGACCCTAAGACGACACTATCATGGAATTTTCTGGGAAAGATTTGTGTATTGCTTGCAATTTTCAATTATTATTCCCATCAGTTGACAAGAGCCCAACTGACACCCTGGATGTTGGACAACTGTTCCAGGATATGGGGGCATTCTCTCCCAAGAAAAAGGTTCTAAGTAAAATGAGGAGTGCTCATCCACATGGCTGTGAAGTCCCCACTTTATACATTAGGAGAGCAGTGTCTGATAATGCTAAACCATGGTGTTGTTCCCTATGAAGTAACTGCACAGTACTATCAGGTCTGGTTCTCACCAGATGAATGGGTTTTTAAATATATATTTGGAATGGAACCTATATTCACTTTCTGCCGGTGGTTGGCTCAAGACATTTTGCTGCTTCAGCCAATATGATAACCCATGCTCACAAATCAATTTTATAGGGATTACTTATTGCTTGTTATTTATTTTATTCTTGCCTGCACAAATGAATGATTTCAAAAGTTTTATCCCTGCTATGTAAGAGTGCAAGAGTTTTTACACAACTTTTGTGATTTTTATAGTCCAGCCCCCCCCCCTTTTTTTTTTTAAATGTTCATACCGGTAAGTCTTCAGAGCTTTTTTTAAAAAAAGTTGAAAAGAAGTAAAGAATTACACTTTGCCCACTCCAGGCTTACAGGGTGCAGGACACACGCTTGAGTTTTCAAGCAGAAACAAATGCCCAGATTGCTCATAGTTAGAAGTAATGGTTAGAAAGTAACTGAAATTATGTCAGCATCTGCCTCCTAGGATGATTCTATTTATTGCCTAATATCTGGGGGACATCTTTTTAGCGCAATGTTGCAAATCATCTCACTCATGCATTCCAGATTTGTTAATCACGCTAGAGAACCTCATCGATGCACATTTCTACAAGTTCAGTTGTTCAACGTGCAAACATTTCAGTAAAGATGGAGTTGATGGTGCAAATGCATTTGGAACACATTCAAGACATGCAGTATTTTATCCTGGGTCTATTCACATTAGTTATTCACACTACTGACAATACAGATTTTTTTTTTGAAACCCACATCAGTTATCCTCGATTAACTGGGTTTTTTGGCAGCCTGCACAAAACCTAACTGGGTGAATCTGGGATGCATGTGAACAACAGAGATTCAACCTGGATTCATTCTGGATTATTTTCACAGTGTGAATAATCTCTGAGTTTTTGCCCAGTTTCTATGTTTTTTGGACTTTCAGCCTCAGTGTGTTATATCACATTTTCCCCTTCCTGCTGCATTTTAATCTAGAAAACTACAGTTCTTCCATAAAACCGGTCCCTGGAGAAAGTAATAACAATTTTCCCACATAAACCTGTTCAAGCCTTTGAAATATATGAAAACATTATGACAATCATTATTAATCTAAATTACTCAAAAACAGAACATTAGCCACAATTGTTATACAGGGGAATTCTTTTTTCGCAGCCTCTCCCCACCCCATTCTGCCTTTAATTTTTAAATGAATAACCAATATAAAAGGTGTGCCTTCTTTGTTTTCCCCTTGTCTCATCTCCCAAGGAAAATGCAGGATGGTTTTATAAATGCAAAAATTTGTGACAGATCTCCCTGCTCTTCTCAATAACATGCATGTTCAAATGCCACGATTACCGTGCACCTTGTTCAAGGAGTTCTTAGAGGAATAATGCTTTTGGCAATGAATGATGGAATGGTAATGTTACTTTGGTAATGAATGATGGAAGAAAAACCCAGAGGAGTGAAGACAAGCAACCACCCAAAGGGAAGGTATTTTTACCATACATCAAGAGATTCACAGACAGAATAGGAAAAGTGGTGAGGAAACACAACCTTCAAATGGTTTACAAACTGACCAAGAAATTCCAGCAAATGCTACGCTCAGCAAAGGACAGGAGAGACCCTCTCACAGCCGCAGGAGTTTACTGGATACCATGCAGCTGCGGACATGCATAAGGACCACCAAACGCAGCATCCAAACACAAACAAACAAACAAACAAGCTTCATTTATATACCGCTTCATACCACCTAAGCAGTGTCTAAGCGGTTTATAACTGTAAGCTAATTTGCCCCCAACAATCTGGATACTCATTTTAGCGACCTCGGAAGGATGCAAGCCTGAGTCAAGCTTGAGCCCTTTTGCTGGTCTTGAACTTGAAACCTCATGGTTTTCAGTGAGTGGCTGCAGTACAGGCATTTAACCACTGCACCACCAGGGCTCCTCAAATCAAGGAACATGAGAGACATTGCAGACTGGGTCAGCCACAAAAATCAGCAGTAGCAGAACACATTACAAACCATCCTGGACACAAAATGCTGTTTGAAAACACTGAAATTCTGGACCATGCCAACAACTATCAGGTCAGAATGCACAGGGAAGCCATTGAAAACCACAAACACTTGGACAATTTCAACAGGAAAGAAGAAACCCTCAAACTAAATAAAGTCTGGCTACCAGTCCTGAAGGACACCAAAACCAGGACTCAGCAAATGCAAATCAGAAACCACTCAGTGTCAGGAGCACTTCCCAGCAGACAATGATCACTAATCCTCTTTTGCATATCCTCCTACTCTGAGGCCCTGCCAGCAACAACAGAACAAAACACAGATTAACATGGGAATCACTCCTCCTTACAAAGGATCACACAGTAAATATACCTACTCTTTTCCAAGTCAGCATTCTCTGAAGATGCCAGCCACAGATACTGGTGAAACATCAGGAATAAACTCTTCTACAACATGGCCACAGAGCCTGAAAAACCCACAAAAAATAATGATGGAATGTGTCAGGAAAGAAAGAAAGGATGACGATATCCAAGCAAAAGCTGCAAAAAGCAGATACAGAGAGGGCGATAATGTGTTTCTAGCCCTTCCCTAGCCCTTGCCTTTCAGATAATTGTCATTTGTCATTTTAATTTACTTGAGTAGAAATTAGTCCAAGGGAGTTCTATAAAATCAAAACCCCAAGATATTTTTAAAAACAAGTCTCTTAATAAATTGCTAATGCCTCCATTTTGACATTTTTAACTTGTCCATTGCCTACCATTTGTTTTTATAGGCCCACTACCACCACCTGTCCGGGAAAGCAGCCAAAGGGCTGATAAGGCAGCTAGTTCTCAAACAAACAACCCCCTCCCAGCACAGCAAAGTCAGTGTAAGCTACACAGTCCTAGAGAGTTGCAGTAGCTTTACCAAAAGGGATTACCAAGAGAATTGTCAGACGGTCCGAGGTTCAGGGTAACAGATAGGCAGGTTGATGAAGCAGTCCAAGGTCAAGGTTTCCGGGTATTCAAGACAAGAAGCCAAGGAGCCAGAGACAGAGTCTTTCCCCTAAAAGAGTCAGATATCCACTGGCAAAGAACCACACATGCTCCAGGTGCTTAAGAAGGCAAGGAGCTGGCCTTCAACTGTGCCTGATTACGAAGACGCTTCTGATAAAGCCTCCGAGATCTTCGAAGGCCCTCTCTTTCTGCTCGACGCTCATTGAAGGTAGGCACACTGCCCAGATCCTCCTCCATGTCCACAGCCTCGGCAACAGGCAAACTTGACTGCTGAACCTCTGGAGGGGCCATAGACTCTGCTCCAGCAGAACTAGGGCCAGTCTCTGGCTCCTCCATTACAGGTTCAAGCCCCTGGGGCTCTGGCTCCTCCATTATAGGTTCAGATCCCAGAGGCTCTAGCTCATCCTCTGAGTCCTCCAAGCCATCTTCCAGGCTGGGCATGACACCACCCTCCCCTAAAAGAGATGTGCACAGTTATGTATGTGTAACTATGTAATGTGCCCCCTGGCCCATGGCAGGGGACACCAAGGAATTGTGATGGGCATTTTGCTTCTGATTATCACAGCCTCACTTGCTGGTGGAAGGGAACTGAAAATATTGTCCTTCTTGCACCTTGACTGGCAGCTGAACAGACCTCTTTTGCCCAATGTGGCTGCTGACTATTAATGGCAACTGGGAGGGATTTACGTAGTGTTACAGTAAGACTATGTGGTCTTATTTAATAAAGAGCAGTTATAAATTTGTCACTCTAGATTATGAATCAGTAACTATAATACAGAATGCTAGCCTATTTACAGTGGGCCCTTGGTATCAGCTGGGGTTTGGTTCCAAGATCCCTCAGATACCAAAATCCATGGATGCTCAAATCCCATTACTATAAATACAATGGTATAGTAAAACGGCATCCCTTATATAAAATGGTTAAATCAAGGTTTGCCTATTGGAATGTATGGTTTTTTTTTTTAACATTTTCAAGCTGTGAATGGTTGAATCTATAAATAAAATATCCGTGGATATGGAGGGCCAACTGTATTACTAAAATGAATGTATCTGATTAATCAGTATCACAGTAAACTGTTATAACCACTTTCAGTGCTATGGCAGCCTCTTGTGGAATCCTGGGATTTGCAGTTTAGGGAAGAACATTTAGAATTCTCATCCAGAGAGCTCTTAGGCCTCACTAAACTACAAACCCCAGAATGCCACAAGATGCAGCCATAGCAGTTATAAGAGCACTATAACAGTATAGTGTGATACTGTCTGAGTTGGAAAGAGGCATATTTACTAAGAAAATAATAGAACAGGCTAAGAATAATTTCCCTCCATTCCGCATGTGCATGATAAATGGGACAAAATTGACTAGACCCAATGAAAAAGGAGAGAAAGAAACCAATGTGTTCAGTCACAGCATCCTGTTGTGTAAGACTAGTGTAGGTTTTCACCCAGCCACTTGATACCAACTATTTCTGGAGTGTGATTTCAACTCACAGGAATAATGTCGAGAAGTAGCCCCCCGTTGTTCACCAAAACCCCACAGCAGTTAAGGGCGGATTCAGGGCTGGAATACTCCAAGAGCAACCCTGAGTATCCTGGCAAATGCAGACAAGACCTCAGAGGTGCTGATAGAATATCCTAAAAGGGAGACACTGCACTACTATTTGGCAGAGGAAGGTGAAGAGTTCAACAGGTACACTGCCAGGAAGCTATCTGGGTGCTGTTGTATGGCAGGGGTGGTCAATTGTGGGAGACTCTAAGCCACCCAGAGTGGTTAACGGGGCAGACTAAGTCACCCAGGAGACTTGGAAAGACTACACTCCTCACCATCCCAAGTGGGGAAACATATTTTTGTTCCCAAATGCCCTTTAGGAGGAGAATGGGACCATTATACCACACTAAAGGGATGTGGGTGGGCTTGGTCATTTTAGGAAAAGAACAAAAAACTGGAAAGCACAGTAGAAGATGATGTTACTTCAAAAATCTATAAATACAAACCCACTGGTAGTTCTAGTCCCTTCCTTCTAACACTCAGTGTCCACTTTGTTGAGAGTCCAGACTACAACTCCTGAAATCTCTAGTAATAGGTGTCATGGACTGCCCTGGGCCTGACTTAAAGGACTCAGTCAGAGGACTCAAACAGAGGATAGATATGGAGGAGGCTGAGACAGGGGCAGATCTGGGGATGCCTGGATCAGCAGTCTCAGAGGAGGCTCAGGAAGCTGCAGAGGGAGAAACAGACTCTATGGACTCTAGGCTGCAGATGCTAGGACCTGTAGAGCAAAGACAGTTCAAGGAGTCTTTGAGGCATTCTTCAGGTAAAAGCCAAGAGGAGAGCTAATAGGTTTCAGCTGAGAGAAGCAAAGGCCTTTTAAAAGACCTCCAGCTGCAGAGATACTTTGCAGCCTTGTTTTTCTTATGTTCCTTGCTCTTTGATTCATGACTCTGGTTATCTGACCCCTGGACTTGCCTTGTGACTACACTCTTGCCTCTGCTCTTTGACTGACTAGCATTGTGTGACCTTTTGACTGGACTCTGGACTATTCCTTTGTATATTCCCCTGCTGTGCTGCCCTCAGTAGAGGTAAGCAGGACAATAGGTATGTATATGATAATATGGATAATAGATTATATTTGATTTTAAAGCAGTTATGTTTTTAGAGATAGCTAGAATAAATGTACTTTTATTCATTTTACAATAGCCCCTGAAGAAGGCCCATTTGCGACAAGGCTGAAACATGTTGGGCTTTTTAAGATAACAAAGTTTGTGGAGCATCAACAGCAAGTGGGACTTTGGCCCGGAACAGACGGGCCGAATGCACCATGCTGGCGCCGATGCTAGGGTTAGGGGCCGTGCACCAACCACACGGTATCTAACCCTAGCATGGCATGGCAGTGGAGTAATGGTGGGGTCCCATCCATACAGGTGCCATCATTTTGACGTAAACGACATGCAGTGGCCGCATGTCAGGTACATCACGAGTGCACCACTAGTGCACTCGTGACGTCACTCTGGTCCTGCAAAAAGAACCCAGAAACACTGGGTTCTTTTTACTCTGGAGGGACATCCCACGGTTTGGGGGCCATGCCATCCATCTGGAGTTAAAACGGGCGAATGCAGACCATTGTTTCGTGGCAGTCTATACTGTCCCTTTGATTCCTTTATCTCTTCTACTTGGCCATTTTGGACCAGAAGTCACTTCCTGTTTTTGAGAAAAGTCTTCTCCAGACTCTAAAATGGTCTGGTACGAAATGTGTGAAAATATCCCCACACTCAAAAATTCAGGGACATTATTTTTATTTTAAAAGGAGGCCTTGGGGTCTACAGAAATGGCTTGGAGATTGCATGTGGCCCATAGGCTGCACTTTGACCACCCCTGTTGCTGGGGTTCCCTTCTTACCCTTAGTGTGATGCCCTCCAAAATGGTATTGAGGGACTGAGAATCCATACTTGTACAAATGCTCTGAGACCCAGGGGGCATTCCATTGGGTCTGATGCATTGGATTGTACATGTACCCACAATTGTGAGTTCGCTGTTTTCCTTTGTGTAAGTATAGCATGCAGACAGAGATGGCACAGTACCTGATTTATGGGCACTGAACCGTTTCCACAAACACTAGGGAACTGTCTCCCATTTCCCACCACTTTTCTGTCATCTAATTAAAAAAGAGAGAAAGCAGCCATAGCAACCTCAGCAATACAGCCCACCTGTATTGTATCTATCAAATGCAGTGGAAAGTATATTTCTGAAGGAGAAACTAAGTGAAATGAAAAGGAGCCAATCAGTTTCAGTTTTTGGTAACATCTATTTTTATTCAGAGACTATAATAATAATGTTTTCACAGCTTTAAAAACAATAAAATAGCATACACAGTGGATTAAGAAATAAACAAGACCATGCATGTCCCCTTTTTTCCTATCACAGGTCTTATTATTTTGTTCTGTTGCTTTTATGCACAATGGGATGCAAACTGTGCACTCCACCGAGGGCAGGTGGAAAATTCAGATGGGGCAAATTAGGGTGCCTGCATTAAGCAAAGGCAAACCCCCTCTGAACAAATCTTGCCAAGAAAACCATGTGATAGGTTTACTTACGATCACCAGAATTGGAAACTACATGAAGCAACAACAAGTGTTGAACTGGACCACTGTCACCATTCTAGGAAGCTGTAGGATAAGCAAGCAGAATAATGTAGAGTCATTAAGTCTAGAAACATGTCTCTGAACACAATTGCCTATTGTTTTTCCTGTTTACGCACATGTCCATGTGGTTTCTCCCATGTTAATTGTTAGACTGCAAAGTCTTTAGTGTATATTATGTAAAGCAGTGTACGTTATACAAAGCAGTGACAGGCAAACGGGCAATCCAGATGTTGTACTACATCTCCTACAATCTCTTGACCATTTGCTAGGATGGCTAGAACTGATGGAAACTACCATCCAACAAGCCTTGGATGACCACAAGGTTCCATCACTACTTGATATAAATTAATGAACTCATGTAAGTAAGTAATGAGACGTTAGAGGTCAGGACCAAGATCCTACATGAGATAGAACTGTGCTATTTGCCACAGTGATTTATGTGCAGGTAAAATTGTGTTCCATCTCCTCTCTTCCCTTCCTCAGGACACACTTGTGGCTTGGATAGTCCTCACCATCACAGTTATTTAACCACATTCTATCCAAAATCTTGCTAACTAATGAAAATGCAAACATACCAGTTTCTGAGCAGCCATTATCGCATATCTTCACAATCACATGACTGGGGCTGCTGCTGCCACTGCGCTCTCTTTCAGACTCCCTTAACCCCACCTCCCTGCCGTATGCCCTAGACAACATGCCTTTTATTTTATTTTAACTTTTTAAATGCAATTCTGAGTTCTGGTAATGCGATTTAAGGTTTTTTTTAAAAAAGAAAAAACAAAAAAGAGTGATAGGACAGAGGAGACATTGTATGGTCAGTATCCCCAAAGGTGCTATTTTACAACTATAATCATGATTTAAAAGCCACGTGTAGCAATCTCCTAAGTGGCCAATGGAGAACAGGGGGCAGTGGACAAGCATTGGGCTACATCCCTATAGCTGGATGCACTAAAATAAAGGTATTTGGCTATAGAAGCACAGCCAAATGCCATGCCTATTCTTTTAACTTCCCACTAAATATCATGTAACTGTTACATGGATTTGTAACTGGTTGACCGGCCGAACCCAAAGGGTGCTCAACAATGGCACCTTTTCATCCTGGAGAGAAGTGGCCAGTGGGGTCCCACAGGGCTCTGTCCTGGGCCCAGTGTTATTCAACATCTTTATCAATGACCTGGATGACAGAATTGGGAGCATACTTATCAAATTCGCAGATGACACCAAATTAGGAGGAATAGCTAATATGCCAGAGGACAGGATCAAAATTCAAAATGACCTGAATAGACTACAAAGCTGGGCCAAAGCTAACAAAATGAAATTCAACACGGAGAAATGTTAGGTACTGCACTTAGGGGAGAAAAATAAAATGCACAGATATATATAGTATGAGGGACACCTAGCTGAATGAAACTACATGTGAAAGGGATCTAGGAGTCCAAGTAGAGCACAACTTGAACATGAGTGAACAGTGCGATGCGGCAGCTAAAAAGGCCAATGCAATTTTAGGCTGCATCAATAAAAGCATAGTGTCTAGATCAAGAGAAGTAATAGTGCCACCGTATTCTGCTCTGGTCAGGCCCCACCTGGAATATTGTGTCCTGTTCTGGGCACCACAATTCAAAAAGGATGCTGAGAAACTGGAGCGTGTCCAGAGGAGGGTGACTAAAATGGTGAAGGGTCTGGAAACCTTGCCCTATGAGGAACGACTCAGGGAGCTGGGGATGTTTAGCCTGGAGAAGAGACGGTTAAGAGATGACAGGATAGCCCTGTTTAAACATTTGAAAGGATGTCATATTGAGGAGGGAGCAAGCTTATTTTCTGTTGCTCCAGAGAACAGGACCCGGAACAATGGATGCAAACTGAGATTCCACTTAAACATTAGGAAGAACTTCCTGACAGTAAGGGCTGTTCAACAGTGGAACACACTCCCTCGGAGTGTAGTGGAGTCTCCTTCCTTGGAGGTCTTTAAGCAGAGGCTAGATGGACATCTGTCGGGAACGCATTGATTTGGATTTCCTGCATGGCAGGGGCTTGGACTAGATGGCCTGTGCGGTCTCTTCCACCTCTATGATTCTATGATTCTATGTTGGGAAGGGCATAGGCAAAAGGTAAGTTTCAAGGGAGTGGCAGTTGATGGGTATGAGAAGTGATGAATTTCTCCTTCTGCAATGGCCAGAAAAAGATATATGCTAGCATTATGTGGCTGGATGTCACTTGCAGATTCTATCCCCAATAGTCTTTCCTCCAAAGACATCCTCCTGATGACTACACTGCTGCCATTTCCTTATATGGTTTACCACAGAGATATGTTAATTACACTTCACAGTACAGTATATGTAATCTAGTTAGGCACGCAGTTGTTAACACTGTGGAGCATGCTTCTTCCAAATATTTGGAATCTTCATGCTACAAATCTATAATGTGGCCTTACTCTGAATATACACCAGATGTTCTCCATTTATGACATAAAATTCCTTCCTTTCATTACATTACACACAACAAGCCAGAGGAGGTACTGCTAGTGGAGTTTTTTCCATTCCATATTATTTTTATATTATATTTCTTCTCTGGATTCAGAAAGATCTTGCCTACTTAACTGATAAATTACATTCTGAAAGCCCCCTGTTCAAAGGGCAAAGGAAAAGCATGGTGAGTGGGTTGTCTGCATACTCCTTGGCAGCAAACTATCTGGTATGGACAGGCTGATTTGCACAGTCAAACTCAGGTTGAATTGCTTTATGAAAGTGGTTCTAGTTTGGGGAGTGATTGAAGGCAGATCACTATCTGCTAATGAGTCTGTGACTGGTCTCTGATGGCTAGCTTGGTGTCAACTTGAAAAGCTTAGAAAAGTTACGCCCATTGCAGGTTGCACGGCAAGTGGTTATCTTGGTTGGCAAATTCTTCAAACTGTACAGGGAGCCTTCCATAGCCACAGATTCTTTATTCACTGATTCAACCATCCATGACTTTAGAGTGTGTGTGTGTGTGTGTGTGTGTGTGTGTGTGTGTGTGTGTATTCAAAAAAGCAAACTGATGTTTCCATCTTACATAAGGGGCACCTTTTAATGTGCCACTGTATTTAATGGGATTTGAGCATCAATGGATTTTGACATCCATGGGTGTCTTTCAACCAAACCCTAGTAGATACCAAGGGCCTAATGTGCTTCAGAGCAGTCACTTTTCCACATATTGATCCATAAGCATTTACCAGGAAGAAAACAATGTAGATTATTTTTCCTTGCATGAGAGAGCATACAATGAGAAAATTTACATCCTTAGTCTGCACTAGCACATTATTTGGCCCCAGCTGCTCATGACAGCAGCAGCCGCAAGCTACCACTGCAGCAATAAAAAGTAGCAGCCATGGCTATTTGGTGGCAGTCGCAGCAGTTGATGCAAATATAAATTTATTTATATCCTACTTTTTCTGTTAGCCCTGGAACTCAAGATGGCTTACTAAAATTAAAACAGGTGCAGATAAAAAGTTCACATCACTGAATAGACAAATTGTTCAAGTATAATTAAATTGTCAATGGAATTTAAAGCAATTTGAAAGTGTGTTCACCAAAAAAAAAGAAATGTGGGGAAAACAGCACATTATTCAAAGTCATTTCCACACCAGCAGTTTATTTCCAAAGGCCCTGTCAAAGCAAAGAGGTCTTTATCTCTCGCCATAAATACACCATGGAGGGACCCAGTCTGGCCTTTCTAGGCAGGGAGTAGCAGAGCCCAGGAGGACCTGCTAAGACAGCCCTCTCCTGTATTCCCACCAAATATATCTGTGAGAGGAGTAGGATGGAAAGCATTCCCTGAAAATCTCAAAGTCCAGCCAGGCTCATATGGGAGAATATGATCCTGCAGATAACCTGGACAAAAGTTATATAGGGCTTTGGAAGTCATAAGTCATATTGATTTGTGCCCAGAAACAGACCAGAATCTGTTATAATCATAGTTATGTGCTTCATACAACCTTCCATGATCTGGCTGTAGCAGTTTGGGTCAGATGAGCCTTTCCAAGGTGGAACTACATAGAATGTGCTATAGTGATATCCCTAGTGTTCCCCATGACAGGATCATCATGGGGCACTGTGGGAATTTAAAATGTTATCCTCTAAACCAGTGGTTCTCAAATGGTGGGAGTGAGAGTTGTTCAAGGAGGATGTGAGACTTTGAGGCTGTGGTCCTCCTTTTTTTAAGTGTACATTTTTCACATGCATTGAGTTACATATTGAATTTATGTAAATAAAAACTGTTCTAATTTGAATGATGTTATTTCCTTATAAAACATTAAAATATGAGTATACTGTACATGAATGTGCAAATAAAAATACATTCACTAAATAAAAAAATATTTTTATTGATATACTACATGTGTGTGTGTGTGTGTGTGCGACATCCACATGTAGATATAAAGGATTCCCAAGGGTAAAAATTTTTGAGTACCACTGTCCTGGGCCATACTTAGAGTTCTCTGCTATATTGAAACATGTGATATTGCTCCTCCCCATCCTGTAATTATAAAAGTAATCAAAAGTTACAGTTGCACAGCAGAAAGAACAAACTTAGTCCTCTTTAGCTTACAGTTGCAATTCAATGTAGTTATGCCTTCATTATTGGTAAACATGTACAAGTAACTAATACTTTGAAACCAGTTACTTCTGAGCTCTAGAACGAATTTTGAGTTCCATTCTGAGACAGATTATCTATGACTATGACTATGATTATCTTGTTCCAATTGAACAATTTACTTCTGCTACAAAATGTCTATCTAATTGAGAATCCCAGTTTTTTACTTCTTTACTGTATGAGCTATTTGTAGAATAGATTGCCTGGGAGGGGGATGAACTGTCCTTCCTTGGAGATTTTTAAACAGAGTTTGGATGACCACCTCTCAGAAGTGCTTTAGTTATATAATTCTTTATGGCACAAGACGAAATGGCCCTTGCGGTCCCTTCCAAGTACAGGATTTTATGATTTCTCAGTGGCCAAGGAGATATTTTATTTATCTGTGGCTATTTATCAGTGTACCATGTAGAAAAGACATATTAATTTGTGTATTATTTTCTACCACTTCCAAAAATGGTGTTGGAAATAGCCAGTGGACATGCAGTTTTGTAACACTCCATTATTTCAGTTTCTTTGGGCAAAGATGGCACAAAATGCTATTATACCTTGATTTGACAGAGAAGCACTGCTCCTGAAGGCTGCCAGGAGTAACAGTTCTATTTTGCCCAAGTAGTCATGGCACCATTAATCCACTGAGCACAGCACAGAAATAAATCAAGTGTGCAGAAGCTCTGGTTAACATCAAATTTGTTTTTAAGGGAAAGAAAGGACATTAGCAACCATGGCTATGAGTTAATAATTACAGTTATTTATCCGTATATTGTTAGAATGCAAACTGGCATTATAACTGCTGGGTTATGTAACTCACTTGCATTGTTTGTGGTCAGAAGATTGCATGTCACGAATTCTTTTTTTGCCAAAAATTACAAAGGAAATTAATATAGTCATTGTGGCCAAGCTAAATCATGCAGTAACCCACACTGTGGGACTGGCTTTGTTCTCTATAGCAAAAATTCCCATCATGAGCAAACATGAATGCAGTACCTAAACTAATAATATAATAGTCTGATTCCATAAATGTCGATGCTGTTACTTGTAAGACACTCTCAGAGGTGATGGAATGCAAACTGCTGTGTGATTAACATTTTGCTAAGGCCAACATTTTTAAAACTCAGCATTTCAAAATAAATGTAATTGATTTCAGTTAAGATAAACTCAAAGAAGGTAAGATTCAAGCTCAAGGCTATGTGTCTATCCAGAAATCCCTAAGGAAGTCCATGTGCTTTCCAATGAGCAAGCAAGTCTTTTTAAAAAGTCTTTCTAATATTGTGTCATGAAACACCAATTAGACCAATAGACAAAAACCAAACACACCTATAGTTGCTTTCTTTCTGGGACAAACAGAAGACTGGAGAGATGTGTTATCAAAATAATAGCTTGGGAAAGGGGTATTTTCACCTCCCAGTGCATTGTGGTCTTAATCCTCCACTAAAACCATGAAGATTATCGCACTGGGGTTAAAACATTCCCCAATGCGTTCTAACGTGCATGCGCAGGGACACGCACAGAGCGTGATGGGAACCCGATGGGGCCCAGAACGCTAGTTTATTGCACACAGGAATGCCGCCGTCGCCACTGCCGAGTATTCCCATCGCTTTCCCATCAAGTTCCAGGGGATGCCATTTCTGGGAACTGTTTCAAAGCGTTCCCAGAAATGGTGTCTCTGGAACTCGATGGTAACGCTCGGCGGCAGCGTTCCTGTGTGCAGTAAATTAGCGTTCTGGGCCCCAGCAGGTTCCCATCACGTTCTGTGCACGCCCCCACGCATGCACGTTAGAACAAACCGGGGAACGTTTTAACCCCAGTGCGATAATCTTCCATATCTACACTAGTTTTTTAAACATGTGATGTGCAGAAACACATTTATCATCTCATTTCATTGTTGCGGTTGCTGCTGTTGCTGCCACAGCTGTGTATATCTTGAAGTCATTTACTGTATAGTGACCCTAAGATGCAGGTTTTCTTGTCCAGATTCATTCAGAACCTCAGATTTGTTTGAGGCTGAAAGAGTGTGCCTTACCCACAGTCACCAGGTGGGTTTCCATGACTAAGGATTGGAACTTTGTTTTCTAGGAGTCCTAACTCAACACTGAAAGCATTACACTACACCTGTTTGTCATCTCAGGGCTAGTCCACATATAAGTATGTTAGGTGAACTGCTGCAAATTTTTGCACATTTGCATCAGTGCTTGTCTCCACTTTACTGCACAAATTCACATCCCTCTGTCCAAAATGCACAGCCATGAGAATCCATGCAAAGTGACTGGACAGTCACCCATTTGGTAATGTGCATTCTTGTGGCTACTCCTGGATACTCTGGTAAAAACAATGATTTCTTTTTTCTGTGGAGTTTGAGGAATTTTTCACACACACACACACACACACACACACACACACAGAGAGAGAGAGAGAGAGAGAGAGAGAGCCTGAATTTCTCTGAGGTGCTGAATGTGTGGGCAAGATACCATAGAGCCTGTGGTATCCTCCCCACAGATTTGGCCCATTCTCACCCCCCAGCACATATTTGTGAGAGAGGGACTATGGGCAGGGGTTCAGGTGCACACACTCCATCATGCCATGGAGCCACAAGCACCTCTGTTCCTGGTGAAGGCTCCAGTTGTGGCCCATAAAGGTAGAAGCAAGGTTCCTGGCTTCATCTAGGGATGCCATATCCTGGCGGCTCCCAGGGCAATCATGGTTTTCGAGGAACCGGGCCCGCCCCAGCCCGGTTCCCCCTAGATCCTGGGTTTGGGCCTGGCCTCTGGGCCGGGCCCACTCATGCAGCCATTGCCGCAGCCACTAATGTGGCTGGCGCTGGCCGTCCACCCCCCTCCTCCTCCTCCTCCTCCTGGACCGCGCCGCCCTCCTCCTCCTCCACTCCTCCTCCTCCTTTTTCTGTGCAGCTGCTGCGCTGCCCAGGCAGTGGCCGGCAGCAGCACGTGCTTGCCCCTCTTGCATGCCCGCGCACAGGGCTTAAAAAGGAGTGCGCGTCCCTGAAGCTGCCTGGCCAATGGCAGAAGAGCAGGGGCTGGCCTGTTTCCAGCCCCAGTCTGCCATTGGCCAGTGAGCTGAGGAGGAGGAGGAGGAGCAGAACCAAGGCCTCTGGCCAGGGGGAGGGAAAAGCGCCATTTCCTGGCGCAAAATTCAAGCGATCAGGAGGAGAAGGAGGAGGAGGAAGAAAGAAGAAGAAGAGGAGGAGGTAGGTGCCCATTTATTTCCCTTTCCCTCAAAGTGTATTTTTTGTGTATTTTTGGTGCTTTTAATGCTTTTTTGTGTGTCCTCCATTTTTAAAAAATGTGTCCTACATTTGAAAATGATGTCCTACATTTGTCCCGGTTTGGAGGTCCTGACTTATGACAACCCTAGCTTCATCCATATGACCAGGCACCCCCTTGTGATGTCACAGACTGTAGACGAGCTCTTAAAGAGGTACTATTCCAGTGTGACTCCTCTAGCTGCCTCCTGTTGCATGCTGGGATTGGCAGTTTTAAGGAGGGGTATTTAGAATTCTCAGGCAGAGAAGTTCAGCTCCTTAAAACTGCCAATCCCAGCATGCAACAGGAGGCTGCTAGAGGAGTCACACTGGAATAGTACCTCTTTAAGAGCATAGTGTGATAAACATCTGTGACTGGGCCTTCACAGAGAATGGTGGCAGCAGGTAAGGGGGTACACAGTGACCTGATCTACCAGCTATCATGGGAGAGTTTCTGGGAAACTTCACCACAAACAGGAGGTCATTTTGCACTGAGATAAGTGTTAGTTGAGCTGGGATCAGGCCAGATTCACTACAGTGGCATCCAATCTGCCTGATTCTGGGCCAGGGCTGTTGGCCTGTGTGTCATCTATAGAGGACAATGCCAGGCCAAGGTGGAATTGGGCCTTTTGGCCAGGGGCTACAGCCCCTAAATTTCATATGGAGGGATCAAATCCTATTTGAATAGAATGAGGAGTATTTAAGTCATGTAGACAAGCCCTAGTTTAGACATTATTATTAAGGATAACAGCCAGTGTGGTGTAGTGGTTTGAGCATTGGACTACAACTCTGAAGACCAGGGTTCCAATCACCATTCAGTCATGAAAACCCACTGGGTGACCTTGGGCAAGTCAAGCTGTCTCAGATTCAGAGGCTAGCAGTGGCAAAGCCCCTTTGAAGGCAGGAAACCCCTAAGATAGGGTCGTTTTATGGTCACCATATTTCAAGTTACTTGTAGATACAAAACAACAATTAATAACCACATTCACTATAGTTTACACTGATAGTACCTACTGTCTGGGGATTCCAGTCCTACCTGATATATGCCTGGATCTTTTTCTTTCAATGCAAGGACATTGCCACTGAGTCACAACCCTTTTTCTATGACAGTGATGGTGAATCTTTTAGAGGCTGAATGTCCAAACTCAGTGGCGTTCCTGCATGAGGTGTCACCTGGTGCTGGGGGGGACTTCCGGTGGATGGGACTTCTGGGGGGGGGACCCAAGGCACACTCTCTCAGCAATTGCAAACCCTCCTCTGATGAAACTTGTCAAGAAAACTCCATGATAGTTTCACCTTAGGGCTGCTATAAGTCAGAAATGACTTGAAGGAGCCCTGGTGGCACAGTGGTTAAATGCCTGTACTGCAGCCACTCACTCACAAATCATAAGGTTGCAAGTTCAATACCAGCAAAAAGGTTCAAGCTCGACTCAGGCTTGCATCCTTCTGAGGTTGCTAAAATGAGTACCCAGTTTGTTGGGGGCAATTAGCTTGCACTTTGTAATTTGCTTAGGGAGTGTTTAAGTGCACTGAGAAGTGGTATTATCACATACACAAGTCACACTCTCAAAGTTCAAAGGATGGCAAGGGCAAACCCCCCTCCGCTCCTTCCCCCACCCTCCTATGCCTTCCCAGTTAAACATAGGGGATGAGAGGAAAGGAACAGGTGATTGTCTCCTCTGCTCCTTCCCTAACTCTCCCCTGCCTTTAACTGGCTTTGGGAAGCCAGTTAAAGGGATGGGAGGGTGGGGGGAAGAGGCAAAGGTGGGTACCTGCTCCTTCTTTCCCCCATGCTCCTGTGCCTTTAACTGGCTTCAAAGCCAGTTAAAGGCATGGAGTACAGGGGAAGAGAAGGAACAGGCATGCACCAGCTCTTACTCTTTCCCCACCCTCCCGTCCCTTTAACTGCCTCCCCATAGATAGTTGAAGGGATGGCAGGGCAGGGGAAGAGGAGGAAAAGGTGTATGCCGGCGCCTCGTCTTTTCCCACCCTCCCGTCCCTTTAACTGCCTCCATAGAGACAGTTGAAGGGATGGAAGAGCGGAGGAAGAGAAGGAACAGGCCACATGCCCACAGAGAAAGCCCTGCATTCCGGAGAGGGCACGGTTGCCATAGGTTCACCAGAACTGCTCTGTGACATTCACAATTCCCCCTTTCATTTGAATGACAGGGTCAAGTGTCACACTTTTGGAAAATCCAGACATTCCCTTGCCACCTTTGGGAGTTGCCTATTCTGTACTGATACAAAGAAGAAAACTCTAAAACACTCCAATTTGGTTGTCACTACATGGTAAGCCGGCCATATACAAGAGGTTTTCCGTATATCACTGAGAGAGGCTGACAAACACTTGATGGGGAACATGTGGCCTTGCATATCTTATTAGGACTGAAACATCCATCAGCCCTAGCCAGCATAACCAATGGTGGAGGACAAGGGTGTTCCACTCCAACAAAATCTGGAGGGCCATGCATCTCCCACGCCTGATTTAAGCCATGTGGTGTTCCAATCAATCTAAGTGGCTTAGCATATAGCAATTACCATCACACAGAAGAATTTTAAATTGTCTCCCTTACTTTTCATGCTAAAAAGTAATGTTTTAGAAGGCTACTATTTTTATCCTTCTCTGAAATACAGACAGACAGCCCAACAATAAGATTTCATTTCTCTCCCTGTATGGAAATAAGAATTCCTTTCAAGCCTTTTGAGTTGCATTCTGCTCTATGTCTGGCAGAATTGTAGAGGATAGATTACCACAGAGTGGAAAGGGGGTGGCAGAACTTTTATATAACAAGCAGATCAGTTTTCATCTGGCGATTCAATTGAAGCTCTCTGGTTGCCTCACCCTGGCAGTTTAATTTAATTGACAGGACATTAAACTGTAACATATTAGGAATACATATAAATGGACCAAACTAGACATCTTAAAATCATAATGGCCCAAGGAAATGAGTGGGAAAATAGGAATTCCATGCCTCCATTTCATTTGAATACAAATGGAAATAACACAGCTATGAAAAGAAAAGAGAAGAACAAGGAAAATGTAGGGTGGCCACATGTCCTATTTTACAAAGGACAGTTCTCTTTTTGATAGTGTCCTCTATTCTTAAGCATTGCACAGTTCAGGTCAGATTTAAAAATAAAGCAGGTGGAGCAGGGACCTAAAAGATGTCCATCAACAGTTAACACTTGAGGAAAAGATATAATTTTTCTGTTTCAGTGGTAGTAATTATTTCCTAAATACTCTAAAGTCACCAGATCCTGTCTAATATTAGAAGCTAAGCATGGTCAGCCCTGGTTAGTAATTGGATGGAAGACTGCCAATGAATACCAGGTACTGTACACTATATTTCAGAGGATGCAACTGACAAAACCACCTCAAAATGCCTTGCTTAATATCACAGGAAAAAGATGCCCATCAATGTTCAGTTCTATCATCATTGTATCTGAGTAGTTTGAATCATTTATGTCATTGTTGTCTGAGCTTTTTTTATATTAAATTCTGGTCTCTGTTTATGATTATATTTGGAGATAACTGATAGGATAGATTCAGTTGTCTCATGTTTGTAATTGGGCAACCATATTGTGAACTATGTTTTTCAAGACACATATATGTGATCAATTAAAGTGTTTATAAGTTATTTTTATTATTATGCAGTCACACTTGTATGTACACTTCATAGTAGATTTTTAACTATATTTACAGTATCTTCTTTCCAGTTAAAAGCTTAATTTGGGTGGCATCCTGATCTTATCAGAATGTTTTTGCTGCCAAATTTGCTGCCTGAATACAGCAAATGATGCCTGAATACTGGGTCCATCCCTGCTTCAAGGAGCACTCCACATGGCTCTTTTCAGATCCAGGAGTTTTCTGAATTAAGAAAATGGCAGGCAGAGCGCAGGGATGGACCCGGGCTGAATTTGGGCAGCAAATTCAGTGGCATAAACCTTCTGATAAGATCAGGATGCTGTCCGAATTAAGCTTTATACCAGATAGAGGTAAACCTGTTTTAGTAGCCAAGTGATAAGCTCCATACTAACTTTGAACATGAACAGGTGGTTATCAAGGAAAATTTTATTGGAGAACATTCACTTTCCTCTCAAAGCTCTACATTTAATTTCAAGGTGGGTTTTCAAGCAGCATTTTACTTCAGATTGCTTCCCACTGCTGTTCTTCAACTAATTTCAAAGTAGCACTGGCTTAAATTAGCAGCATTTCACACTCTTCTCTCACCTCATTTTACATTAATTTCCAAAGACTCAATGTGTTTTAAAGGAATGTCAAACTTGTTAACAAAAAATATGCAACCAAAACCACAACCTCCAGTGCAGAGACCACACATACATTCCCTGTACTGTTAAGGAATTAAGTGTTTAAGTCATTTAGAAAATGTGCTGGAATTATTGCCCCATTTAACAGCTGGAGATAGAGGCAGTCCAAGCTTTTTGGCCACATGAAGTGAAAAGTGAAGCACTTCCCTTTACCATTGTGACAGTGCTGCCCATTCCTTTTTTTCCAAGGAACTGGAAGCAGTCCATGTAGAGCCTTGCCAGTCTCTAAAACCTGTTGACATGATTCAGTACATGCAAAAGGAATCTAGGAGTCTTAATAGAACACAGGCTAAACATGAGTCGACAGTTTGATGCAGCAGGTAAAAAAAACACATTATGACACTTGTGAGGGTGCCGCCACAATAAAACACAAAGCCGCATGTGGAGGAAAGGCCACAACTTTATTAACGCAAGCATCAGCAAAAAGGTAGGGTTGGCCAAAAGCATGAGTTCGGGATCATCTTACAACCCGCCGTTGTAGGATAAATGGCATGTCATATAAAGCAAGGCATCGGGATGAGCTAGGAGCTAGATTACCGCCCTCTCCTATCCATGCAACCCGCAGACTGCATTTAACTAAAGCCCCTAGTCACCAGGAAGCAGTGTCACGTTATGGCCCCTGCAATGACCACAATATATGCCCTCATTGCTCCGGTATCCCATAGGGACTCCCGATACGGTGCTATGCAACCTTATAGACCATGCCTACCAGATCCAGAATCTCTGCTGCCGCCACAAAGGCCATTCCAAAGGAACGCCACCACCAACCCTACCCCGCAAGCAACACCAACAGGCTTCAGAGGAGCTGCCAAGTCAGCCTGACCCATGCCAAAAACTAAAAAGTCCAATACGGCTGAAGCTGCAACATATCACGCATTCAGCCTGGCAGAAGCACATCTGAGAAAATGCATAATGTCCACCAATGAAAAGCCAGGTTCCACCTCAACACCGTCAGAGTAGCAACCAGTAAGTGCAGTCATCCAGCTAGGCAGCGGATCAGCAAATAACAGCAATGTTGGTACTTAGCCCAAACCTGCAAGTGAATGGACTGAGCAATTTGCAAAAAGCAAAACAGTATAACGATCCAGAGATCAAACATGCACATGTAAGGATGGGGAAAAAAAAGGGGGGGGTACCAACACGAACCAGGTGAATAAACCACAGCTCAAACATGTCTATTTAAGAGCAGGGCCAGTTCCCCCACTGAGAAGAGAGGCAGAGCGAGGGATCCACGAGGCCTGAGATGTGGGAGGGACTAAAGGGCAGGACAGCCTAGCATGAGGACCTCTGCAAGAAGCAGAAAGGTGATCAAATTTGCATTGTGGGCGAGAACACTTGCCAACATTAAAATCTCGGCAAACAAGCCAAGACTAACGGGGGGGGGGGGGGCGGAACAAGAGGGGAAGAAGGGCGGGGCGTGGCCTGAGTTCCAATTTCCAACAGCCAAATTTCGGAGTGAAGGTGATCCCATCGCTCTCTGGAATTCTGGGAGGCATGCTGGCGAAAAGCCGTATCATAAGCAATAGCTGCCGAATCACCAGCGAACTCTCTGGCCTTAAGGACATGCAGCAAATGACTGTCAAGCTGCCAAGCCCATTCAGGGAAGGCCATGGCAACAACAGCCCTGAAAATGGTGAAACCTTCTAGCCAATTGTCAAAATTGCGGTCAACCGGAGGGGAAAGGGGGGCCTTCTTTTTCCCTCTGGTAGAAGTGACTGCCGAAGCTGCTTGACCTGTCAGAGGAACCAAACCAAAGACATCAACAAAACAGCCCCTGAGGATCAGCTTCCTGGTTTTGCGAGGTAGATGAGAGCAAGGAGGGCGCTCTCCAGGTGCACAAACTGGAAACCCTTGTGCTTCCTGGTTGACCCAAACCCCCCGAAGACCGGATCGCCAGGTACGACGCTTGATGGCCCAGCGCGGCAGGCCTGGGGCCATTGCATGCTCAACCCAAAAGCGATCTCTGCCAGAAGGTAAAGGTGAGTTGACAGCAGTGAAGGCATCTTGAGCAGCTTGCAAGGAACGAGCCCGATGATGTCTTTTCTTGGCTCTGCGTCCTTTCTTGCGCCATCTACATCTGTTGTCACCATCCCCGTTGTCGATCGCCTCACCGTCCGAACTGGAAGATGCCGACGACGTCGAACTGGAACTGGAGGAAGACAAGACTCTCAAAGGCCGAACTGTCCCAGGAGTCCTGTCACGAGCAGCCGAAGGTACTTGGCTAGAAGATGTAGCTCCCTGATAACTGGCAACTGACGGAATTGAAGTAGATTCTGGAACACTTGATCAGCAGGGTGCAGTGGCATTAGCAATCAGCTCAGCAATTGAACGCGACAACTCCGACATCGCCGATTGGGACAAACAAGGAGCAGCTGGAGCTGGACTAACACTTGAAGATCCAGATGTAAAAACAGCTCTGGAACCTGAGCTCGGCGTACCTCCGAAGGAGGAAGTGGGAATGGAATCCAAGGCTGGCATCGTCTGAATATTTCCAGCTTGCCCAGATGAAATTTGTGTTGACAAGGCAGGGGGTGCCTTATGACACCCCGCTTTGTTGGGCATGATGAAAAACACAGTAAGCCAATTACCAGTAAAAATGGATAACAAAATTAGACAGGTGGCTGAGAGAGTGTTACCAGTCTAAAAATGTCAACAGATAACAAAGCAAAAAGGCCCCAACCAAATAGACCCTAAAAGGGGGAACCAGCAAGGTAGGGGCTGCAAACCCCAAATTAAGCCCAAAAACAAGAATACAGGGTTTTAAAGTGCAACCGCACACTCACCAAAAACAAATTAAAATTGTCCATAAGCAGAAATTGGGGAGAGAAGCCAGCAAAGTACTCTCTAGCTGGGCCACCAAAGTGAGGAGCCCAGCCCAAAATGGTGACTGCGTCGCCTCTCTCTCCCCCAAGGCCGCAAAAAAGATGGGGGGGACAATAGGCCCCCACCTTGTAACGCAGGGCTGCAGAGGACCCCTGGAGTAACGCAGGGAGGAGGGGGCAAGCCCCTTATGCTCCCCTTCCCGAAAGCTCAGCTCTGCTGTGCAGCAGAGCCGAGCAGAAATGGTGTCGAGAAGGATGCCGCATGGCCTTTTTATAGGCCTTTTCCAAAGGTGGGGGCCGAGAGGGGAGTCGCCCCGCCCCCAGGAGCAGCCAGCCAATCAGCTGCCCTGGAGGACCGGGGCGACCATAGAGAGGGACTATCCGCCTCCTAGAGTGTCACTCAGGAGGCAGAAGTCCCTCCCTTTCCCCCTTCAGCTGGCCAATCAGAGGCCAGCGCACCCCAGCAATGCATGCTGGGGTGCACCAGACCTCCATAGCACCTGGCCCCAGTGGCAACGCTGCCTGCCTGGGGAGTCGGGCGGCAGCCTTTGTTCATGCACTGAGTGAAACACAACACAAAGCCTGGATGTTTGGGGGGGGGGGGAAATACCTGGTACCAACACAAAGGTCTTGGGATGCAGCCAGAGCCATCAGGGAAAGAGAAAGGGAAGGGGAAACAGAGTTTGAGTAAGTGTATTCTGTGGCTCAACTTCATCCCTTGCTACCAAGAGGCCCAACACAGCAGCTCCCTTTTCTTTCTTCTCCTCCATGGAAGGGAAATACCAGAAATGGCAATGCCAATGAAAAGGCCACCACAATGTTGGCAGTGACCCCTGTGAGCAGCTGACTCAAAGGAGTTTATCACACTAGGGAGATCCTGAAGAAAAACTAGATTAAAACTAGATATAATTTTTTAAAACACAAATGCCCAAAGTTTATCAGATGACATCACTGTTAAAGTGAAATAACGCAAAGTTAAACTGAACGTAAAAGCAGAGGAAACCGGCAGCTTTTTACTTTTGGAACTTCCCCAAAGTAAAAACCTGCCAGTTTTCTCTGCTTTACATTCAGTTTAACTTTGCGTTATTTCACTTTGGGGGTCATTTCGTGTGATAAACTTCCCGCATTTGCAGCATTTCTTTAAATCTCTTTTAAATCCCATTTTTCTTTGGGATCTCCCTAGTATGATAAACTCCTAAGATCACAATGGCCTGTTACAGACTGCCAAAATAAAGCTGCTTCGGGTCTCTTTGGAGGTATGCTGTTTAAATGATGCATGCATCCTAAGAAGCAGCTTTATTTTGGCAGTCCATCAAGAGAACCATAACTGACTACCACCACCACTACCTGGCTAGCCACATGCTCCATAATGGCATTATGGTGGCCTTCTATGATGTCTAATGAGCAAGAAGATTAGCGATTAGAATGGCCATGTGAAAAAGAGGACATCACTTCTGTATCTAGTGAATACAGGAAGTGAAGTTTGAATTATAAGGACAGGCAGGGTGAAAGTGATGGAGAAGCATCTTTAGGTTTACCTTACTTTTCTCATCTCCTTTAATGTTGGAGGGCAACTGTCCCATCTCTACTTTGAGACCAATGAAAGAAAAAATACCTCAACAGAAAGATCATATAAATGATATTGTCAACTGATTCAGTACATTGGGTGGAGTCATATTCGTGCTCCCATGATCTTTTGGGTAGGGACAGAGCACATCTCAACTCATCGTGCAAATGTAAGCCTACTGTAGACCTTTTTTCTCAGGAGCATGAAGAGACAGAAGCCATGGACAGGCAAATGGTTGCACCCATACTCCAGCTTCATAATTTGTAGGAAGCATTGATATCGCTCTCTCAACTCAAAACATTCCAAGACTGACTTACACCCATTCAATAATACAAAACAGTCCCTGCTGGCAGGCTTACAAAATACATGTCACAATAAGAAAACATATATAGATTAGGAGGGTAGAAGAAAATAACCAAAGTCAAGTACAAGCTCTTCAAGTCACAATTCCTTTAGGATAGGCTACATTTACAGTCCTATTGTTTGGTGACCCTAAACCCTCTTTGAAAGAGCTTCAGACTTTTGATGAGTAATAAAATGATATAAGCTATTGTGAAAGAATTTCAGCCCACAAATCCACAAGATGTTAGTCACTTGGTACTCACTTGGTGCTAAGACAAAAAAGCAAAATTTAAAAAAAAAACCAGAAGAAAAGACCAACTATTTAGCACTGAAAGAGCTTTGAATTCTTTGAAAATGAAGGCTATTTTCTTCTAACATTATTTGAGAATCCAGCTAAATGGCATTTAATATAATGTGATCCTACAGCCAAAGTAATTGGTAATTTTGCACAATGGGAAAGAGGGGATGATTGGGAGAGAGGGTATACTTTCATTTTTATGTGGTTTCTGGCACCAGGAATGACATATTACTTCTTCTTCATTTAATCTGGTCTTAGAACAGGTATTACTCAAGAAAATACAGCTCTGTCTTTTCTAAGGATTCTTCTCAGAGCTCCAGGCTGTTTTCACAGTATCTTGATCAGTGTGATTGCTGCTGCTTCAAAGCCAGCATTACCATTACACCAGGAAAGGGCAGCTGTGGACTTTGAAGCCTCCAGGAACACAAAATTGCCAAAAATGTCCCCCAAGCCCCAACAAAATATATCTAGAAGTGGGTGAAAGCCAACCTCTGGTTTGGGGGGGGGGGTTTATTTTGAACTGGGAAGGGAGATTGTAACCTACAACCTATTTAAAAGGTGAATTCCAGGAGAGACAGTTGCAAGTCAAGGGCCATGAAAGCAGCTTTGCTGTCAGGTATGTGCACACATCCCACCTGCACTTTACCCATCCCAGAAATAGACAAAATGAGGTGATTAATTCAGGCAGCATAAGCTGGGGGCATCAGTGCCATCTTGCTGGCTATTCTTTCTGAACTATCTTGTTCTCTGTTAGGAACCTGAGCAATGCAGGCCACAAAATGGCAGAAATTCTACGTCATGCTTGTGCAGTGTAAATCTGCTGGGTCCAACTTATTGAAGACTGTTGTAAACATCCTAAATCTCATATCTTGAAGGGAAGTTTTAATACTGTCTCCAGTATCTCTTTGTCCAGCAATAATGAATCCAACTCATTCCTGTTAGTGTGATCAAATTTCTTCCCCTCCAATGGGAAATGAGATTTCAGTTGCCATGAGGCCATTTAAGGAACCAATTATTATCCTAAACGTTGCAGGGTGTTGGGATGCCCACCAATAGTGTCAGTGTCTCCTTGGTATCTGGGGAAAATTATTAGCTCAAGAGGAGGTCTGTGAGAGGCAGGTAACTTAAAGGGATCTTTCAACCTATGTGTATAAGTATTTGCTGCAGAGAGACTCTAGTTTGAGGGCTGAAACAGATTGGCCAGCAAAGCTGGCTTTCAGTTGGCTTGGGAGCATAGTATGCAGATGATGCATGTCCCCAAGATGCCTGGAATCTGGCTTCACACTGCCTGGCTGCCAACATATGGGCCAGTTTCTGAGTTTTCTGGTGGCATAGTGTTTAGCACAGGGAAGCTGCCCTGGGGCCATGGCGGGGCCTGAAAAGCCAGCTGTTTGCCAGCTGAAAAAGAGCGACTCTTTATGGTTCCATGTGCAACTGTGAGCACAAACAGTGTGCATCAAGGCCTACCAACACCTGCTCCCACACATCACACAGCCCTCATTTAGCATTGTTTCCTCCTCACCCATCCAGCCTTTAGTTTGAGCATAAACAGTTATGTCTGCTGGAATGTTGTAAATTCTTTGGCATCATTTTCCTTTGTTTCATTCTTTACATCTTTTATTACATGTCCCTAGATTTTACCCCCGACGTATCACAGGTCTTATCAGTATCCATAATTTTGCCACCAAAACCTGGCCTTAACTTATAGATGAAGTCGGTTGCTAGCCGGGTATATAAGGTATATGTAAATGAAGACTTGCTTAGACAATCCAACACCATTGACTTCAAAAGAGGAAACATCTTTTAAAAGGGGACATTAGTTACATTAAAGCTGAAAGGGAAAATTAAAAGGGTCAGATCTCTTCAGAAAGCTTGGTGGTTTGTGATAACCACAATAGAAGCGTGTGAGTTGAGTAAGTGACAGTTATTGTATTGGTTATGTTATGCCCTGGTAGTGCAGTGGTTAAATGCTGTACTGCAGCCACTCACTGAAAACCATAAGGTTGCGAGTTCATGACCAGCAAAAGGGCTCAAGCTTGACTCAGGCTTTCATCCTTCTGAGGCCGCTAAAATGAGTACCCAGATTGTTTGGGGCAAATTAGCTTACAGTTGTAAACCGCATAGACAGTGCTTAGGCAGTATGAAGCAGTATATAAATGAAGCTTGCTTGCTTGTTTGTTTGTTTGTTACCAGTCCAGGAAGGCTGATATCTCAACACTTTGAATAAATTTTACTGGGGATAAACCATTTAGGGTAGGGGGAATAATTTAGCTAAATGATTAGAAAAAGATACTCATACAACTTCCTAGCTTTCTTTAACAAGTGCTACTTGCTGGAGCTAACAATAAACTTTCCAAACACAGCAATTTGGGTTTAATAATTTCATATAGATATGCAAACTTGTACTGCAGTTCTGTTCACAAGCCACCATTTTCATGAATAAATTCTTTATGGTAGGTACTCAGGTTTCAAGCCACTGCTTTACATTTCAACACAAGTGCACTCAGAATTCAGAGACAAAAGTCTTCACAGCCCTTGATCAAAGGCAAATGTGAGAGGAGCCATTTCGCTTGATCTTAAGAAAGCTTTTGACATAGTTAACTGCTAGATCTTAATTATCAAATGTCAACTGCTAGGGCTCCACTGGTATAGAACTCATACCAAAGTTTCATAGCTGTCTCGCTGAATGAATGATGAGATAGGGAGGTAGGTTGAAGTTGATGAGACTGAAGGAAAAAGAAAAGAAAATGTGCTTGGAATACATTCATATCCCATGAGCCTATCAACACTATATACTCAGGTGGCAATCCGATACACCTTTTTCTGGGAATACATTCTTTTGAACCTAATGAGACATAATCCTGAATAGACATGCACTGTTAAACTTTTTAAGTTGCCCTTCTCCTCTGGGAATCCTGGGAAATACTAGTATAGGAGAGAGGTCTAAGGATCATTAGAAAAGAATGTTCAGATCCTTATGAAACTACAATATCCAGGATGCTTTGGTGAAGGAAAATAACTGATTTAAAACACATACAGAGAGAGTGCAGATATATCTGAAAACTCATTGCCATAAGATGATAAAGTCCACCTGGTCTCAACTGTTGATGGTCATACCTATTACTTCTGGACAATCTGTCAGTAGGGGCATAAATACCCTAAAAGCACCAGATTCTGTCTAATCTTGGAAACTAAGCAGGATCAGCTCTGGTGAGTACTTGGATAAATGACTGCTAACAAATACCACATGCTGTTGACTGTATTGCAGAGGAAGGAATTCACAAAACCAACTCTGGATATTCCTTGCCTAAAAAAAGCCCTGCGATATTTATGGGCTCACCATAAGTAATCAACAAGTGACTTAAAAGCATAGAGAGAGAAAAACAGAGAATATGTCAGTAGTAAGTCTCTGGCAGTGGTTCAGGCTGAAAGCAGTTGGATCCAAAGCCATATGTAGCAAATCTACTACTTTTTCTGAGTTAGAAGTTGTTCCAGAGTATGTCAGTTTACCCCAGAACTTTACTGCATTGGCTCTGGAACGGGTCTGTAGTGTTCCAAAACAGAACATTTTGGGGACGCTTGGTGGTGGGGAACGGATTTTACCGCACAGGGAGAATGCTGCCACCCCCGCCAAGCATCCCCATCCCATTCCAGATGCGTCCCAGAGGGGGTGATTTTTGGGAACGCTTGAGAAGCGTTCCCAGAAATCGCCCCCTGGGGAACACATCCGGAACAGGATGGGGATGCTTGGTGGCGGCAGCAGCATTCTCGCTATGAGGTAAAATCTTTTCCCCACCCCCAAGCGTCCCCAAAACGTTCTGTTTTGGAACACTACAGGCCCGTTCTAGAGCCAATGCAGTAAAGTTCATAGATAATAACTTTGCAAAGATCTGTATTTGTCTCTGTCTCTACCTAGTTTGGACTTCTCTATTTTTTTCCTTCCTTCTTCCTTCCTTTGTTTTTTCCTTCCATCCTTCTTCACTATCTCTCCCTCCATCCTACTTCTCATTTTAAAGGTTTCATAAATACCATCTTGTATTCTGTATTCCCAGCACCTGGTACTCAGGACCATACTGTTTTTGAATATATTTCACAGCTATTGGTGATAGCAATGAGTGTCAGATCTATTCCCAAGATTGTTCCACACTGGGTAATGTGAAAAGGTAATCAACAAAAATGTTGATTAGATGGTTTAATTATTTGGGCTGTATTTGACAAGAATCAGAGAAAATGGTTCCATGAAGGTGTTCTCATGTTCACATGCAGGCTTACACTGGAGTGGTGGGCTACAAATAAGCCCCACCCTTGACTGCCACCATGAGCCAAGAAGTTTTCAAGGCATTGAATATGAAGATCTATTAAGGCTCTACAGCTGCATTCACCTGAACATGGGTATAGAGTTCTCATGATCAGAAGCCCAGCTTTATCAGGGTTCCCATTCACAGGAACTCTATAACCATATTCAAACAAATGCAGTTAAAGAGCCTTGTGCAGAATGCCACACTCAACATACAAAATTTCTGGGAAGCTTCCCAGTTCATAGCATTGCTACACCTAAATATACCAGACTATTACAGTGGGTATTCCATTTGAGCAAAGAGTGCCCAGTGTTCCATGTTTGGGATGGCAAGCCAGGAGAATGAGTTAACCTTTTCTCTAGCTCAGTGACAGGGGCTTGCAATCCACAGGACATCCATGGTCCCTGAGACTTCTTTTATAGCCACCAAAGACACCTCTGAAGCCCTTGTATCTCTGTGTGCGTGCCTTCAAGTCACTTACTGACAGTGAGGCAGACTCAAGCCAGACTCAAGTCACTTCAATGACTCCACTGGGACTTGACTTGGTAATAAATGATGCACTGACTCGACTCTCAATTTGTATATTTTTAACAACCAACTTGACCGCATCATTCACATTCAGTAGGCAAGACCTGCCCCTAGAGTGCAGGGCGCATTTTTCAGAGGAGAAAAGCAATGGGCTTGAGGTGGAAGGCGCCTTCCAAACTCCTCTGATGTGCAGCTCGATCAAGCTGCCAAATAGACTTCAAGCCCCACCTCAAGCCCATTTTGTTTATTGTTCCCCTCCAAGCCATTCAGCCTCCTTTTTCTCTTGTTAAATTTGGCTTCCAGACTTGAGACTTGATTTGAAAGTATCTTGCAAGGACTTGTGACTTTAACTGAGACTTGAAGGTAAAGACTTGAGACTTGACCTGAGACTTGGAATAAAAGACTTGAATACATCACCGCTCATTGATTTATGATAATCCCGTTAATGTCATAGAGTCTTCTTAGGCAAAGAATACTCAGAAGTGGTTTGCCATTGCCTTCCTCAGAAATGTAGTCTATACCACCTGATATTCCTTGGTCTTCCCTCTTCTCAGTACTAACCAGGCCTTACCCTGCTTAGTTTCCAGGATCAGACAGGATCTGGTTCCTTCAGAATACTGAAGCCTGAAGCTTCCATTCTCTTTCCAATTGAAATTTCCCCAGCCATTTTTCTTTTTTGCCCCAAAATGCCCCCAACCTCTTATAACAAATGTACCAGTTGGGTTCTCTTGCCCATCCCCCCCTTATCCCCACAACCCTAGAAAAACTGCAAAAATCAGCAGTTTTAGGCCAAATCCCAAAAACCAAAGTGTTGTGATATCACTTCTGGTCTTACTGGAAGTGATGGTATGGCCCCACCCCCTTCACAATGGCCAACTCTTAATCTAGCTGAATGATAATGGCATCAGGAAAGCACATCTTTATTGTGAGTTACTTATAAGCACTTGCAAAAATCAGGTATGTTTCCGCTGTTGTAATAATACATCTGACCATTCCATGTGTTTCATTACAGCTCACAGTTTAGTCCCTCACTGATGACCTCAGCCCCCTCAACAGAAGGTTAACCCATTCTACCATTTATTTTATTTATATTTCAGTTATAGCAGATGAGCATCAGTGACCCCATATCAAAATAGCGAGGGGGAAACCCTGTCTTGTGCTCTTCAGGGAGTGAAGCAAAATCTTTTCTAGCCATCTGTGTTTTTCTCTGATTAAATTTCCCAGTGGAAAGAAAGATGGTCCTGTTGACTTCTACCAAAATGGCAGTAATGCACACCAGCTGACAATATGTCTCTGTATAACTACAATTACTGTACATCAAAGATAACTACTTCTCTGGCTACATCACTCTATAGCTTATTTTATAGACATGGCCTTTCTTCTCCATCTGTGCATTGACTGTCAACAGACATTGAAAGTCTCATTGTCTGATGTTGAAATGCATTGGAGTTCTGTCGTTTTCCACATGGTGATGCCACGCTCTACCAGTTGTCAATTTGGATGTGAGTGGTTCGTGTTAAATATATCTGCATGGAGTAAACAAAGAAATCAGGTATTAGATACTTGAAGGGGAAAGGGCCAGAGGGCTTCAATAAGGTGCATAAAGAGATGTTGCACATTCTACTCTGGGAGAAAGGATGGGCTGTATCTCAGTTAGAAGAGTCAAAGGTTTTATTACATGCAATCTTAGGGATCCTACAGAATGACATAGCTAAAATATAGTTAAAACTAAAGTTACCAACCTTTGCACACCTATATTTACTCATTGCTATTTTAGATGTTTCCAGGCTTCCTGTTTGTTTGCCTTGCCACATCCACTCTCTCACCTGCAGCTGTTTTCTTTTCCTGTCCTCTGTTACACCATGGATTATGGAGAAGTATTGTAAACATAGCTACTTCTACATGTTTTACAAAGAAGACTATGCTTATCTAGTTCCTCTGCTAGAACCTGGCTGCATCTACACTGCAAAAGTAATACCGTTTGATATTGCTTTACCTGCCATGGTTCAATACTATGGAATTCTGGGATTTGTACTTTTATGAGATATTTACAGTCAGACACGACTAGACAATCATGTCAAGGGGGAAACCTTTACTTTTACCTCAGATATTTAACTTTCTCTGTCAGAGAGCTCTGGTGCCACAACAGAGAAGGCTAAATACTTCATAAAACTGTAAACCCCAGGATTCCATAGGATAGAGCCATGACCATTAAAGTAGTATCAAACTGCATTAATTCTGAAGTGTAGCAGCATCCTCTGTCACTAGGTGGATGCCTGCATGAGTAGGTGTGGCACTGGTTATTGTTCAGCTTCTGCCTTGCCACTTGATTACTCTGCTTGAAAAATCCAGTACTATCTCTCACCATTCCCAACAATTATATATAATGAAAACAAGAAACTATGACTTTCCTTGGACCTTTTTGCCACCACAACCAATAAGCCAACCTTGACAGCAGTTTGTAATGAACTGTTACTTGAACAGAGGCTACAGTTCTGTGTATATTTACTTGGAGGTGGGAATGCATTTATTAGGCACATTTATATTCACCTTTCCTCTCATGAGGTCAAGGTGTCATATATGACTCTCTTCCCTAATTTATCTTCACAACAGTTTTGTGAGGTAGATCAAGCTGAGAGAGAACAATTGGCACACATCACTCATTCAGTTTCACGGCTCAGTGTAGACAAGAATCTAAACCTTCCAGGACCTAGTCGAATACTGTAACTACTCCACAAGACTTTCTCTCCCGTTCCATCAGTACGTCTTACTTTACAGTAAACCTAAGAATGCCACATGCTGATGCAATGGCTGTGTTTTGGCTCACTACACTACAGATGCATTTACCTAGAGTGAGCAATCAGTCAGCAATGCCTTCAAGCACAAGTCATAATCAATGCTGTTTCCATTCTCACTCTCCCAAATAAATAACCATGATTTTTCTTCCAAAACCTAAAGAGCAGAATCAGGTTGCTGCTGAGATACTGCATGATCCTCAGCAACACAGTCTTAGCCAGAGACCAAAGCAACCACTGAACACCCAGCAGAAAAGCATATTTGAAACTAACTGAAACCCAGCTTCATAAGTTAAGCAATTCAGCTTCTTATTTTTATTTACTGTGAGAGCTCTGCCAGGAAGGGAACTCTGAAGTCTGAGAATTCCTGTGGGGAAAAAACACACAGTGAATCAACAGCTTATCAGCATGTTCAGTCAATTGATTTTTATTTTTATTTTTTTGTTTCATGAGTTTGACTCACTGCTCAGTGTTAACAATTTTGTCATCCACTAAAATCTCCCCTTGCATTATTTTTTTTAAAGTGGATGTTTTTTTCTTCAGGTTCCCACATTCCCAGACCATGATTAAGAAAGCAAAGTGAAAAAGCTGCAGCCACCCAAGTAATGACCCCTGTATAACTCTGAATAATGTCAGGATTATAGGTCTTGCCATGCTTGCTAACTATATATTTTGTATATGCTTTGAAATACTGGATGATGGGATGTGCTACACAGCTGGTGATGTTTGGTGGGAGGATTGTTTATTATTCTGGACCTCAGATAATGAGCAGGTGGGCAAGGAGGGAAACTGAGTCATGAGCTATCAAAGTCAGTTTCATGAGAATGCTTGGTATGGAAGAAAGGAGGGATAGTCCTGAGAAAGGGAATATTTTTGTTTGTAGACAAATGAGATATAAGCTTGCAAAACACATTTGAATTGCTCTGTGCTTTTAATATATTGTGTAATTGAAAATGCTTCAGTCCTGACAACATTGTTATGCTGTGAGCAACTATGGCCCAGTACAGACGGGCAGGAAGGGATGCCAAGATGCCACCCCTTTCTGCACCAGATCGTTGCTGCACCAACCGTATAGGCACGGCAATAATTCGTTCCAAAAAGGAGCTGTGAAAAGCAGATCCTTTCTGCGCCACTGCCAAGGTGCCATTAGCACCCTGAAGCTGCACAGTGATGTCTCTTGTGTGCTGCCCCATTTAGAGGTGGCACACGAGGCATGTCATTGGCATGTGCAGTGTGTGGATGTGTGCATGTCCAAAATGATGCTGGGAGAGTGCGGAGCATGCAGATGCTCCATGCTCCCCTGCCCTAATTTTGGCCCCAGGCCACCGCAAAATGGTGGTCTGTACCGGGCCTCAGTTTTCTGAATACAGCTTTCTGACTCTGCTGAGGCTTGTATTTCTGAACGGAAGTTAGCCAGTCATGACAATTTGTCAGGACTCAACACTGTCCGGACTTTGCAGCATGCAGTCACAGATGGACAACCAAAATGATGACTTTGGGCTAAAAAGATGGAACCAGGCACAGTTCCCTAAAGGGAGAAACAGAATCATAAAATGGGAGTGCTGTCTCCACCAATTCTTGAACTCCAAGTATATTTCCTTTATTGGTGATCAACTACATGGTATCAGATTGCACCACCTCTACTTAAAGAGAGGTGACAAACCTAACAACTGATGGAATGGGATAAACATGTTGGAGAAGTTTTCATCCCAAGGAGTTTTGAAGCTGAAGAATGGGATGCTGAGATGCAGCAACTGCAGGAGGAGTTGGCTGTGATGCATGGCTTTTTGCAGGTGTTCATGTTGGACAAGAATGGTTGTGACCCACTGCCTCCAGTGGCCCTAAATGGTACCATCAACCCCCACCAATGAATCCTCAAACTCATTTGATTCCAGATGTTGAGAAGGAATAGGCCTAATTAATAATAATAATAAAATTTTATTTCTATACCGCCCTTCTAAAAATCAGGGCGGTGTACAACAAAGCAATCCATACAATCAAACATATTAAAGTACATTAAAAACATTGCAATAAAAACAAGCAAACTCATGCCAGCTCAACCAGCTGACAAAGGAGGGGTGAGAGAATATACCGGGGGGTAGAGTCAGGGGTAGGCTCGCTCGAAAAGATATGTCTTCAACCCCTTCTTAAATTGGGCCAGGGAGGTGGCCGAGCTGAGCTCTGCGGGCAGCAAGTTCCAGAGGTTGGGGGCCGAGGTGGTAAAGGCCTTCCTGGTGGTAGTAACTAATTTAACCTCTGGAGCTCTTAATAATTGCTGTCCAGTTGATCTGAGTGTGCGGGGCGGATTGTACGGAGAGAGGCGGTCCTCCAAGTACCCTGGGCCCAAGCCATTTAGGGCTTTATAGGTAATAACCAACACCTTATATTGCGCCCAGAAGCGAATAGGCAGCCAATGAAGGTCTTTAAGCACAGGTGTTATGTGACTGGCCCTGGAAGTACCAGAGACCAGTCATGCTGTCATATTCTGCACTAATTGCAGCTTCCGGGTATGGTACAAGGGTTGCCCCATGTAGAGCGCGTTACAGAAATCCAATCGAGAGGTTACCAGAGCGTGTACTACAGTTTCAAGGTCCCTCTGGTCTGGCGTATCAGCCGAAGCTGATAACAGGTGCTCCTGACCGTCGCATCCACCTGAGAAGTAAGATGGAGCGACGAGTCAATAAGCACCCCCAGACTGCGTACTGAGTCCTTCACAGGAAGCGTGATCCCGTTCAGGACAGGTGGAACCACCGCCATACCCGGACCAGGAGAACCTATCACGAGTACTTCCGTTTTCTCTGGATTCAGGCTGAGTCTGTTTTCCCTCATCCAGCCCATTACCGCCTCCAGACAGGCCACGAGAGGAGAGATGCCATCCCTGGTCACTGCATCAGTCGGAGACATAGAGAAAATTATTTGGGTGTCATCAGCGTACTGATAACCCCGCGCCCCATGACTCCGGATGATCTCTCCCAGCGGTTTCATGTAAATGTTAAAAAGCATGGGAGACAGAATGGCTCCTTGAGGGACCCCAGATGTAAGGGCCCTCTTGTCGGAGCACACGTCTCCCAGCTGCACCATCTGGAACCTCCCAGAGAGGTAGGATCGGAACCACTGGAGCGCAGTGCCCCCGATTCCCACCTCTACCAGGCGCTCCAGAAGGATACCATGGTCTATGGTATCGAAAGCCGCTGAGATGTCCAAGAGCACTAACAGGGACACGCTACCCCTGTCTATGCCCAGACGGAGATCATCGACCAAGGCAACCATGGCAGTCTCAACCCCGTAACCCACCCGAAAACCGGTTTGAAATGGGTCTAGATCAACCGTTTCATCCAAGATCAATTGAAGCTGGATTGCAACCGCCCTCTCGATCACCTTCCCCAAAAATGGCAGCAGCGAGACTGGCCGATAATTGTTGTGCAACAGGGGGTCGAGGGAGGGCTTTTTTAACAAGGGTTTTACGACGGCCAATTGCAAACTAGCTGGAAATTGCCCTTCCCTCAAGGATGTATTAATAATCCGGTGTAACATTGCAGTTACTACCGGTCCCCCCTGGGCCGCTAGCCACGAGGGACAGGGATCGAGAGAGCAGGTTGTCTTCCTAACACTTCTAAGGATCTTGTCCACATCCTCGGTACTAACAGGCTCAAACTGATCCAGTACAATCAAGTCCACGGAAGCTCTGGATGCCTCTACTCTGGATTCTACTCTAATGCTGGTATCAAGACCTTCACTTATCCAAGAGGTTTTATCCACGAAGAAGTTGTTAAATTGGTCACAGCAGGCCTTAGAAGGTTCAAGGATCTGGTTCGGGGAAGGAGGGAGCTGAATTAGCTCCCTCACAACCCTGAACAACTCTGCTGAATGCGACTCCGCGGATGCGACACGTGCAGCATAGAATGAATTCTTAGCTGCACGTATCGCCTCTCCATAGTCCTCCAAAAGATGGTCTAGGAGAGCCTTGTCGGTTGAGCGCTGGTGTTTCCGCCAGACGTGCTCTAGCCATCGCAGCAACTGCTTCCTTGCCCAGAGATCTTCCATATACCAGGGCTTCTTTTTGGAAGCAGGCCTGAGAGGATGCTTGGGAGTGATGCTGTGTATAGCCCTGGAGAGATCAGTGTCCCAGGTGTTGGTCAGGGCATCAACAGTGACGCCGTCATTTCCAACCATATACCCCTCTAGGGCTTCCTGGAGCCTTTCGGGTTCCATCAGCCTTCGAGGGTGGACCATTCTAATAGGTCCGCCAACCCCGGGAGGGATCTGGGTAGATGCCTTGATTTTTGCCTCTACCAGGAAATGATCCGTCCATGACAGAGCGGAAATATTAGTAATTTCCGCCCACGGAATTTCCATGTCCGTACAAAAGACCAAATCGAGTGTATTACCCGCAGAATGCGTCGGACCCGAGACCAATTGAGACAGGCCCATGACTGTCATGGTATCCATGAATTCCCGAGCCGCACCAGATGGAACATAGTTGGCCGCGAAGGGGATGTTGAAATCTCCCAGGACCAGAAGCCTGGGGGACTCCAGCATCAGCTCCGAGACCAACTGTGTCAGCTCGTTAAGGGAGTCTGTTAGCGCACGGGGTGGCCGATAGACCAACAGGATCCCTAGACTGTCGTTGGCCCTCAGGATCAGGTAAATACACTCAATATAGGAAGTTTGACGAACATGGTTCCTGGTTAAAGACAAGGTGTTCTTATGCACCCAGGCAACACCCCCCCCCCCCGCCCACCTAACCTGGTCTGGTCCTTCACTGAGTACTCGGGAGGTAGGGCCTGAGCCCACACAGCTTCCCAAGCCAGGTCTCAGTAATGCAAGCCAGGTCACAGTTGTTATCCTCGTAAATAATGTGGGACTTGTTCTTAATAGACCTGGCATTGCACAGGAGCAGAGACAGGATTTGTGGTACGGTTAGAGTGACCCTCAAGTCCCGTTGGTTAGAAGAGGGACAGGAAGGAGAGATAGATATTACGCATCGATCTCGCCTTCCCCTGTAATGCTGGTCCACACTCCTACCTCCATACTTCCCCCTGCCCCACACTACCTCAATAGGAGCTCCGCTCGTGCAAGAAAGATTACCCTCTGCCTCCCCAGCCAAAACATTCCCCACAGCCATATCCTCCCCCTCCCCCTGCAGTACAGCAGTGAGGACAGAGAAAGGACACCGCAGTAATTCTCTGTCTAAATGCCGGCACGGGTACGTCTCCCTTGCCCTCGTGCAGTCGCTGATGGGCGCAACTGCGCAGCTGCGAAGGAACGAATGTCCGGGAACAGTCCGTGGGCAGCTCCTGGGCCAGTGTGCAGTTGCGCACCTCTAACAACCCAGGAGACCGCCCAGCAGCAACAAACACAGCTCCAAGCAGAAGTCCGGGAGGCAAGGGGGCGTGACCGGAGGAGGAGACCAGGCAACCCGGCTTTATGTGCGCCGCTCTCACCGTCACAACCTCTCTCCGCCTTCCTCCCCAGGTGTTCCAAATTCCTCTCACCGGTCGCTGCAAGGACGTGCTGGGCTGGAGAGGAGTCCGGAGACAGTCTGTGGGCAGCTCCTGGGCCGGTGTGCAGTTGCGCACCTCTAACAATCCAGGAGACCGCCCAGCAGCAACAAACACAGCTCCAAGCAGAAGTCTGGGAGGCAAGGGGGCGTGACCAATATGTATTAATATGTAGATGGGAACAGGGAACATCTCCAGCCAGATCTAGGAAAGAATCCTGCCTGAATCCCTGGAGAGCAGTTGCTACTCAGGGTTGACAATACTGTACTGAGCTAGATGGATCAAATGCCTGACACAGTATAAGGCAGCTTCGTATGTTCCAAATGATGTTAACAATTGATCCATCAAGAAGCCAAGCCCTTCCTCCAGTCCATCTGCCTTGGTCCAGGCCTCGGAGGTGGAAAAGATCTGCTGGACCTGATCCTATTCCCCACCACCACTCCCTTCTCCTTTTGTGTCGTGTCTTTTAGATTGTAAGCCTAAGGGCAGGGAACCGTCTGACTAAAAAATTGATGTACAGCGCTGTGTAAACTTACAGCGCTTTATAAATAAAGGTTAATAATAATAATAATAAATGCTTCACCATCAAATTCAATAACAATTATGGAACCAACTTTTCTTAGGGTAAGATTGAGCAAACTGAAATGTTGGCGGAACTAGCTGGAGCTAGCTAAGATGGCCACCACCAAGAAAACTCAAGGAATCCAGAACCCAGACTCAACAGAGATGAAACAAGGGAAAGAGGAATGTTAGTAACAAAAGAAAATGATCTGAATGCTTCACTAGTATAATATTGTTATAACACTTTGACTACAACTCCTGGATAATAATTCAAAGAGCTCAGTGGAAAATGGCAAAAATCAATTTCTGAAATGTTGCCTGAGTCTAGATGTGATACATGATCAATGGGATGGGGAAGAGGAATAACACAAGGGAGAAGAGAGAAACCCGGAATAGTTCCAGAAAGAGTCTGGTTGGAAAAATGAATTAAAGAAAAAGAACTAGGAAGTCTCAATACTTCCAGAGACTTTTCTCCCCTTTCTGGTTAAGCCCTGTGTGAATGGCAAGTGGTATATAAAATATTTATTCTATTTGTTTAATCAAAACGTGGATTCTTTCATGTGCATGGATTGGTTCCTTCCATCAAACCCATGCACCCGAGAGATTACTCAGAATGCAAACAGACCTCTGGTTAAGTGTTTGCTGGATTGTGTAATGTGCATGCTTTTTCTCTTGCTCTCTCCCAGGCTGTGAGTATGAAGCAATCCCAATAGGTCTTCTAAGGATTCTGCTTTAGTTTGTACATTCCTAGGTATTGGGTAAAAAAAGAAAAGAAAAGAAATACCACAGGAAGTTTGGCAATGGCTGCAGAGTTACACCCATTCTCTGACAGACTGCAAAATAATGGTCTGATGCTGCCAAGAAACCGCGGCGATTATCAACAATGTAAGTAATCAAGTAAAAAAGAACTTTCTGCACAGCCAAGCGACCAAAATTGTCAAGCACATAAAGAATAGTAGCTTACATTGATTGCAGCTTCACTGAGATAATTTTCTACAGGAGTTAACATACTTGAATACAATGGGGAATAGGCACACTAATCTCAATGGCAGGGCATCTTAGCAATGAGCATTTTGCATTTAATTTAGAAAATCTCTTAGCCATTAGGAAAGTTGTCTCATTACAAGGCACAGGCTTTTGTGGAATCAGCAATATTAAAACACTTTTTTAAAAAATGGAGAAGGAAAATAAGTAGAATACTTCTATCACAAGCCTCTGTTCATCTAGAAGCAGCCTTTGGGAAAGTTATTATTTCTGGATTACTATCCCCAGAATACCTCTGGGAGTTTTGTCCAAAATGTAACATTTGTAGGCTCTGCATATAGATGGAGAAATTTCAACAACAGTGTGGCATAGTGGTTTGAGTGTTAGACCACGGCTCTGGAAACCAGGGCTCAAATCTCAACTTGGCCATAAAACCCACCAGGTGACCTTGGGCAAGTCACATGCTTTCAGCCTCAGAGTAAGGCAATGGTAAACCTCTGCACAGATCTTGTCCCATGGTCCATTCACTTTAGGGTTGCCATAAGTCGGAATCAACTTGAAGGCACACAACAACAGCAACAACAATGCTTCATAATTTCCATAATTTTGAAGACACACAGCAACAAAAACCCACAAATAGAATGCCTCTTAACATGCTATCTCGGTTTTCTGAGACTGAGCAAATTCTTTTGTCTCTGTGATGCCTTTTATGGGGAGATGATGATGATGAGGAGGAGTCATGCAGCTTCAAGTCACCTGTCAACCTATGGAGACCCTCCCACCCCCAATAAATTTAACAGTTTTCATAGGCAAGGAACTCTCAGAGGTTGGTTCACAAGTTCCTCCCTCTGGAATATAACTTACAACACATGGTATTCATTGGTGGCCTCTCATCTCAGTATTAACCAGGGCTGACCCTGCTTCCTGAATAGCTCTGTATAGGTACTTGTGTCTTCAGGTTATTTGGGCTGACTCCCTTTTAAAATGTTCTCAGTGTGCTGTATTTAATAATGGGCTCTTCCATTATCTAAACAACACAACTGATGGGATAGTCTCCCCTTCAGGGAATCAAAGGGTTCCAGATGTGTTGGGTTAAATTACATGTATTGGGAGTCAGCATCACAGAGGAGTAACGGGGATTGTAAGAGGTAATCACCCAATGAGAATGTCCCATTGGGCAGCTTTGAGATGTTTTCCTAATGAGGGATGTAAAACTTCTGGGTGCCATGAGGCAAGGGAGTAGAAAAAAGAGAGACAGAGGCGCATTACAGATGTGCCTAAAGTACGAACGATGTACATACTAGGGTTGCCCAGGGGCGTCTCTTCCAGACGCCCTCAACCCTAATACGTACATGGTACGTACAAAATGGCGGCGGCACTCATTCTAGATGGGCGCCGCCATTAGGACGTCACAAACGCGCTGCCTCCAAATGGGGCGGCGTGGAGGTGACATCCTCGTGCCATGTGAGGGTGCCTGGGGCGCTCTTTCTGCGGCCCAGGAAGGAGCTCCAAAACGGAGCTCCTTCTAGGATTTGCTTCACTGGCACAGCCTTTAATCAAATACAGTACTGTGATTAGCAGTGAGAATGAACTTCTTTTAGAAGATTTATTTTCCAAGTTCTGTTGAAATTCTAGTATTCATTGCTTTGTGAGATCTACCTCTAAAGAAACAGTGATAAAAGTAGGGCTGCCAATTAAGGGGTAAGGGGCAATAGCCTTGCTAGGATATTGGATTTCAAACCAGATGTCAGAAAAAGCAGGGTAATTTATTTTCTATCAGCCATTTTTAAAGCTGGGTATGTTTCCACAGCTGTGTTAGAGTAAGTTGTGGTTTGTTGTCTCTCCCCTTTCTGCAATGGATCCTCTTCCTAATGTCTGTGCTAAAGTCTCCCGCCGCCTTGCTCTGTGCAAGTGTTTAAATATGCTCTAGCAAGGGAAAACAGGTTTTGTAAGAAAGATGCTTTGAGAGGTACAAAAATAAAGAAACAGACAGAATGTTTTGCTTTCAGATATAAGAATTTTTCAATGATTTGCTTATGACAACCCTAAATTGTAAAATTCAGACCTTCCAGGGCTGTGGGTTTGTTCCTGACGTCCCAGAAAGCCTTGATCTCTCCAACTCAGCTCCAAATGGTTAAAAAAGAAAAGTCCCCAGACAACACAACATGCCAGTGTGACAAAATAATGTGTTATGTTGCTCAACAGCCTGTTTGGAGGATTGCCTTGACCTGTAACTGTGCTAGATACAGCCAGACTAAAATAGATTTTGTATTATTTTCCATTAGAGTCTGCTGCAGCAAAATGAACTGCCAGTCCACAGGGGAAATAAAAGTGGTTCTTTTCCCTCCACTAGATAGCATCTCTAGCTGATGTAAACAGACTCTCTTCTTTCAGCTCCTTGCTTGTTTTTCCTGAATAGCTCTGTATAGTTCCCAGCATTTACTGTTTCTTTTGCCAACTTTTGTGCATAAGAAGGTAATAGGGGATGGAAGAAGAGGCCTAGGGCCCTGCAGAAGTGGGTTTTTTTTCTATACACTGTGGATGTAACTACACCCCAAAGTTAAATTCATGTTAAAGGTTTTTGTTCTCTCTTGAAAAATATAGAGAATTGGTACAGACACGCTGGCTGCATCTACACTGCAGAATGAATGTAGCTGGATGCTGTTTTAACTGCCATGACTCAATGCTGCCTTCATAATGTAGACCGCTCAGCACACCGTCCAAATAACAATTGGGAAGAAGGTTTCCATATATCTACAATAGGGATGGGCAACTTTGGAGGGTACGGGGCCATCCCTCCATCCCTTCTTGTTTTTCACAGAACCAGAATTGATACAACACCATTGTTATTGCTTTTTGGACCTGTTGTTTGTTTGTTTGTTTGTTTGGGGGGAGCTCTGAGGTAGTGTTAGAAGTAAACTGCCACATTTGCTGCCATTTTGTGGCCATTTGGCCAGTTTTCAGGCTAAAAACCCTACCCCCAAAATTGTGATCCCAAGGTTGTATGTGGCCCATAGACTGTACTTCATCCACTTCACCATGACCTACACCATTAGTTTACATTTATTCTAAATCCAAGGGGATTGCAGTCGCAGAAAAAACAACTGAGTCCTCATGGCACCTTAAAGACGAGTAAATTCTGTTTCACATAAGCTGTCCCAGGCTGCAGCCTACTCCATCAAGTTAAATTTCAAGATGTTTGTTCAAATTTTTAAACACACATTTCAAAAAACCAAAGCTACTTGGCCACCCAAAGTATTCCAATAAGTATTTTTAAAAGATGTTTATGTGTAACTGTTTGTGACAGTTGAAATGGACATCCTTCCGAAACACATGTCCATTTTCAATTGCACCATGATGGAACTCAAAGAGTGTGGAAAATTTAGTGCTTTGGGCTATGACTCTCACAATTCCATAGCCAGAGGCTCAACCATAGTCCTTAGCCAAACTAGCCTTGGAATTTTGGGACTTGTAATCTAAAATAATAACTTTTCCCAAGTGTGGCTCCTGATCCAGCAAGTGATATGCATGTGAAAACCTGCTATGATCACCTTTGTTGCATCAAGCTGACATATTTGCAATCTTAAAATGAGCTCTTCCATTGTTCCCTTTTGAGACGTGAAACCAACATGGCATAAATAAATATTTCCCTAAGTTCTGTTGCTATTCTTCATTAATTTCTCTCCTGATTTGGTAATAAATTATCCCTCAGCTCATCTAGTCTTGCATAAATCACAAAAAGCAATCTACTAAGTGAGCTGGTCTATGCATGGCAGTGACTTCAATTACAATACTTGAAAGATGCTAGGAGAGCTGTTGTGCTCAAACAGGGGAAGTGAAAGCTATTGTAACCCTTCATAGCTACTCCTTCATAGAACGAAGGCACAGCACATAAGATTCTATAAGGGAATAGCTGCAGAAGAGTCTCTGAGTATGAGATGAAGTACACCACTATTTATACAAGGCAGTCTGTGTCCCCCTAGAACTATTTGTGGGTCTTCAGGACGTCTTCCCCCAAAACATGCTGCCAAAATACAGCAGCAAACCATTAACAGTAATTAGAACAAATATAGAAATGCTGGATTTAATGGCCTCCCACCCTCCACCCTCCTCATGTGCTACTGAAATTCTGTAATGGCTAGAGAATACATATAGTCAGTAACAAGTCCTGGACAGGGGGGAAACTGACCTCTCCAAGTTTTGAATCATAACATTATGTTTCTGGGGTGGGTCCAACTTGAAGTCCAGGCAGTTGAAACCAAGAGAAAAAGGAAAGGGACACATTCAAGTCTATTGTATAATTTCTCTCTCACACGCACGCACGCACGCACGCACGCATAAACTCTTCACAGTTCCTTCTCATAAGGCTAGTAATGACTACAGGTTGTGAAGATTCCTTTCCTTTGGATGGGTGGGTGCTTATTGGATAACTGCTTTGGGGAATGAAGAATGTGAGGGAAATTGTTTTAAGCTTCTCTACACAACAACAAAACAGTATGCTGTTCAGAGTGTCAAAACATCTCCATCAGGCAGTCTGTGTGAAGCCCTAAGGGCAGCCCAAGACATACTGCTGTTTAATGAAAAGTGGAAGAGGTACAAAGCTGACTGGGCTGGCACACCCTCCAACATTTCACATACAGTCAATTAATATCAGAGTGTGGTCAAGATGGACAAACTTATTAAGGAAGAAGACCACACAAGTTAGGAGAGGCTGCAGCAATTTGCTTTTACCTGAGCCTTCTGGGAAGGACAAGATTCTAGCAGCTTCCCAGCTACTCCAGAATCCACTCTGAGGATATTCTTTTGGTTTTTCCAATCCTAGGGTAGGGAGTAGCTGTCTCCATATGCAACCCCTATGAATTATTGGCTTGGTCCAGTGGATGAAGGAACCCTAAAGAACGGCCTGTATTTACCAGTTCAGTTCAAAAATAGAGAGAGAGAGAGAACATATGAGCCAGAGATAAGAATCAACATCCTCTGAGGCTGAGAGTATGTGACTTGCCTAAGGTCACCCAGTGAGTTTCCATTACCAAGCTAGGATTCAAACTGTGGTCTCCAGAGTCATAAATCCAGCATTCAAATAACTACACTGTGCTGGCTCTCACCTCCGTATGCAACTATTTATATAGTGCAATCACTGTTGTGTCCCCAAAGTTATGCCCAAAATGATTCCAATCTTATTGTTTGTCTTTATGGGGAGTTCTGCACTTCCTCCAAGTGATCCAAAACTCCACTGCATATAGCTCACTGCTGCTGAAAACAGAATTGAACCAGAAAGACCAGTCTCATTCTCACAGCAAAGGGAACCTTGCCAAAGGCTCCACTTTCAGATCTTTTCAGACAGGGAAGGGGAGAAATGATTCCAGACAGCATATGGCTTTTTAAGTTTAAACTATTTATAAGTTCATCTGTAGAAAGTCTGGGTAGGAATCATTAGCATTTTAAGTGGCCTTGCAGAACTCCACAAGTCCTATATTTGAGAGGAAACAATGAGTCCATGCAGGCAATTATCTGCTAAAAAAAGATTATCTTTTCCCTCTATTTCCTTTTGTTGCTCTGTCCAGTCATTTTGCTAAATCAGATGAGTCTCATGGAAAGATTGCAGCATCTGGAATTACCAACTCACAGTCCAAGCCTAATTCAAAGATGGGCAGGCTGTATGGGTTTAAGATTGGGCACAAGCTTTTTCCCCCCACTTTGTCAACTGATCTCAGAGACAGACTGACAGAGCAATATGCTACCAAACTTGGTTGGTTAAGTTATGAAGACCCATAAAAAGATCAGCAAAGTTCGGAAGACGACCTGCTCTCTCGATCCCTGTCCCTCATGGCTAGCGGCTCAGGGGGGCCCGGCAGTAATTTCTTTACTGCATCGGATTATAAATACATCTATGGGGGAAGGACAATTTCCATCCAGCTTAAAATTGGCCATTGTAAAACCTCTGCTGAAAAAGCCTTCCCTCGACCCCCTGTTGCATAATAATTATCGGCCTGTTTCGCTATTGCCATTTTTGGGGAAGGTGATCGAGAGGGCGGTTGCAATCCAGCTTCAATCGATCCTGGAGGAAACGGAGTATCTTGATCCATTTCAAACCGGCTTTCGGGTGGGCTACGGGGTTGAGACGGCCATGGTCGCCTTGGTCGATGATCTCCGTCTGGGCATTGACAGGGGAAGCGTGTCCCTGTTAGTGCTCTTGGACATCTCAGCGGCTTTCGATACCATAGACCATGGTATCCTTCTGGGGCGCCTGGCAGAGGTGGGAATCGGGGGCACTGCGCTCCAGTGGTTCCGATCCTACCTCTCTGGGAGGTCCCAGATGGTGCAGCTGGGAGACGTGTGCTCCGATGAGAGGCCCCTAACATCTGGGGTCCCTCAAGGGGCCATTCTGTCTCCCATGCTCTTCAACATTTACATGAAACCGCTGGGAGAGATCATCCGGAGACATGGGGCGCGGTGTTATCAGTACGCTGATGACACCCAAATAGTCTTCTCTATGTCCCCGACTGATGCAGTGACCGGGGTTGGCATCTCTCCTCTCGTGGTCTGCCTGGAGTCGGTAATGGATTGGATGAGGGAAAACAGACTCAGCCTGAATCCAGAGAAAACGGAAGTACTAGTGATAGGTTCCCCTGGCCCAGGGATGGCGGTGGTTCCACCTGTTCTGAACGGGGTCACGCTCCCCGTGAAGGACTCTGTACGTAGTTTGGGGGTGCTCCTTGACTCGTCGCTCCATCTTACATCTCAGGTGGACGCGACAGTCAGGAGTGCTTGTTATCAGCTTCGGCGGATACGCCAACTGCGTCCCTACCTGGACCGGAGGAACCTTGAAACGGTTGTACATGCTCTGGTAACCTCTCGTTTGGATTTCTGCAACGCGCTCTACATGGGGCAACCCTTGTACCATTCCCGGAAGCTACAATTAGTGCAGAACATGGCAGCACGACTGGTCACTGGCACGTCCAGGGCCAGTCACATAACACCGGTGCTCAAAGATCTCCATTGGCTGCCTATTCGCTTCCGGGCGCAATACAAGGTGTTGGTTATTACCTATAAAGCCCTAAATGGCTTGGGCCCAGGGTATCTAGAGGACCGCCTCTCCCCATATATTCCGCCCCGCACACTCAGATCATCTGGACAGCTGCGTTTAAGCGTGCCAGAGGCAAGGTTAATATCTACATCAAAGAAGGCCTTTACCATCTTGGCCCCTAACCTCTGGAACTCGCTACCAGTCGAGCTCCGTGCTGTCGCCTCCTTAGCCCAATTCAGGAAAGGATTGAAGACCCTACTATTTGAGCAGGCATTCTCCTAACACCTACCCCGACTATGCTTTGATCCTCCCCCTGCCAGTGTGGCCGCTGGCAGAATTGTGTTTTTAATCTGTATTAATTATGTATTATGTATTGTATTGATGTTGTACACCGCCCTGGTATTTGATAGGGCGGTATATAAATAAACATTTTATTATTATTTATTATTATTTATTAAGTGACAGATGAGCCAAGTTACATCACATTCAAATCCCTTCCTTCCAAAGAATGCAGCAACAATGCTGGCATAAGACGGGCAAGGATAAAGATAATCCAAGCAATTTTAAGCATTCTTGGGCCAGGAAAAGTTTGAATTCATCACAGCTCCAGCCAGCCCTTATGTATCTTAACCAGTTAGATTGTGCTTGAAAGTTGCTTGTTGTCTCCTTTTCACCCCATTCTTGTTTCCTTTTGTATTGCATCTATTAGATTGTGAACCAGTAGCCAGCGACTGTCTATTGCTGCTATTATTGTGTGTGCCTTCATGTCTTTTCCAACCTATGGGTACCCAAAGGAGAACCTATCAACGGATTTTCTTGGCATGATTTGTTCAGAGGCGGTTTGCCTTTACCTTTCTCTGAGGTTCAGAGAGTGTGACTTGCCCGAGTTCATCCAGTGGATTTCTGTGGCTGAGTGGAGATTTGAACCCTAGTCTCCAGAGTCGTAGTCCAGCATTGAAACCACTACATCACACTATCTGTAGAGCACATAAAAAATCCTTGGTAAATCATGGTGATGGAAACCATTACCATCATTTTGGAATGCAGCTTTTCACATTTCAGGTACATAGCTGTATATTTGAATACTTTCACCATAGGAAGAATAAATACTTCCCTGTGTAGAGCATGCCAGTCCAACCAAGTCATTCAGTATTCAGCAATAGGTGTTATATGGTCCTCCAGTTGTTGCTGGACTGCACTTCCTGGCAACCCAGGGCACTCTAGCCAATAGTTGGGTCTATGTAGTTCAATATCACTTGGAAGGCTGCACAATTCCCACAAAATTTAGATCACCAGAAGAGATGAGCAATTTTTGAAGGAAACTACAGGTTATCCACTCTGCCCCATGCATCCTTATCTTGTGCAATCAGCATGCCGTCCCAAGTCCATTTGGAACAATTCTGTGTTTCAACTACTGATGGAGAGATAATCTTTTCCTGTTATGTGTCACTTTGGTATGCAATCCTAAATATGTTCCCAGATCTTGGAAGTAACACATAACTTGCAAGTAATATGTTGCTGTTGTTGTTAGCTGCCCTCAAGTCGGTTCTGACTTATGGTGACCCTGTAGATGAGACATCTCCAAGAATCCCTATCCTCCACTGCCTTGCCCAGATTGTGCAAGCCCTTGCCCACAATCCCTAAAATTGAGTCTATCCTTCTGGTTTGTGGTCTTCCTCTCTTTCTTCTACCCTCTGCCTTTCCTGGCATTATTTGTTTTTCTAGTGATCTATGCCTTCTCATTATGTGGCCAAAGTATGATAGTCTCAACTTGATCATCTTAGCATCCAAGGAGAGCCCTGGTCTGATCTGTCCAAGAACCTATTTTTTTGTTTTCTTGGCTGTCCATGGTGTCCTAAGTACTCTTCTCCATCACCACATTTCAAATGAGTTGATTTTCTTTTTGTCTGCTTCCTTCACTATCCTGCTCTCACATCTGTACATGGTATCTGGGAATACAATGGCCTGGATGATTGTGACTTTAGTGTACAGTTGTGTGTCTTTGCTCTACAGTGTCTTTTCCAGTTCTTCCATAGGCGGGTACAGACCGCCAGAAAGATGCGGCCAGGAGCCGCCTCTTTTTTTCGCGTAGCCGTGCCGCAGCAACCAAATTGTGCGATGCGGCTACGCGAGAAAAAAGGACTGCTAAAAAGCAGCTCCTTTTTATGCCACTGCAAACAGCTGGTGGCGGCGCGAGCACGTTGCTGCTGCGCAGCTCCATCTAGAGGCCGTGCAGCAGTGACATCTTCGCTACACATGCTGTCTATTCGGCGCCGCGCAGCGAGGACGCCCTTGTCATGTGCGAGGGGTGAGGGGAGTCTAGAAGCACCACCCCTCGCACGTGATGAGGGCATCCTTTTTGGCCCATCTGTACTGAGCCATAGCTGCCCTTTCCATTCCTAGTCTTCTTATTTCCTGATTGCAGTCTCCATTCTGGTCAATGGTTGATCCTAGATATGGGAATTCTTTAACTATTTCAATTTCCTCATTGTCTAGATTGAATTTGTGTATTTCTTCTGTGGTCATTATTTTTGTTTTCTTTATGTTCAGTATCTAACCTGCCTTTGCACTTTTATCTTTGACCTTCTTTATTAACTGTTTCAATTCCTGAATGTTTTCTGCTAATATTATGGTGTCGTCCATATATCTTAGGTTGCTAATGTTGCCTCCTCCTATCTTCATTTCTCCTTTTTCTGATTTTAATTCTGCTTTTCTTATGATGTTTTCAGCATATAAGTTAAACAAAGAAGGTGATAGGATGCAGCTTTGCCTGACCCCTTTTCCTATTGGGAACCACTCTGTTTTGACTGTGGCCTCCTGTCCTTGGTACAGATTTCTCATCAGGACTATCAGATGTTGTGGCTATCAGATGCAACATGTTATCTGATACTATTTATTTTGCAAGGTATCTGGGGCAGACTAAAAATATTTTCTGAAAGATAATAGAATGTCTGGCGATAACTTTTTTCTTTTTTCTCCTTTTTTAAGTGTGGTAATAACATTGAGCTCTACTCCAAAAATAATGCTTTTAGGAGGTCACTTTGAGCCATGTTTGTGTTTTCATTTTTAAAGTGTATTTTTTAACAGAAAAGATCATTCTCAAGGGATCAGCAAAATAACTCCAATACCACAGACCAACTGGTTCCTAAAAACAGAATATCCTTTTTAAAAACAGTAGAAAACTATCAGAAATGAGCCTTTTCACTGTTCTTGTAAGATCAGGGCTTTGAAAACATAAAAATAAAACATGCCCCCAGTAAGAACCTCATGGCAATAAGAGCTGAACACACATACAGCTTGTCAGTCTCTCTGCTATGTGCAGTTATTCATCACTGACTCGTGCTGTTTCTGTAGGCAGTGCAATAGATGGCACAGCTATTTTTGTCTCACCCATAACTTCCACCTGATTGTAACTGAAGACAGGGAGGATATGGCCAGCCAAGCTGAGAATCTTGTAGCACCCATGTAAAATGCCATATGTTTTTGGGTTCCATTATTGCCAACCCAGCTTGGTTTTGAGCACAGTTTCCAAATAGTATTTGCAAATTAGCCTTTCCTGATTATCCCTTCGTCTACAAGAACATCTGCAGTCTACTACATATGCTCTTATTTTCTGGATCGTTAATTAAGATGTTAAATAAGTTTAAGTGGAACATATGCAACAACATTACCTAATCTCAAATTGATAAGATTCCTTTTCACACTTATTATTACTCACCTTTCCATATCAGACATGAGCAATGCCCCAGATCCTATCTGATCATGGAAGCTAAGCAGGGTCAGCCCTGGTTAATACTTGGATGGGAGACTGCCAGCAAATACCAGGTATATTTATTATTATTATTATTATTATTATTATTATTATTATTATTATTATTATTATTATTATTATCTTTTGTTTATAAAATAAATTCAGAAGAAGGAACTGGCAGAACCATGTCTGAGTATTCCTTGCCTAAGAAAACCCTGTGAAATGCATGGGGTCACCATAAGTCAACAGGTGACTTGAAGGCATATCCATGCATACATGGGCAATGAGCAGCTCTCTAAATATCACAGGACTGCAACTCCTAGATTTCTTCACCACTGGCTATGGCGACTAGGGCTGCTGGGAGCAGCAAACCAACAATAACTTAGGTGATCATATTTTGCCAGCCCCTGTTTTATAACCTGTTGCAGCCTCCCTCAACATGATCTCTTCCAAACAGCTTAAACTGCAGCTCCCATCACTTTTGCCATTTGGTCGGGCTGGGTAGAACTGATGAGAGTTGCAGTCTGAAACATCTAAAGCACAGTGTTTGGAGAAGGACAGTGTATTCTATCCCTCTGCTGTTGGAAGACTCTTTGATCCAGTGGATTTCCCTCTTAACCACAGCCCTGCACCACCTTCATATGTGTATAAAGGGTTCCATGGTAGACTGGGGTGAGGCACAGGGGATAATGAAGCAAGGAACAACTTGTTATGTGCCTTCAAGTCATTTCTGATGTATGGCGAGCCTAACACAAACCTATCATGGGGTTTTCTTCGCAAGATTTGTTCAGAGGAGGTCTGCCATTGCCTTCCCCTGAGACTGCAGTATGTGGGTTTCATGACTGAGCTGAACTGAACCTTGATCTCCAAAGTCCAATATTCGAATTATTATGCATGCTAGCTCTAGTTAAAGTTATTCTAGGCCCAAGACAGATGGGCCCTTTGTGGTGTGACGGTGGCGATACTAGGGTTAGGTATTACGTGGCAACCACATGGTCCCAAACCCTAGTATGTGTGGCTAGTGTAACAATGGTGGCGTCCCGTGTACACGGGTGTCGCCATTGTGATGTAAGTGCCATGTGGCATCTGCACGGTGCCTAGGGTTGCCATAAGTCAGGACCTCCAAACCGGGACAAATGTTGGACAAATGTAGGATAATATTTTCAAATGTAGGACACATTTTTTAAAAAATGGAGGGCACGCGAAAAAAAATGGTGCTTTTAAAAAATGTTAATATAAATGCATGTTTCTTAGGCATGATCAAAATGGAGGACATTTGGGCATTATTTCTAGACAGATGGCAGAAATAATGGATTTCCTGCATGGCAGGGGGTTGGACTGGATGGCCCATGCGGTCTCTTCTAACTCTATGATTCTATGATTCTATGTACTTCCCTTTCTGGCCAAACACCCCCAACCTGCATTCCAAAACACACACAACAGCACATTTGGGCATATCACATGGCTTTACTTAACATGGCCTCTTGCATCAGAGGCTTATTCCATAACTAAACCCGTTGTGTTTAACACTTAGCATGGTTTAACATGGCTATGCATATTGAACATGTCAAGGTGGTTTCACAGTTCTTGCACCAAGTGTACTTCTCAGAAGTGTGTACTTGGTCAAGGGACTTTGGTTTTTCTTCACTGCACATGAGTTTGTAAAAATCACAACAACTTATATTGGCCATGTCTCAGAGGCTTGCTGATATCAATATCACCATTAAAGAACCAAAAACACACAGAAAAGGCACTTTGGAAAGTCACACTCTCTCGGCTTCAGAAACAGTGCGTGCATGCCTCTCAAGCTGACTCATATCATCATCATCATCATCATCATCATCATCATCATCATCATCATCATCACCACCACCACCACCACCACACTATCATTGTCAAAACAAGGGAGACTTGTTAGCATTAAAAGCACCCCCCCAAAAAATAAAAACACCTTGAGGCCTCTGGCCACTCACTCACTCACCTCCTCCTCCTCCTTCTACCCCTCCTCTTTCTTCTCCTCCTCCTCCTCCTTCTTCTCCTTCTCCTTCTCCTCCTCCTCCTTTTCCTCCTCCTTCTACCCCTCCTCCTTCTTCTTCTCCTCCTCTTCCTCCTTCTCCTCCCCCTCCTCCTTTTCCTCCTCCTCCTCCTCCTCCTCTTTCTACCCCTCCTCCTCCTTCTTCTACCCCTCCTCCTCCTTCTCCTCCTCCTCCTCCTCCACCTCCTCATCCCACTCCTCCTTTTCCTCCTCCTCCTTCTCCCCCTCCTCCATTCACCGCGCAGCCTGGGGCGGAGGGGGCGGAGGAGGAGGAGGAGGAGGAGGAGGCGGGTGGCGCGCAGGAGACAGGGAGGGTGGTGTGGTCACGCGCAGGAGTCACACTGCCTCCACCTTTGTCTCCTCCACGCAGCCGCATGGCCTGGGGTGGAGGTGGTGGAGGAGGAGGAAGTGGGTGGCACAGACGCGCGGGGAGGCAGGGGAAGGTGGCGCGGCCGCACGGGGAGGCGCCGCCCCTACCTTCACCTCCTCTGCCCCAGGCCTCGCTGCCCTCCTCTTCCTGCGACTCCTCCGCACAGCCATGCACGATGGAGGAGGAGGAGGGCAGCGAAGCCCTGAGGGCCACGGCAACCTTTTGGTGGCACCCAGGACGGGAGGGGGATGGTGCCACCAAAACCAGGAAAATCCCGGTTGCAGCTGGGTTATGGCAACCCTAATGGTGCCACACATTGCTTACATTGCCACGCATTGCTTACGTTGCAAGTGCACCAATGGCGCACTCATGATGTCCACCCTGCAGTGCAAAAAGAACCCATTTTTTCCAGGTTCTTTTTATTCCGAAGGGAAGCCACTGGTTTGGCAGGTGCGGCTTCCATCCAGAGGGAATTAGGACACCGGCAGGCTGCCCTTTTGGGGCAGTCAGTACCAATGCTCTAGTCACCTTTTTGTTCACAACACCCTCAGATGGATTCAAAAAAAAACATCCGCCAATGGAAGAGAAGTATAAGTTGGAACCTGCCTAATACTGAATCAGATCCGTTCACGTAGCCCAGTATTGTCAGCTATGACTGGTAGCAGCTCTTTGATATTTTGGGCAGGATTCTTCCTAGTCTACCTGGAAATCTGGAATTCTCTGGTAGTTTTCCATTTAGTTTAGCTTCCAAAATGAGACAAAACTGGATGTGTTCAAGATTCAAAATAAAGTTATTCTAGGCCTGAGACAGACAGACTCTGGCTGACAGGACAAGCAACTATGGATACCTAGGCCCCCCAAGGACCTGGTGTTTTGTGCTTCTGGACCCATTTTCACTCCAATCCCACCTCCCAAATTTTGTAGTCTTTTTTTTTCCTGCCAAAATGTGACCAATAATGTCCAGAAAGCCTGGAGCATGTCATCAAGCTGTCCCAATTTGTCAAGGACATTCCTGATTAATCTTCTTTTGACTACTTTTCAGCAGCTTCTAAAATGTCCCAGTTTCTCTCTCCTCCTTCCACTTTCCTCTTTGGTCCTTAGCTTACTTCATTCACTGCAAGCTAAATTCAAATTGCAAAAGTAGTAACGCAGTGGCAGGAAAGTAGAGGAATCTTGCCCTTCCCAAAAGGCTCAAGCAAAAGTAAATTGCTGCACCTTTCTTAGTTTGTATATTCTTCCTGGTTGAGTACTTTTCTCATTTTGATCACACTCAGATGTTCCTTGGACATACATTTCCCAGTTTTCATCTCTGAAATGTTGGATGGTATACTGGAAGCCCTACTTCTAATTTTTTGTGTTTGAAGGGACCATCGTTCTTTTTAAGCCTAGAAAATCCACACACACACACACACCCCAATTCAGAAAGTGACTGTTTACAAAAAGAGTAGTGTAGGCCTTTAAAAGTGGGAAAGGGGCAGAAAATGTATCCTTATGACCAACTAATTGCCTGTGGACTTTGGGGAACCCACTGGATATTTTTCAGTGCAAAATACCCATAGATAGCCAAATCTGTGGGTACTCAAGTCCCATTATATACAATGGTGCAGGAAAATGGTGTCCCTTATATAAGCTGGGAAAATCAAGGTTTGCATTTTGGATATATGCTATATATATATATCTAGGATATATATATATCTTCAAGCCATGAATGGTTGAATTTTTGGATGCAGAATCCATGGATATGGAGGGCAGGTAGTACTTCAAATCTGGAGAAGGGACTTCTGGGCAGCTGCAAAGATAGACTCGGAATTGCTTGCAGCCTACAAGCAGGGGTGCCACTATGTACTGCGGGGGATAAGGAATATACCAGGTGACACCCTAAGGCGAGGTGACACCACTGCTTCCTAAACATCTACCTTTGGCAGAATCAGGCTGTAGTGTTTGCCTGCCAGATTAAAACACTGAAGAGATGGTGTGAGTTGGGAAAGGCTCAGTGAAAGGAGAAAGGCAAGGCCTCAGTGTGTGTGTGTGTGTGTGTGTGTGTGTGTGTATAATTTTTTAAAATTCTTTTACAATTTCCTTTTAAAAATCACATCTTTCCAAATTTTAACTTTAACCTCATGAATAAATGTAAACGCAAATGCATTTCGACTGTGCATATGATTTTGTAATATAAAGGTATAATTTTAATTTTTCTAGTTGTTTATGTCACAACTATTATGATGACATTCAGTGATATATGGACATCACAATTTCTGAGTAACGTTAGTACAAAAAAAAATACTAAGGATTCCGTATGGTGTGGTATGGGAGGAAGTCAATGGGGGGTGGGGGGTGACAGCATGAATTACTGCACCAGCTGATGCCCAACCTAGTGATGCCACTGCCTACAGGCTGCACTTCATAAACCTATATGGTAGCACATTTATAGGCAACACACCCAAGAAAACATATGGGTGCACTTTACCATGGTTAATTTTCTCTCTCCCGCCTGCACCCATGGGCACACATATTTTCTTCCCTTTGAAACTCATCTAAGGACATGTCTGAGCAGACTAAAGTTTTGCAGAAATGATGTTGTCACTATATGAGGACTTCAGGCACCTGGTACTCAGTCAGTTTTAGCTAGCTTGAATGATGCAGACATTAGGAATCAAAGGCATGTTGATTTCCTCCATTCCTATCATGCAGGTTTGTACTTGCCTCTGTGCACTTTAAAACACTTTCCCACCAAATAGTTATAGTCTTGTTTACACACTGTAGAGGTCAGAGATATTCCTAAATATTTTCCTGGATAACATCCTCTACCTTAGCCCTCTGCAGCCTGATGCCTTTCAGATGTTTTGACCTATAAGTAGTGGCATTACTGACCTCCAGTGTTGTAGTGGAGCTAGGACTCTGCAATGACCATCTGCAATTTCAAACCACTGCTGACCAATGATCAAATTAGCTAGGACTGATGGGAGTTGCAATACTCTGGGGCAACCAGGCTGCAGGAGGTTGACATACAGTACAAACAGCAATTTGTTGTTAGGTGGGGTAATTTCATTCCAGAAAATGGCATGTAGAGCAAAGTATCACACTTACACACATCCTGAACTATAATGCTAATCTCAATCCTTGCAAACATGGGTGCCTATCTTTGGTTTCAAAAAGAAAAGAAAATAGAAGTCCAATCACAGGTGTGATATTGTCTCATCTAATTCCTCCTTTGGTCATCCAGATTGTAGTCATTTAACATACAGAATTAAAAAAAAAACAATTGTTAAAACGAGTTTACATAACCATGTACTTAGGGCTGATGGATGTCAGTCAGGTTTAGCATATCCTCCAACATTTCACAGATGAAAACTGGCACTGATGGCCAGGCAGCATCAGAGTGTGGTCAAAACAGCAAAAGTTATTAACGAGGAAGAACACACAAACCAGGCAACGGTGCAGCAGCTTGCTTTAACCTGAGCTTACTAAAAAGGGCAAACTTCTTCTACTCCTGCCCTCCCCTCCCTACTGAGTTGAGTGCAAATGACCTTTTAGTTGCAGCAACTAAAGTAAACTGAAGACAAAGCGAGAGGTGGGAGGAGAGAGAAACTGGGATATTTTAAAAGCAGCTCAAATATGGAATATCAAATGATTAATGCAGACTGTCTTTGACAAATTGGGACAGTTAGAGGGCATGGTTCAGGACTCTCTGGAAAGATCTGTGGTTTTTCTGCATACATGCTAAAAACAAGGGTTTATCCACACTGCAGTATTAAAGCAGTTTGATGTTACTTTAACTGCTATGACTCTTATCTTACAGAAACCTGACAGAGCAGGCTGAATACCTCATCAAACTATAAATCTCAGGATTCTGCAGGATAGAGTCATAGCAGCTATCAAACAGGTTTAATTCTGCAGTGTGGGTGTATCCTACTATTGCTTTAGAAATGTTACTTTTGGACTAGATATCCTAGATTTCTCCCAGCCATTCTGAGAGTTGTTACCAAAATCTCTAATCCTTCTCTTTAACCTTTGCTCACAGAAGAGATTATTATTATTATTTATGGAATTTATACCCCGCCCTTCAGCCCTAAAGGCTATCAGAGCGGCAGAGATAGCAGGCCTTCAGAATGAACTACACCCCATCTGTGTCTCGGTGTACCTTCAAGTTGCCTGTCACTGTATAGTGACTGTATGGATTTCATAGGGCTTTCTTGCTCTCAAATATTGTTGTTGTTGTTGTTGTTGTGTGCCTTCAAGTCATTTCTTACTTATAGCGACCCTAAGGCTAACCTATTGTGGGGTTATCTTGGCAAGATTTGTTCAGAGAGAGTTTGCCATTGCCTTCCCATGGGGCTGAGAGCATGTGACTTGTCCAAGATCACCCAGTAGGTTTCATGTCTCCAGAGTCCAACACTCAAATCACTACGCCATGCTACCTCTCCCTCTGAGCCTACCTAATATTAGCCGTCCTAATATTCATTGGCAGTCTCCCATCCAATTACTAATCAGAGCTGGCCCTGCTTAGCTTCCAAGATATAGCAATGTGAGTATGTTTCTATACTGTTGATCAGTGCACCTAAGCACTCTCTAAGCAGTTTGAAATATGTAAGCTAATTGCCCCCAACAAGCTGGGTGCTCATTTTAGTGACCTCGGAAGAATGCCAGGGTGAGTCAACCTTGGAACCCCTGAATGAGATTGAACTCACAACCTTGTGGTTTGTGGGTGACTGGCTGCAGTGCCAGCATTTAACCCCTGCGCCACCAGGGCTTCTCTAAAATCAGATGGGAACTGGTGCCTTAAGGGTAGGCTATAGACCCTACCATATTGCATACTATATAGAAAATTACTTGCCAACATCTCCTTGACATGTCGTGTTATGTGAAGGCTGATGATCATGGTTTTATACACCACCATCTATGTACATGACAGTTAGTAAAGTACATGTTTGTCAAGTTTCTTGTCCAAGGACCTACAATCTAAAATAGACACAGGGAAACAATAGAAGAATAGGGAGACACAACTTAAAGAGAAAGTATTGGGCTGGTGCAAATAGTTGTCCCACCTGTAGCAGACGAACCAATCTCCCCTGGCATGTATATTGTATAGATGTCCTTGCTGTCAGCGGGTCCAAAATGCCACAGCTGGAATGCTGACTGTCCGAGCACAATTCAAAGTGCTGGTCAAGACCTATAAAGCCCTATGTGGTTTAGGTCCAAACTATTTGAGAGACTGTATCTCCCCATATGAACCACCTAGAACCTTAAGATCGTCAGGAGAAGGCTTTCTCTCGATCCCACCACCATTCCAGGCACGAGAGAGAGAGCCTTCTCAGTGGCTACTCCCACCCTGTGGAACTCTCTTCCTTGGGAGACTAGGCTGGTCCCCTCGTTGCTGGCCTTTTGCTGGCAGATGAAGACATTTTTACTTAAACAGGTCTTGTAAAACCTTGCAGACTTGGTATTATTGGAGGATGAGGGAGTTGGTTTTAGATTATTATTTTTAACTTTGTATGTTTTAAATTTTAAATTTTATATTTGTAATTGTTTATATTTTTTACAATTGTAATTGTACAATTTTAATTGTTGTTTTAATGTGTTTTATTTATGTTGTTAGCCACCTTGGGTCCCACTTTTGGATAAAGTCGGGAGAAAAATAATAATAATAATAATAATAATAATAATAATAATAATAATAAATTAATACTTAGAGGATTCTTTCCTTAGAGTGAGGCACTAGGAGCAGGGTGGCCACAGAGATTGCCTATTTCATTGTGGCCTTGCCTTTAAAATTTATTTTGTCTTGTTATTATTTTATTTGATGATGATACAATGATGCATAGTAAGAAAAGGAGGAAACCAAATACACTTACATTTGGACCTTCGTATCCGCAGGAAATCTGTTCCGGACTCCCCCCCCCCGCATGCACAGTCATTGGCCACAATGGTGCTTTCTGTCCGCAGATGCTCAGATCCATGGATGAGAAGCTCACAGATATGGAAGTCTGACTATACTTCACCTCAAATATTGCTGTTACCTCAAATCAAACAAAACAAAGAGTAAGGACAGATATTACCCTTACCTTTATCATTCTGAAAGATAACAAAGCACTTTGGCCATGTTTGCAGTGGCCAAGATACTTCAGGGGCAACCCAGAGTATCCTGGTCCCACAACTGTCCCATCCTGCTTCTGTTACTTTGGCTTCTGTTTCCATGCCACGGTGGCTATCTGCACTGGTGTTCCTCTAGGCTATCTGGCATGTCCGCCACTGTGGTGTGTCACTCATTTCTGAGGTCAGAATGAGATACCCAGCAATGATCACATGACTGTCATCTTGTTTTTACCTCAGACCAAGTGAATCATGATGGTGGTGGATGTGCCAGGACGCCCATGCAGTCACAGTGCAGAAACAGAAGGCTCCAGAACTTCCTGGAAGATCTGGAGCAACACATAAGTTTTTAAAGTTTGTTTTATGCATGGGGCAACACAGACAGGTAGGAAGGAGTGGCCAGAAGCTGCTCCCAGCCTAATCACACCAGGACCGCGGTGACCACATGCCACAGTCCCAAGGGTGCCTCTTGCTGCAGTTTCAAGTGGACCCCAAAAAGGAGGACAAAAGATCAGCTCCTTTTGAGCTATTTCTGGGCTGGCTTAGGCAGCCCTGGAACAAATTCAGGATGGCTTCTAGGCACTCTGGGGGGTGGTGCCCCCATCTGCCTGCCTGTTTCAGGCCCATGTTGGGCCCTGGTTCTGGTGTGATCCGGATGTCATCTGGACTGCCCACACTAAAACCAGGGTTTGGGTCATGTGTTATTTGAACAGAATGACTCCAGAACAGTTGGGGAATAGGCCTCTTGACCCATGCAGACAAGTGAGTCTCTCAGTAAAACTGTTTTCAAAACACTAGATTTTCTGCATTTTTATATAGGAAGTGAATTTCAGCATCATTACAGCATACCATGTAAAAGACCAGTTAGACACCAGAAAGGCAATACCTTGTTCTCTGAAGTGAAGCTACCAAATCATTTGCAACGGCCATAAGATTAATAAATAAATCCAAGCTAGTCCTTTTGATACAAATAGAGAAGAACAGTCCTAAAAGGAATAATCAGAAGCTCATATCCTGTTATTTGTTCAAAAGAAAATAACACTAAACTCCAGTTAGATTTAATCTTCATTCAGTACCAACACAGATTTCTACAGTCAGCATCCTTTAAAGCTCACCTTTACATTTGCAAGTAACTTTAAATAGCATTTTTAATCATCATGATAAAACAGCCGCAGTGTGGGTGGTTGCACCTTTAGAACTGACAGAGCAGATGCTCTGGTTCACAGTCTCTCCACTAGGATAATCTATATTCTATTCCTATTAAAATTATAGTAACATATCCTTCAACATTTCACAGATGAAATCCAAGACATGGGTAACCAAGCAACATCAGAGTGTGGTCAAGATGGAAAAAGTTATTAATGAGGAAGACTGCACAAGCAAGGAAAGGCTGCCTCAGTTTGCTTTTGCTGAGCCTATTGGGAAGGGCAAGATTTTGCCCCCTCCTCTCCCTGCTGCTGAGTCAATTGAGTACAAACTATTTTTGCACTTTGAACACAGTTTTCAGCACTTGAACAAACTAAAAACCAAGAGTGAAAACTGGAGAAGGGAGAAAGTGGGACATTATAAAAGCAGCAGAAAAGGTGAGAGGACAAAGGATTAATGGGGTCTGTCCCTGACTTACCAGGACAGTTGTGAGGAGTACATATTAACTATTTCTGGATTTACATGTGGTTGCAATGTCTGCAAATATTTCCCAAATTCATGGCTTATTTTGTTGTTATTTTTTTCTATCTTGCATTTCTTCTGTTTTGGCAATGTTTTAATAGCCATCCTATAATGCTGGAAATGTTGCCCTGCATCTAATTGCATCAGGATATTCACACAATGGTTCAGTGTGAAAACAGTTTCAAATGTTGGGGACCAATAGAAGAAGGCACCCAGTCTTTATATTGTTGTTGTTGTTATTATTATTACAGATCTAGTGACTGAAAAGGAACCAACTGCATATTAGGCTGCTTTTGCATTTAGCTGGAGCTATGTGATACTACTGTCTTTGCTTTTATTTCTATCACTGTATCATCTTCCCATCTGTAATCAATGAAGGTATAGTTTGTCTCATCAGTAGCTCCCCCCCCCCCCCACTGTACACTTAAACCTAATTTGGTCAGGACATAAGTTACCAAGGTGATAATTAAAAAAGTTCCTTAGAAACCAGATTATTTTGGTTTAAGCTACAAAGACTGATCTGTGTTTCTAAAAAGGAACTTCAAGCATTCTGGAAACACAAATTTTAGTGTGTACATATCTGTGTCTTTCTTTCTTTCTTTCTTGTCCCCAACTCATGGTTTCCTTATAATGTCCCCTGTCTTCCAAGAAAACAGTTTACAAAATCAAGCTGAGATCTATTTTTCATCCATTGGTGCTTCCAGAAACCTCCTATTTGTGTATTCCCCCCCCCCAACACATACAACACACACACACTTTCTGCTTGGGCTTTGAAGAGAACAGCTTTCACAAATTTCAGCTATTGGATCAAAGGGCATTTTCAGAGGAAAAGCATTTTTTGGAAAGAAGAATGATCAAACCCTGCAATTGGCAGGTCAACTGCACCAACCACACAAAAAGAAGCTGGGTCATGTTCTTTATTATTTGAGCCAAACACATGCATAACTTTGTATGGGCCTTTTTAAAAACACTCTTTGTGACCAATGCAGTTAGACAGGAACAAAATAAAATCCCATAAATATTTGCTGGCTGTGGAAAAGGAATCTGTTGCAGCTGTATTCATGACCTTTTCACATGTGTTTTTCACAAACATTTAGACAACATTTTGTGTAGGTATCAACTGAAGCAAACGTGCAGTAAATAAAACAAAATTCTAACTCTTCCAGGAAGTCTTTAGTCTAATAATCCTTCTCCCCTGAAGTGAAGGAAACCTGTTCAATGAAGCTCTGTTACTCAGTGATAGGGCACATGTTTTGTATATAAAATGTCTTGAGATTCACTTTCTGTTTTTTTCTAGACAAGACTGGAAAAGACCTTGTCTGAAGCCCTGAAAAGCTGAACGGATAATCCACACTGACAATTCTAAGGCTGCATCTATATTGCATAATTAATGGAGTTTGATGCCAGTTTTAACTCCTATGGCTCAAAGCTATGGAATTCTTGGATTTGTAGTCTTATGAGTTAGCAATAGCATATTTCTATACCACATAATAGTGAACTCAGCACTCTCCAAGTGGTTTACAGTCTGTAAACCAGTTGCCACCAACAAGCCAGGTACTCATTTTACTGACCTACAAAAGGATGGAAGGCAGACCTTGGAGCCCTGGGGTTAAACTCACAATCTTCTGGCTACTGTACTGGCATTTGACCACTGTGTCACTAGGGTTCCTTAGTTAGCCTTCTCTGTCAGAGAGCACTGTGTCACAACAAACTACAAATCTCAGGATTCCATAGGATAGAACTATGACAGTTAAAGCAGTGTCAAGCACTGTAGCAGCAGCTCAAACTACAAACAACCAGTGAGTTGGCATAAGCTTCCTTCCTAGGGTTATTCTATTTGCACATATTAATTTTCTTTCACTCCTACCCTTCCAGTCATCTGGAATACAGTGTCCAGTTCTGGACCCCACAGTTCAAGAGAGATATTGTCAAACTGGAGTATGTCCAGAGAAGGGTGACAAAAATGATGAAAGTTCTGGAAATCAAGCTTTATGAAGAACAACGTAGTGAGCTGGATATGTTTAGCTTGGAGAAGAGGACATTGAGAGGTGACATGATAGCTACCTTTAAATATCTGAAGGGATGTCATGTAGATTAAAGTAGCTTGTTTTCTGTTGCTGCAGGAACTAGAACACAAACAATGATACAAATTACAAGAGAGGAATCCCACTGAAACATTACATGGGAAAATTACTGTAAGTGGTTCAACAGTGGAATAGGTTGCCGTAGGGGTGGCAGAATCTCCATCTTTGGAGGAATTTAAACAGAAGTGATATGGCCATCTTTCAGGAGTGCTTTAGTTCCTGGATGACAGGGAGTTGAACTAGATAATGCAGGCATTCTAATTGTAGCATCTGCATATAACACTAATAATAATAATAATAATAAAGGCTCTTATAAGGTGCTGTTCCAGGAGCAAGAGGAAATGAAAGTAGCACAAGTACACACACATTCCCATGTCACCCAAAAAATCATGTGCATAGACTGTCAAAAATAAAAAGAGAGAGAGGCTCCTTCCTCTTGGCTCTGCAGCCCGATTTCCCTTGGCAATACTCCTCCTCCTCCTGATGCTGCCCTCCATGGCCCCCTTCTCTCCCCTGGCTCCTGCCTTCTCCTCCTCTTCTTCCTCCTCCTCCCAATGCTGCCCTCCATGGCCCCCTTCTCTCCCCCGGCTCCTGCCTTTTCCTCCTCTTCTTCCTCCTCCTCTCGATGCTGCCCTCCATGCCCCCTTCTCTCCCCTGGCTCCTGTCTTCTCCTCCTCCTCTTCCTCCCCCTGATGCTGCCCTCCATGCCCCCTTCTCTCCCCTGGCTCCTGTCTTCTCCTCCTCCTCTTCCTCCCCCTGATGCTGCCCTCCATGCCCCCTTCTCTCCCCTTCTTGCCTTCTCCTCCTCCTCTTCCCCTCCTCCTGAATGCCGGCCCTCCATGCCCCCTTCCCCCTCTCCCCTGGCTCCCTGACCCCTTCTCCCCTCTGTCCCTCCTCCTACCTCCTCCGCAATGACCTGCCCTACCATGGCCCCCTTCTCTACCCTGGATCCTTCCTCCTCCTCCTCCGATGAAGAGGAGGGAATGCTCTGCCCACTGCCCTCCCTCTGACCTAAATCCCTCCCCTAAACTTGACCCAATCACGACCGGAGGCAAGTTCATATTCGCGGAACCCAGGTTTTTTCAAAAGAGACGGCTTTTAACCCAATTGCAAATGACCCGCAAAATGGATTGTGACAGATTCAGGGCAAATATGAACTTCACGTGCAAGAATCGATTCCTGATCCAGGTTAAAACATAGTCTGAACGGGCTCTAAGATTGCTGGAGGGAGGGAGTCAGACCCTCAGTCTGCTGCATCCTGATAAACAGGAAAACATCATTCACAGCAGCAGCTTCCAGGTAAGCCAAAATTGTGGGATCGGGGCAAGAGATTCTACTTAGCTGCTTAACTAAGATAAATTATGTAGCTAAATAGCCAATCTAGAAAACTAGCCCATACATATTTTGTTTAATTTAACTTTAATATTATAATTTGTGTTTTCTTTACATCTGTTCTTTTTAAAATCTGATTATGGGCCTCCATTTTGGGAGGGAGGGGGAATGTAGATCATATCAATGAGTACACTCTAAATGTCACATTTTGGAATTTAAGGTCTTGTAGCAGTAACCAGATCTGAGATGCCAAAAGATCAGTTTTGTTACTACAGTATATATACCAATAATGAATATATTTAATTCACATTTGATTTTGAGTCTCCTACATTTTAAGCTTCTATAGGTTAAACTTAGAATTTGGAAAGTGCCTCTAAAGTTTTTGCTATCTCTTTGTCTTTGGGAGTGTTATAGCCTAGATGTATTTTGCCTTCAGCAAATATTTGAGAGAGCATAATTCAAAAAAGAAAACCTCATCTGCATAGTGATTACCACAAAGTAAAATTCACATATTAGTAACAAAAAGGGTGTTAAGGGAAATGTAGCAGAAGTAAATGCTAGAACTCAAACAGGACCAATCTGTGGTAACTTCATCATTCATTCTTACATGTGTCATACTCATGTGTTTGGAAATAATGTTTAAAAGATGAGTGGGTTGTAGGAAGTGTACAGATACTGGAGAAAGAAAAAACACAGATTTGAGAAGGAATAATTTCTTCAGTAGATTTGCTTGTGAGTTATTTGTTAAGCAGATAAAATTGTGGCAAATTCCTGATTGTATTATTACTTTTCATGTAGTATGGGCAGAACTTGGAAAAGTTACTTCTTCACCATGTTGGTGAAATTTCACCATGTTGGGGATTCTGGGAACTGTAGCCCCCAAAAGTGTATGTACTTCCTAACAACCTATGAGGATTAAACCAAGTTCCATATTAGAGCATAATTAGAAAAAATATGTAATTTTTAAAAAAGCTGATATCATTCTGCCCTTTTACAACTCCATGGCTGGAATGTTGCATACAGTTCTGGCCATCACACCTGAAAAAGGACATTGCGGGATTGAAGAAGGTGAAAAAGAGGTACAGTAAAATGATGAAGAGACTACAATATTTGTGGGTTATTTAGTACAAAAAATGAAGTGAAGACTGAGGCATACATAAACTTATGCATGATGTGAAGAAAGGGGATAAAAGATATCTGCCTCACTGATAATATTAGCACCCAGGGTCAAACCTTCGAGAGAAATGGTGAGTCAAAAGAAATGGTGAGAGATTCAGGACAAATAAAGAGAAGAGTTCTTTGCACAATGCATGGTGAAATGGTGGAATTGGCTACTGGTAATAATTAAATGATGGAATAGGCTAATAATAATTGGCTAGATGTAAAGTAATAATGGCTGACAAGCTAGACAGCTTAAAAGGAAGATGAGACATTTTCATGGAGGACTACGGTAGTTACCTCCTTACTAGTCATGCTGAATATATATTCCTTTCGCTACCAAAAACAGTAGGTCTCTGTCTATCAGAAGGAACATGAGATGGAGGATGAAGCTGCATTTAGGTCCTGTTGGCAAAACTTTCCATAGGCAACCAGTTGGCCATTGCATGTACAGAATGCTGAATTAGCTAGGCCATTGGTTTAATCCAGCCTGGCTTTTCTTATATGTGTAGCCCTACTCCTTCCTTTGCCTAGTATTTTTGTTACATTTTTTGCTGTGCTGCAAGAATATAGCAGAATTAAGGGCACTGGCCTTTCAAAATATATGTATTAGTACTACAATTTTCTTGTATTGTCAAAAGCATAATTATGGGGGTCCTACAAAAATGTAAAGAATATTGAAGATAATTGGAAGGAGAAAGTGATCTGTGAACAACCAAGGCTTTCAGAGTCAGGAGACAATGTATATTTATAGAGAGAAATCAGCCTCCATAGAAGACCTTCTTTCAGCAGATTGGAGGCCACCTATTGAGATGTTTCTGTTCTTGCTCCAGTAGTAGTGCAGCCAATTAAGGTTTGGAGCTCTGGAAGAAGCTAAGGCCAGTTGGTTTTCTTTGCACATCTTAATCTGTTAATCTTATCATTAACCTTGTCAGACACAGATTTGTTAACATTTTGCATCCTCCCCCCAATTAAGTTTCTTGAGCATCAGACTACAATGGCAAGCCGTCGTAGACTTATGTATTCCCATGGCAATGATGGTGAGTGGCCACCAAATTTCAGAAGCCTCACATTTCTCATTTCATTCTCTGCAGGGGAAATGGGTTTGGGTGGTTTTTCTTTTGCTTGAAAAGCACCCATCTAGCCCACAAACACATTGTAGATTTCCATCTGTGGACCAGAAAACATTTGGATGTTTGTGACAACAATAATAACAAGATGTCCACAAATTTATCTCTGTGTGATGTTTGGATTAAGGGGTGGGGAAGGAGAAAATCGGTCCTTTCTGCTTTAATAGCTGTGTTTTATAAGAGAAAAACATTCAGATCAATAAGCAATATGGGCGTATGTCTACAAAGGCCAAAGACAGAGTACAGCTTTTGAGAACTGAAAGAGGTTTCAGAGAGGCTTAGCTTCTCATAGTGTGTGCACACGCTTCTTTTTGCCCTTCATTGGCTCAGATCAAATGGGTTTTGAAGGTTTTAAAACAATAGAAAACTCTACATAGCACATTTGCTAGAGGATTGAGTGAATATGAGGCAACATGTAAGACTCTTGGCTGAGAACTTAAATATCTGCTTCCAGGCAAAGTGGACAGCTACTGGGTTGGGTGGGATATTGGCTGATGGAAAATGTAACGCAGTGATTGCCCTCACCGCAAATACGTGAAACTGGGGCATTTTTAAAACAGCTTTAAAAGTAAGATGACAGAGAATTAATCCAGACTGTTCCTGACAAATCAAGACAGCTGGAGGGTGTGAGAACTTCATTCTAGGGACTCTGTGAGGCACATGATAGAGCAGAGGAACATAAAAACAGGAAGCTCAAGAAACAAGCATTTCTTGTTCCTTGCACTCTTCTGCTACTATTTACTTTTGTATTGTATAACTATGTGAAGTGAATTATAATTATCCTTGTATACATGGTTCTTCATTTCTCCACCTCTGTCCTCCCACTCCTTCAGTTTCCTCTTTTGTTTGGCCTTCATTCCCTTGCATCCAAGTAACAGATTATAAAGTACCCTACTGGCTTTCAAGCAAAGTCTGCACCACAAGAAAGAGTCTGAGTCATCTCCCTGTGCGAATACTTGAGCTGTACATCATGGTTTATTTGCAAGCCAACTGGTACAATTATGCAATGTAAATGCTTTTAAAGCAACTGGGACCAAGGTTCAGTTTAAAATCCTGTAGTTTTTATGACCATGGTGAGTGATTTTAAAACCCACACATACAAACTGACAAGACAGAAGGGGGAAGAGCAGAAAGAAAAAGTCAAGATTAAAAGGCAGCAGCTATTATTGGGTACATTTTGTACAGAGCCCAGGCAAGGGTAGAAGAAAGGAGACACAACAAGTGTCACGTAGAAGTATTTATGTTGTGATCTGTGTAATTGTCTGGCCAAGATGTGCATGTGTATGTTCTAAAATGGAACCACTTTTTTATTGTCTGGCGAAGGACATAGAAAGATTAGCAGAAAAATGTCTCTCCTAGTCAAATCCTATAGCTAGCATAGCACCTATACAGAATTCCATTAAAGCCAACACTAAGTGTGTCAAGATTACTGATAAAACTATTGGGACACAACTAAATACTCTCACACACAAGGTTCCATCTCTCCCATCATGTGGCCCTGCACTTATCAAACAATGTATTACCAATAGGAAATGATATTGATAGGAAATCACAGAGTTGGAAGAGACCACAAGGGCCATCCAGTCCAATGCCTACCATACAGTTTAGACACAATCCAAGCACTCCAATCAGATCGCCATCCAGCCTCTGTTTAAAAACAAAGTCAGAGATTCCACCACTTTCCAAGGCAGCATGTTCCACCTCCAAACAGCTCTTACTGTCAGGAAGTTCCTCCTAATGTTTAGGTGAAAGCTCTTTTCATGTAGCTTGAATCTATTGTTCCGTGTCCTAGCCTCTAGAGTCTAGAGCAGCAGAAAACTTTTGAAACTCTTTCTGTCACCTCTTCCTCCTCTTAGCAACTCTCACAGCTTCACATAACTGAACTGCAAACCCTTGCAGCCTTGGAGGTTTGCTCATTGTTAATTACTTTCTCTGCTTCTTAAAGCAATTGTGTTCTACTAGGCCATTTTTTTTATTTATTTATTTTGTATTCTGCATGTACTTTTTGTCCTTTGTGAAACCCTACCTTAATATTTCCTATTCCCCAGTGCAGCTATTTTGTACATCTTGATTTTTCTCTGTTCAACAAAATCCCCCTTTTAGAAAGCTTTTTGTGAATTCGGCAAAGGCTGCATCCACAGCAGAAGTAATCTTGTTTGACACTGCTTTAACTCTCATGCCTTAGTGCTACAGAATTCTGGGAACTGTAGTTTGTTGTGGCACCAGAGCTCCGCAACAAACTACAGTTCCCAGAATTCCATAACATTGAGCCATGGTAGTTAAAGCAGTGTCAAACCAGATTATCTCTGCAGTGTGGATACAGCCTAAGATACACTATTGACCTAGGTCACAAAACCCCTGAAAGGTATGTGTTCTCAGAACATTCCTGTCCTCTGAGGCCATACTTGGTAATATTTATGTTAGGATCTGTGTAACATGGAAAATAGCTACTACTTTGTGTTAGTCTACAAAGCTTTGCTGTAATTCCATTTAAACAATGGCAGACATACAGCAGTTCACTCCTAGATGACTGCAACTCTTTCATCCATTCAGTATTGGCTTCAGGGCTGAGAAGAGCTGCCATAAGAGCAAAAGTGGATCTGTGAACCTGTCTACCATTTCAATTTCTCACCATATCTCTGAGTAATTCTAGTATGTTCTTTGATCATATGGAAACTTGGAAATGGTGGAGAACTTCACAGAGACTACTGCAACTGCTGTTCAATTAGCCCAGAGCTAGAGGAATGCAATGGATGTGCCAAGTGTCAGCACCAAATACACACTGCTGTGCCTGCTGAAGACCAGGTAGTTGCTAGAGGTTACTGGATGCTCTGCCAACTCTAGCTAGTAGAAATGCACCAACCCAAACATGCTTACCTTGGTGATTGCCCTTTTTTTGATGTTCTGCAAGAGCATATGTGTTCATATTGAGCACACATTCCACTGGCATAATGGGCTGTGCAAGTGGTTGTACTTTATAAGGTGTTGTTACCAGCATTGGTGCCTTAAAATCCTAAATGTGTATGACTTTTCTTCTGATGACCCTATGCAGAGTGCCTGATGGGATACCTGACGTAGAGTTCTCCATCACTGCAAGACGGACAGGTCACGTAGGCTATTGAAACATAGATCAAAGAGGCCCAGATAGGAGTTGCCAACAGAAAAGAGTCATTTACACCTTTGAGGCAGATTTATGGCCAGGATGCTTTGCCAGGCCAGAACCATTC
>NC_056524.1:260114409-260131579 GCF_019175285.1 Sceloporus undulatus | reverse complement strand
ACTCACTAGAAAATACTATAATGCTTAGTAAAGTGGAAGACAATAGGAAAAGAGGAAGACCTCATTCCAGATAAATAGACTCAGTCAAAGAAACCATGGCCATGAGTCTACAAGAGGTGAGCAGGGCAACTGAAGAAAAGGTGACTTGGAGGACTTTCATTCACAGGGTTGCCATAGGTCAAAGTCAACTTAAAGACAGTTAACAACAAAAACAATACATGATTTTAATTTATTTTAGCCTTTGAAGTGCTTTTAATTTGTTAAATTGTGTAATATATTTTTAGGAGTTTTTTTTTTTAAATGTAAACTGTTTTTAACTGTTTAAATATTCTGTATTCCTATTCCTCACTGAGAGCTTGGGATATAGGGGAAAATGTAAATATTTTTTAATAAATAAGTAATAAATCACTTTAAAAAAAATAATTCCAAGTGAGACCTTTGTAACAGATGAAGCAGCCTTTGAAGCTTGTACCTTGAATCTCATTCTAAGCAGCATAGGCATAGTAACGGATGCCAACATTTCTGATTGCAACTATTATTCTTCTGTATGATTACTCTCTAATGTTTTTATCTTGCATCCAGAAATGATAGCACCCCTAAATTATTTTAACCTTTTAATCTCATTTAACTTGATGATGATGATGATGATGATGATGATGATGATGATGATAATAATAATAATAATAATTTGTATTTTCCCACCTCTCCCTGCAGATCAAGGTGGGATTACATCAACAAATTAACACAGTACAGATATGTAATACAATCAATAAAACACTGACATTATTATTAGTTCAATAAAATAGCTAAAACATCTACAACATCTAAAAAATTTAGAAAACATACATCATAACCAGAAGTGAAGCATTTTATCTTAAAGATCTTTTATAAGAGGTCAGATGGATAAGCCCGCTGGAAGAGATCTGTCTTAAGTGCCTTCTTAAAGGCATCTAAGATGGTGATAAGACGGATCTCTTTGAGTAGGCTTTACCATAGTTTGGGGGCTGCAGCCATAAACGATCTATGGAAAGTTCACATTAACCTGGGCTTATGGTATTCTAATAAATTCTTTAAGGTAAATCCAATACTTCCTATGCAGAATATGACCAGAATCCTGTTGGGCAGTTATGAATTTGTGACTGTTTGGTATTCGTGATCCCTACATAACCCCTAGTTTAGGTGACAAATAGTTGAATTTTATGTATGCCTCCTTTTGGTCAATGGGAAAGTCAGTATTCCCTTTTTCCCTCTGCACAACCAAAGATCCCCTTGGACCTACTGTAGAATGGACCCCAGCCCCATGGCCATTCTGGGCCTGGTGAGAGTGTGCCGGAGGGGGGGGGGATGGAAGAAGTATCTGGCTATGTCTCTGTAACCAGATACAAAATGATTGCATCCTCTTCTGAGACCTCCAGAGGACCACAATGGAGGATGTCATCATTTTGCATTTGGCTATGGAGTCATAGGTGTATGTTTCTCCAGTCCCTACACCCCACTCTCACCTGGCAGGAATAGCCTGGGAGGAACTGCAATGACTTTACAATAGGTCTAGGGGTCAATGAAGAGGAATTGTTATGCTATGCTAGGGCGTGCAAGATTGCAGCCTCTGTGTGCGTATGGAATTTAATATGAAATGGGATCTCTCTTCTAAGAGCAATGGATACATTCAGCATATTTTGATTTTTGCAAGGCATACATCTCAGCACAAAGGACACTAGCATACACCACACACACACATGACTTGTAAATCACTTCACTAAATGCAGACAGCCAAGGGCTTTAAGGATTCTATGACATCAACCCTTCCTTGGGTGGGGATTCCAGATCTGAAAGCTTCCAAATCTGTCATGCTGGAAAGAGGGGGAGGGAATTCCGTTGAACAGCAGCTCCAAAGCAACAATAAAAAAAGAGACAGAGGAAAAACCCAGTCCATTTCTGAATTTAACTCTCATTACCTGCTATTCATTGCAAAATGCTGTTTATATCACTCTAAACGTTTAAACCTACAAAAATGCACAATATAGTATACCTCCAGCTCATTATCAATTTAAGATGGTTTTATTCCTCTTTCTTGGCTTATTTTTCTTTCCTCTCCTAAATGATCAATCAATGGCCTAATTTGTTCTCTCTTGCTGGACATGCAAGCATGCTGTTGGCCATCATTCAGTGGGTGCATTATATTCCACATAGGGAAATGACAATTTGCTCATTATTTAAACCACGGCAAGAAGAGAAAGTGGGGGAAAGGAGGGAGGAAGGTACATAATACAAACTAGCTCCCAAATCAGGTCAATTTTCTTTCTCTCAGTGAGACACCACTTAAGAATGTGAGCAGAACAACCGTATATCATCATTATCACCTCTAGTACATTGTGACTGGGCATTTCCTGCAACAACACACAGAGTCAGGGAGAAGAAGAAAGGTTTTCCATTCAGCAGCTTTTCAGAAGGCAAGAGAATAAAGGGAAATAGGGCTCGATAGAGAGAAATATTAGCAGAACATAGCAAAGTAACATTATCTGGAACCCTGTTGGTGGCATCCAAATATGTAACTCCATGATACCCACATGTATGACCTTTATTTAGATGTTGTGAAAGAGGCATGTGCTACCTCTTTGTGGAATATCCAGCAGCTTTCCAAGCTGGAGTCCACTACCACAGGTATTGACTGGCTGGTGGGATGTGTCCAAGCATAATCCGGCCCTGACAGTTCTGCAGCTAGGAGTAGAAAGCTGACCTTCCTTCCCAGATTTCCAACAAGTTGCTGAGATCCAGTCAGCCTGGAAACCATGCCCTATGAGGAGTAGCTTAAGGAGCTGGGTATGTTTAGCCTGGAGAAGTTAAGGTTAAGGGGTTACATAATAGCCATGTTTAAATATTGGGTGAGATGTCATATTGAGGATGGAGCAAGCTTGTTTTCTGGTGTGCCTGAGACTGGGACACAGAGCAGTGGATTCCAGCTACAAGAAAAGAGATTCCACCTGAACATTAGAAGAACATCCTGATGTTACGAGCTGTTTGACAGTGAGATATGCTGCCTCAGAGAGTGATGGAGTCCCCTTCTTAGGATTTTTCAAACAGAAATTGGATACCCATCTGTTGGGAGTGCTCTGGTTGTGTATTCCTGCATGGCAGGGAGTTGGACTGTATGGCCCTTGTGCTCTCTTTTAACTCTATGATCCCATGATTCTATGACCTTAGTTCTCTTTCTGCTGTTGTAAACTGCTGCCAGAAATTGCATAATCACCCACTCATTCACAATACCCAGCCAGATAACGATGATGATGATGATGATTTCTTATCCACCACTCCCCATGGATTGAGGTGGGGAACAACAACAGTGAACAAATAAACAACATCAATAAAAACATATCAGCATTTTAAATGGTTGTGGCTTTGGGCCCCAACTCTGGAAATCTGCTTTGCAAGTGTGAGAGGGTTGCAGGACTGTATGGGCAGAGTGTTACACTCTGTCCACGCTATGAAGGATGGTGAGTATGAGTACTAATAGCAATCTCCTCCTCTTTTAGAAAAAATTTATATGGGAGATGGGGACCATGGCAACTGAAAACCTATCTCCACTGCAAATTATGTTGGTTTGATATCAGTTTAATTCTGACCATAGTTTGCACAATGGTCTGTAGTTTGCTCTATGATCTGTAATTATCTCTTCTGCAAATGGAAAATCTCTTTCACAGAAAGCAGAATACCAGAATACCTTGAGGCAAAGGAAATAGCTGCCAGAGCAATTTAACTCTTCATTCATTAAGCATGCTGAGTCAACACAGAAAGGTTGTGACCCTCTATCTCCATTTCCACCACTCTTCTGTATGGCTGCTAGTCTGTAAAACTGATTGTGTCTTCTTGCATGGCAGGCTCTTGATGGCTCTTGAGCTCTCTTCCAAATCTGCATTTCTATGAACATGAGACATTCATCTATCTGCACAAAGAAGAAACTCTCATCTTTATACTCCTTTCTCTCTGCATGAGGAAAGCAACAGATCTACAGAAAATGGGGCTACTGCACTGTTTACTTTGCATGTTGGTTATTAACCAGTGGCAGCTGGTGGCTACAAGACAACTGGAAGCTATTCAAGATGATCAAACTCATTTTGGAGAAATGGTGCATGGCTTTGGATAGCTCTTTTTCAGTTTAGACTTAGGGCCTTGATAAACCAGTGATAAATGTGGGCCTCAGGGCAGAGTGGGGTGTGGCATCCTGATGACACATGCTCTGATGCTGCCCTGATGTGCCGTCACACCATGCGCCCGATCGCATGGCAGGCGGCATCATGACGCTCCTTTGGCGCTGCGTCTAGATAATGAAGTACCAAAAGGAGCACCGGAAAAGCAGCAAAGGCACTCTTTCTGGGGTGCAAAAAGGAGCCACTTTTTGCAGTGCCTTTTTGCACTGAGGAAATGCCAGATCAGGGCCGTGGCATAGAGTTGCCACAGCTCCAATCCAGCAATGAAATGGGCAGCTGGAAGCCACCCCTTAGGGACAATCTGTTCAGCCCCTAAAACCCAGAGCAGATTCATTCCACCAATAACATCAAATTCCTCAGCGGGGGTGGATGGGTGGGGGGTGTTTAAAGCTAATGCTCTCTCTCTTCTCACGCATTTATTTAATCCATGCTAATAACACCCAAATAATTATGCTACATTTGCTAGATTGATACACAAATACACCAAGAATTTTGTTCCAGTGTTTGGGCAGGGCAGCAGTGAATGTTTCCTGATTACTGAAGAGCATCATATTTCCCTCCCTCCCCCCAGGGAAAGAAGATATTCCATTTATCCTTGGCAAACGTGCTTAGTAGAAGAGAAGTCAGCAGCTGAGTTATATGTTTGAGAGAAAAATGTGTTTGAATTTCTCTTGTTGCTAAGGGAATTTCAGCAGTTTGGCCCCCCCCTGCAGGAAAATCTGCCATTCCCATTTCTTTTTTTCACTAGAATTTAATTTCGCTGCAGAAGAAAATGCAAACAGCAGGTGAGCCATTTTGTAATAAGCTTGTGTCCATATCTTACAAGTAGCTTGCTGTTCTGGTGGAAGGTATGCTGCATGTGTCCTGGGTATGTTGTCTTTATTAATTTCTCTCAGGGGCAAAGATGAAAGATGAACATTATTTTTATCCTAGACTTTATTTTTCTCCTCCCTCTCACCAAGGCTCTCTCAGTGGAAGGCCACCTCCTCTGTCAATAAAGACACAGGTGAACATCTGCAAATGGTGACCTGAATCATCTGTCTCACCTGGGTGTATACACCTTAGTCTCACCCTTACCTTTCCTTTGCATATGGGAAAAGACAAAGCAGCTGATGGGACAAACAGGGAAGCAGAATGCAACTAGATGGGAGAAAGGATAGCAAGGGATAAAACCACAGAATAATAGGACTGAATGCTTGAAATGGATTCCAAAAGTAATCTAGTCCAATCCTTGTTAATACAGGTAAAGCATTCCTGTCAGGCAGCCACGCGCCATCTCTTTAAAAACCTCCGATGAAGGAAGCAGTCCCTTGCACTGTCAAATAGCTGCTACCACCAGGAAATACTTCCCAATGTTTAATCACAATCCTCTTTCTTGTAATTTGAATCTGTAGACTTGGATCCTACTCTGTGGAGCAGCAGAAAGGAAACGTGATCCATCCTCCATATGGCAGCCCTTCCAATACATGAAGATCAACTATCTCCAGTTTGTTAAAGTTATTTTGGAATAGAATTCTCCAAATCCCTCAGTCAGTGTGACAGTGGGATTCTGGAATTGTAGTCCGAAATAACTAATTTTCCTATTCTCTACATTGTCCTGTTCCCTGGTTCTGCTTTGCAAGTTCATCTCTTTCTGTACGTACATAGCCCTTTCAGTAGCTACAAAACTTGTATTACACCATTGGAAGGAGAAATTCCCACTCTTTATTATTCAGTGGATGAGAAATCTGATAACTCCTCTAACATTTCATTGTATAGTATAAAAAAAATGAAGGGTCCCACAACAGGTCTCTCACATAATACATGTGCCACTTGTACTGGGAAATGACATCTTCTCCCAGTTGTGGGCAGACTGAGAACAGGCAACTGGAGAGATCTCTGAGAGTCCTGCCACAACTGCCTGTCTGAAGGTACTCTGTGGCCAGGAGAGTACTGCAGACATCATTTCCCAGCCCCTTGATCTGCAGTGGCTCAGAAACCCTTCAGTTCAGGTAGGAATTGGTGTCACATTTGGTCATTAATGAATATAAAATTTACAAAATTTGTAAAATTTACAGCATTTACAAGAGTGTGGGTCCAACTTTTGAACAGGATGCCAGCCCATGTTTGCTGTAACAATCAGTCATATTTACCTTGTCAATATTCTGTTTTTCTTTGCACGTTACATTATGTACATGTACAAACAGGAAGTTGTTTGTACCACTCATTGCTAATTATGTTTGTTGTTGTTGTTTTAAAAAAATACATGAAATAATATATTGGGGGGGGGGAATATCAGGCCATCAACCTATCTGTCTCAGTCTATGGCATTGAATTTGCCCTGTAAGTAGGGAACTGTGGTGTCTCTAGGAGCCAGTTTTCTACCCCTGGGATCTTCCAGTAGCTGCAGAGAAAGCCAAAAATATCAACAGCAGTAAAAATAAAATATACATAGCAGTGGCTAGAAATCCACTTCTGCTTCTCTGAAATGAGTTTATAGCTGTTAATCTGTACAGAAGTCATTGTGGCATAGCAGTTTGAGTATTGGGAATATGACTCTGGAGACCAGGGTTTGATTCCCCACTCAACCATGAAACCCACTGGGTGACCTTGGGCAAGTCATATGCTCTCAGACGCAGGGGAGGACAATGGCAAACCTCTTCTGAACAAATCTTGCCAAGAAAACCCCAGGATAGGTTCACCTTAGGATCAGCATAAGTTGGAAATTACTTGAATGCACACAACTGCAGCTACTACTACTACAAATAGAAATCAATACAAATTCTATATCCTTCCAAGGTAGGTAATGTATATTTGCCAGAAAAAGGACAGTCCAGGGAGTTTGACAAAGGTCATGAAAAAAACCAACTTTGTCAGGCTGCATACAGGCCCAGGGCTATTCTTTGCCCACTCTGCTTTATACAGACAATGTCAATAACTTTTCTTCCACTATATATCTTTGGCCCTCAATAATGGCAGGCTTGGAAACACTAGTTGCGAAAGTAAAATATTGCTGTTTCATGCTGAGACCCACCACCAAATTCAACATTTCAAGCTTCTGCCTGCCTTCCTGTAATCAGGAAATAGTTCCTCTTGGAGACAAGAAATAGTGCTGAATGACTGTAATGAGGTTTGTTTTTTCCTCTGGCCTTTTGGCTCTCACCCCAGCCTGTGTTGCTTACTGTTAGAATTCCTCCCAAGGGGAGAAGCTTTATCTGTTTGTTCACATTTGAATGATTAGCTGGCTGCTAGACTCTGTCAGGTCACATTCCTACTGTTGGTGAGGCATCCTCCCTCCCTTGATGCTTTAGCATCTCCAAGTCCATGCCACATGGATCAGGGCCATCGTGTGAATCTCCACACCTCTGCAGTGCACTCCTACTGCCTCAGGTGAGGCTTCAAGATGCCTAATGCTATGATGTTGAATCATGAGGACTTGAAAAGGTGAGAATCAAGATGGAGGATTTGCAGTAGGGAAATCCATTTTGGAAACAAACTTAATGTGGCTTTTCGCCAATCAGAAATAGTAATATATTTCTCACCTCAAAGCATTTGATTCACCCATTCAGATGTATGTTCCATGTAAATATGTAGGTGATGGGATCACCAACTTTTCTCAGTTTAGTAAGCCAACTGGGTATTTCTGAGATTTTCCCTCCTCTCAGCTATAGAACCAGTTTTCAACCGGTAAGTCAGGCCTCACAAGTAGATCACACCCAGATCCCAGATAAATGCAGCATCAAAGGCACAACCACCTCTTCCTTTCATTACATAAACAAGAAATGACCTTATAACAGGCCATCCTCTTTTGTCCATCAACTCTAGTTGTCTGGTCAGACTAGCATGACATCAGATGCATTTATATAGATGGGATCCATTCATGTTATCAAACTTCAGCAAAGAGCTTGGAAAGTTGCTTCATACCTGGTTTTCACACTGTACAAATAAAGGAGTTTGACACCACTGTAACTGCCATGGCTCTATCCTGTGGAATCCTGGGATTTGTAGTTTAGTGAAGTATCCAGCCTGGTCTGTCAGAGAGTTCTGGTACCTCACTCAACTACAAATCGCTGGATTGTACAGGTGGACTTCCTATCATGAAATTGCAGGACCATTTTTTTCTTCCTGGAAAAAGAAATGAATGAACAGCACACAAACACACACACAATAGCCCCAGTTCTGACAAAAACTGTTTATTAATTGTATGGCCATGACACAATTATAAAGGCATTTCCTTGAAAGGATGAATCTGGACTGTGCACTTCTTAACCCAGAAGGAAGAGAAACTTGGAAGGGGGAGAGTCCCCCTTCAAAGGCCTCTGCCAGAGCTTTTGTCACACATATATGTAACTACTTGGCCAAGGAAAAAGATCTGAGTTTTTTATATCTCTGATCCACTGAGAAAATGGAAGAGTGGTGCTTTGTGTTTATAATTCCAGAACTTCCCCCAGACTTAGGTCTGTTTTCCTTTGATTTGGCCTGCATCTTGTCACGCACTGGGATGTCACCATCCTAGTAGGGAGGAGGGAAGGACTGCATTTAAGGGGGAAGAGAATGCCCTCCCATGCCTGGATTTGGACAGAAATGTCATTTTGTAAAGCTGGATCTTTGTGGTTGTTAAATTCAGTAGCAGGGACAGAAAGCATATTCTCCATTATTCTTTTCCTGGCAAAGAAAAAAAAAGTTTCACAACATTTAGGAAAGCCAGACAGAAGCCTGAATTATCCCTAGAAGTCACAGTGACTAAACTGAGACTGTCATACTTTGGACACATATTGAGAAGGCAGGACTCAGTAGAAAATCCAATTATGCTTGATAGAAGGCAGTACAAGGAAGACCGTATTCCAGATGGATAGATTCAATCAAGGAAGCCATGACCCTGAGCCTGCAAGATCTGAGCAGGGCTGTTGATGATATGTTGACAGCAGTTAACAACAACAAAGAATTTTGTACAGTTTTCACCTGATATTTACAGATCCTAAAAAATTTCCAGGAAATTATTGTGTCCAGAAATACACATAGGTTGTTTGCACAGTTGTGGAGTTTTTTTACCAAAAAGAAAAAATTCTTCTCACACAAAAAATATTTTTCCCAGATAGCCCAGAAGGTTGTGCTAGATTGCTGTTTTTTTCTTCACACACACACCCAGCAATCCTACATTAAAAAACAGTCACATTTATATCACCATCAAATAAGCCTTGCAGGGCAATGGCAGCTAGCAGTTTCTGTGTCAGTAAGATGGTGAACCCACTCTGGGCTTTTAGTCTTTAAATGAATTGTTTGAGGTGCTGAGCCTATTTTGAGGATAGGATTTAGCACCTTAAAAAGCTCTTCCAGATTGAAACCTGAAGTGAAATCACCAACCTGCTAATATGAGCGCCCACTGAAGTAGAAGGCAGACCACTAGGTGGTATTTTGTCATGGAAGCCATCTCTGTCTACCAAAACTTGTGATCTACCAGTCTAAATGTAACCTTTCAAGCAATATATAGGGGCTGCCCAGACAGAGCTATAACAAACACTTTCTTTATTGCCTGGAGGGAACCACAAAACAAGAAATACAACAATCTAGATAGTTTCTAATAAATACAAAGGTAGCCACAACACATTAAGATTTCAGCTCTTGAGGCTGTATTCCATTTCTTGTGCCCAGCACAGGCTCCCCTCACATTTCAACACCTCGCTTTCCAATGACTCAATTTTTCAACAATGGAGCTTGTCTGTAAAATTTGCAAGCACGGAAACAGCAGGTCATTGTCTGTTCTTCTTTCAGAGGCTCAGTTTGGATGTATGCTGCTTGCCAAGTGAGCTGGGGGGGAGGGTTACCAAAAAAAAAAAAAAGGCTTCCTCACTCTTCTTACCCTCGGCCTGCTCCTCCTGCTCCACTTTCTCATCCAGCCCTCCAATGGCTGGCACTATGGCTCTATGCAGTGTAGAAGCCAAGGTCAGTGCCATGGGCAGGAGGGATGGAAAGATGCAAGAGGGAGAAGAGAGAAGCAGGTGGAAAGAAGGAAGAGTGAATAGGGTGGACAGAAGACCAGAAAGAGGCTGGGACCAAGCCACATGTCTCCTTTTGCCTTGCTTTGCCTTCCTTTTATCTCCACTGGCCTGCCAGCTCCCTCCTCTGGGGGACTTTGGGTAGGAGGGTGTCTTGACGGAGATGCCAGGAGCCATGTGGGAAAGGTGCAAGTTCTGGGCTTCACTTGAAGCCACCACTGTTGCAGCAAGAGAAAGGCTTCTCTCTTTCCTCCACCCCGGCATTCTCTTCCTCCCTTCTCCAGCTCTATATTTTCCTCCTTCATGTGAAGTCGGGGTGTGGGGGGGGGGGGAGGATTCATGTTGGACACATGAGAGAAAGGATGGATTGGGGGAATAAAAAGGGACTGGCACCCCCCCCCCCATTTACCCACTGTGGGCATCAAAGGGGAAGGAAGAAGGGAAATGCCTGGCCCCAGTGGCATCACTAGGAGATGTGAAGAGTACAACCCACATCAGAGGAGAGGTGACACCCAACTGGGCCCTCCTCCCACCCCTCCTGATTTCTCCAGTGTGTGAATTTGAGTGTGAGTGTGATATCATACTAAGAGGGTAATCAACCATAGGAATTTGGGGGAGGGAGCTACGTATCTCACTTGTTGAGACTCTCGTGCATGCATTAGGACAGAAAAATTGGGTGGTTTTAAACTGGTCAGCTGCTCCTGTTATTGGCAAGTATTTTTTATTTTATTTTAGTATTAACAAGGGAAAAGAGAGGCTTGCCCAAAAGTGGGTGAGCACCTCCCACACACATATACTATTTCTCTCCCTTCCCCCTTTCTTTCATGGTAACATATGATTGCTGTGGTTATTATTTCTCTAAACCCACCTGTCTTTAAACTCTCCTAATTAGGATAATGGAAGATTTGGTTTTTTGCTATTTTTCAATGTATGTTTGCTTCTCTGAAGTACGGTTTTCTGTTTGCATAGTCCTGACAAGATGTGTTTTTTTAATAAAAGTGTATTGTTTTGAAAGAAAAGGTGAATTTTGTTACCCTGAGAAACTGCAGAGCTGCTCCTATGTTCACTTCAGTGTTGTCTAGTCATTTTATTCCACAAAAAGCAATAAGACATACTTTTCCATATCTTCCTTCCATATCACCTGAAAGAAAACTACTTTACCAACTCATTTAGATATTACAGTGTATCATACACATCTCAATAAAGAACATTAAAGGATAGCCTTTTAAAATTTTGCTTTACTTTTGTATATATACAGTGTGTTAATTTAGCTATTGCATACATTCAAAATGAATGACCATCGCCTCCCAAAAATAGTATTCTACAGTGAACTCGCCATGGGTCAGCATAAGAGGGGCGCTCCAAAGAAGAGATATAAGGACTCCTTGAAACAACATCTCAGGCTCGGCCAAATTGATCACCAACAATGGTCCGCCCTGGCCTCACATCAAGAGGCATGGAGATGCACTATCCACGATGCTGCAGTCTTCTTTGAAAGCTCACACCAAACGAGTCTCAAAGAGAAATGACAACTCAGAAAGAACCACAACCCGGAAACATCACCCAAGGAGACTTTCTGCTGTGCTTTCTGCAACTGGACTTGTTTATCTCACATTGGTCTTTTTAGTCATCAACGCGCTTGTAGAAAATGCGAGATGAGTCCTTCCTGAATCTTCGTTCACGAAGAAAAGCCAGAGAGAGAGAGAGAGAGAGACATTCAAAAATTATGTATAGTCTGCTATTTACTTTTTTTTAGTGGCTCAAATGCATAAAAATACTGAGTTCCACTTTTCAACAAATTCCACTTTCTGACAGGTCTCCAGTCTCTAACCCATCAGATAAGTGGAGCTTCCTGTAGTTTTAGTTTCCAACTGTACTATATTCTTTAAGAAGATAGATGACAAAGTACTTGTGTAGGTTGCATTAGGAAGACTGAAGCAATTACAATTTTCTCTAGCTGATAAACAGATAACTGGAAAACAGCATTCACTACTTCAGAGCTGATGTTTTTTAATCATGAGAGCTTTAATTTTTAAGGGGAAAGATCCACTGTGAGGAAAGGCTCACTACTCAGATAAATTAATCCATAGAATGGCTAAACAAGAAAGACCTACTGTGTTTGTGTTTGCAAGATTGCAAGTGATTAAACAACTCACTGGACACTACTAGCATAGAGCCTTAAAGGGATGGCTTACTGCCATCAATTCATTTTTTTTAATGTGGCTTCAGCTTCTAGTTGGACTATTTCCCACCTTGTTATAATGCCAATCTATTTGGTTGCATATATTAAGACAATAATAAATCAACAAGGCTGCGAATATATTGCCTTGCTCTGTGTGTGGTCGGTTGCCTCAGTTTTGTATGAAAATTCAATTTATTGGCCCAGTTACATCAGCTGACCCACCAGGTAGTGGGTCAGATCCAAGCCCAGTTCAAAATGTTGACATTGATCTTTAATGTCATAAAGCACCTGGATGGTATTCCACCCTGCATTTGGGAGCATGAGAACATTGGAGGTAGACTAGATGTTGGTAGCTTCCATGTCCATCAGGCAGTGACCCCACTACAAGTCTGAGTCCAAACTTTAAACAAATTATCCAAGATAAGGACCTTTTTCCTAAAATAGAATCAGCCCAAACACCCCCCCCTCTTGAAATTAGATTACTAGAATCCTCTGTCAGTACAAACTGCCAAAATAAAGCTGCTTCGGGTCTCTTTGGAGGTATGCTGTTTAAATGATGCATGCATCCTAAGAATCCGGAAGCTGCACCAAAGCTGCACTCCAGTGCTTTGGAATGGAGTGTGGCTTTGGCACGACCTCTGGACTCTTAGGACCCATGCATCATTTAAATAGCATACCTCCAAAGAGACCCGAAGCAGCTTTATTTTGGCAGTCTGTAACAGGCCAGAGATTATTTTCTACCTCCATAGGCAAACTCTTCCCCAACTTTGGCTTTTAAAGTACAGTAAATAATTGGTTCCTTACACATAGCCACCATTATCAAGTTAAAGACATAGCTATGTTAGTTGGGAGAATCTATGTGCAAAGGAATCTTGCAACACCTTTGAGACTAACTGGAAGACAGAAGTTGGCAGCATGAGCTTTTTTAGACTTGAGCTTACTTCCTCAGATGCATGCATCTTGTCCAGACTACTTGCACAAGGACCAGGGTTTGGGACATGCATAGTCTCAACAGGACAATACCAGAACAGGGGGATGGGAGGGGTGGTACAGGACTTTTGGCTTGTGCAGACAAGGTCAATATTGAAGGACTTTTGCAATCATGGCAATAGTGCCATGATCATAAATACATAGGGACCATGAATACAAATCAGTTATGGATGTGTAACTCTAAGCTACACGTCCATAAATGTGATAATGAATTCTCACTTCTTATCCTCCCTTTTCATTGAATTCTTCCTTCCCTTTACTACTTAGATTAGTAGAGCCTTTTCAGTGGTGGCACTTTCCCTTTTCAATCGTAGCATACATCCAAGAGAGATCTGGATATACTTTTTCTGGGACTGCCACCCTAAAATATTTGTAGAGCTTTTGTGTTGATTCATCATGATACTTCTCAGTCCTAATCTATTTTGTATTTTTGATTTCTTGTTCTTTTTGCTTTCAGTTGACTCTTTAGAAGCTAATGGGTTTACTCATTTTTTAATACCCTCTGTGGCTGCATCTAGACTACAGAATGAATGCAGCTTGACACTGCTTTAACTGCCATGGCTCAGTGCTATGGAATCCTGGGATTTATAGTTTTGTGAGATATTTAGCCTTCTCTGTCAGCAAGCTCTGGTGACACAACAAACTACAAATTCCAGGATTCCATAGGGTGGAGCCATAACAGTTAAAGCAGAGTCAAACTGCATTAATTCTGCAGTGTGGAAGCAGCCCGTGTTGCCTCTGCACTTCCTTGAACTGAAGTGTGATTCATGAATGCAATAGGGAAACTATTAAATAAAAACACTAAAATAAAATGGCAGTGAAAGAACCTTAAGCCTTACGTCTTCATCATGGGGAGAACATGCAGGTAAGCCTCCATTATACAACTATGCTCTGAGTAGGACAGACAAACAATAGCTACTGATAACCCCTGGTACCTAAAAATACTGTGTAAATATACTAATAATATTACTTCCACTACTATACTACAAGTAGCAGCAGAAGCAGCAATGTGGTCTTCCTAACTGCTACTTGAAAGACACAACATCCCTATTCTTGTAGGCGTCACTAGGTGGCCCTCTGCCCCCATTTCTCAGTCCCTACCCCCAACACCCCACACTCTGGGTTTGCATTCCTTATTTCCAGAGGTGTGTATGGCCCAAGGCTGGGGTTTGGTATTTATAGTCAGAAAACTGGCAGCTTGGGTGGGAAATAAGTAACTTGCATTTGTTTTGTTTCTTTCCTAAGGTTTCTAGCTTTGTAGTAGGCATATGAGCACATGGGCATGTGACAGCTAGAGCCAGATGCAAACTGAATAGGACTTCTCTGGGTGTGACTATGTTGGGAGTGTGGATACAAGTACTGTATATGATTTAAGAAGGCAGGATAATACAAGAAGAGAGTGAGGCCTGTAGATGTTGTTGTTGTTGTCTGTTTTCATTTCTGACTTATGGCAACCCTAAGGTGAACCTATCATGGGATTTTCTTGGCAAAATTTGTTCAGAGGAGGTTTGCCATTGCCTTCCCCTGTTGCTGAGAGAGTGTGGCTTGTTCAATGTCACCCAGTGGGTTTCATGGCTGAGCTGGGAATCGAAGCCACGTTGACTGTAGTTCAGCGTGTGTGTGTCATGCATGGGATTAAGATCTAAATCCCAAATAATATCGTGACTATATTAATTTATATTCTGGATGTGTTGGAGGAGGAGCATATTCTATGTTTTAATAATGCACACTTTGGCTGCTGCCACACTGCAAAATGAATGCAGCTTGACACCGCTTCAAGTGTTGTGGCTCCATGGGATGCTGGGATCATGGAATCCTGGGATTTGTAGTTTGTTGTGGCACCAGAGCTCTCTAACAGAGAAGGCTAATATCTCACAAAACTACAAATGCCAGAATTCCATAGCAAGTGGTGTCCAATTGCATTAACTCATAGCGACAGCAACATTATTGCAGAAATATAATTTGTGCCCATTTCATGAAGCAATAATCTTCAAATATGGTGTAGTGTAGTCGTTTGAGTGTTGGACTCTGAGTGTACAAATCAGGTTTCTATGCCTCAGCAGGGATTTGAACCCTGGTCTCCAGAGTCGCAGTCACTCAAACCACTACACCATGCTGGCTTTGTAACCATATCCCCATGAACATCTCCAATGCCCTTTTAAAGAACTCAGGGTTGTGGTGATCACCACATTTTGCAAGACTAAAATCTTCTGTTTAACTGTGTACTCATGAACAGCTTAACCAGGCTAATGAGTCACACTGAGTTCAGAGTGTGTGACTGCCTCCCACTCCTGCCCTTACAAAGGCCTAATTCTCTCTGAAGTGATAAGCCTGTGTCTGGGTTTATGGAAAATTCTCCCTCAGGGGAAAAAGAAAAAAGAGATTTGTGCACATAAGCAACAACAAGCATGTGTGTAGGAGCTCTTTTCTTTAAAACTTATTATCCATATGGGGTGTGCGTGTGTGAAAGAAAGAGAACATAGTATTCAGTCTTATAGCATCTGAGGGCCAAGTGGTTTGAGTGTTGGGCTATGGAGATTATCTGATGGGGACTAAACATCCTTATCCCATTCTTTTCATGTTCTTATAGCTTAATCATGAGAAGATTTTTATACACCATCGTGCTTATCCAGACATTATCCCATCTGGAAAGCGTGACTGACCATGATCGCATGAAAGACTTTCAAATGACATCGCGCAGATCCCATCATTGAAGCGGCATTGCCTGGCATTTTGCATTAACAGGAGTTTGCATGAATGCACTGCCTCTTCAATGACGGGACAATAGCGCTGCAATCTGAAAACCTTTTGTAAGATCACAGTCAAAGACAGGATAATGACAGGGAAGAGATCCTGTCCTTACCCTGTCCCTGTGTGATAATCTCCCAAGACTCTCGAGACCAGGGTTTGAATTCCCTTTCAAGCATAAAAACCCACTGGGTGGCCTTGAGAAAGTCACACTCTCTCAGCCTGAGGTTATAGCACAGTTATAGTGCTATGATTCCTCTATAATTCCCATGGCAACACTCTATACAGTCCTGTGACTTTCAGTTTAGGGAGAGGTATTTAGAATTCCTCTCTGTAATGGTTTGAGCCTTGAACAAAGGCTCTGGAAACCAGGGTTCGCATTCCCACTCAGCCATGGAAACCCACTGGGTGGCCTTGGGCAAGTCACACTCTCTCAGCCTGAGGGAGAGGCAAAGACATCACCCTCTGAACAAGTATTGCCAAGTAAATCCCATGATGGGAACCACTGTGGTGTAGTGGGCTGAGTGTTGGGCTATGAATCCCCTCTCAAGCATAAAACCCAATTGAGTAACTCAAATACTCTCAGCCTCAGAGAATGGGAATGGCAAAACCCCTCTGAAGAAATTTGTCAAGAAAACCCTATGATAGGTTATCCTTAGGGTTGCCATTAGTCAAAAATGACTTGGAGGAACACAACAACAACAACAACACTTATAGTGTCTGTTCTAAAACTTCATAGCCTAGAGACAAGATTACCACTACAATGAGGCATAACTGTTGCCTCTGATATATGGGACTATACAGATCATTGGGTTCAGAAAACAAGGAGCTGTGTCATCCTCAGAAGAGGAAGAAAAAGCACTGCTTTCGAGGCACTTGGTAAAGAGAACATAAGGATGTTTAACTAGAGTTGCCTCAATGTGCTCCTTTTAGGCTACAAGAGATTAAGAATTTTTTTAAAAACAAAAACATCTGAGATTCAAAGGATCTTTCCACTAGATCTCATGGACTGTGGTGGAGCATTTCAAAGGATCTTTCCACTAGATCTCATGGACTGTGGTGGAGCATTT
>NC_056524.1:260037417-260114399 GCF_019175285.1 Sceloporus undulatus | reverse complement strand
GTTGTCTTTTCCCTGACACATATTTTGATCTTTTTGCAACAGGGATATAATTCTTCGTTAATTTTGTTCTCAAAGGAAGGAAAGTGTATTTTTTGCAATTTTCTACCCATTGCAAGAAAGTATTTGAAAACTGCAGTGTTTTGTTTTTTTAAAAAAAACTGTTCACATTTCAGGAATTTTTCTACTCAAAATTCACAGGTAGGTTTTCTGCATGGAAAGGGGCATTTTCTGGTCAGGAAACACCATCTTCCATTTTGTGCAGAAAATGCTGTTTTGTGTATAAAACTGGGCAAATTTTGTACAGATTCAGTCCCAAATTGCAAAAAATTATTGTCAGTCCAGGATTCCCCTCATCAGAGTTTTGAGACTATTTTGCAAAATACATTGTTGACCATTTAAAAATATTTTGAATATTCTTTTCATCCCTACAGTGCACTACACTTGCAATAGCCATCTGTCCAGTTTTATAATGGACAGTCCTTTGTTTGAAAACATATTTTATTCTATGAACTGTTCAATGGAAATCTTCCTGAATATACCTATGGTTGTGTGTCTCCATTTCTCTCTCTCTTTATCTTTCTCTCTCTCCATCTTTCTCTTTATTAATCCATCAATATTGATATCCATGCCTTATAGACACCAGATCCCACCTGATTCAGGAAGCTAAGTATAGTCAGTCCTGGTCAGTACTTGGATGGGGGCCACCAAACAATTATGAGGTGCTGTAGGTTACTTTTTAGAAGATGGAACTGGAAAAATCACCTCTGAATATTCCTTACTTAATAAACCTTTATGAAATTCATGGGGTTGCCATATGCTCACAGGTAACCTGACGGTGCTTACACACATAATGCAGGCCTTATAGTGAATTTCATGTATTTAGTAATTGCCTGTTTTGGCTTTCTTCCTTTTTGACTTTGGGGCTCGAAAGACAGGAGGCTCCGTGCCGCCCATCTTTCCTCCTTGTAGATGCTGCAGCAGCTGCACCATGTGGCACCGACGCATGCCTTAAAAAGAAGCTGCCTAGAATGGCTTCTTTTTTGCAGCACTGCAAACAGGGAAGGGCACCGTCATGATGCCACTTCCTTTCTGCGATATGCAGATGCTGCACCATCATGGCGGCCCCTGTGTGGACCGGAGGCAGCCATAATGGCACCACTGTGACAAACTAGGGTTCTGAACCACGTGGTTGCTATGCACTCCCAAACCCTAGTTTCGGCCCAGTTATGGCGTTTCCTGTCTGTCTGTACTGGGCCTTTGTTTCTTTTACTATGACCTAAAGATCTCTATGAGTTCTTGTATTTTAATTCCTATTTTTTGTGAAGATAGTTTGCTAATTTTTGCACATTTTTAATAGCTCAAGACAGCTCATCTTGAGCTATAGCTCACCAATAGCTCATCTATTGGTTTCAGCCATTCCTATGTTTTCATTTAACATTTCATCAAACTGAATTGTCCTTTGTGTGTTTTCATACTTGAGAAATACAAAGAAGGGGCATCTATCTACAGATCATGTAAGGTTTCTTATAAACAACCAAATGTAAGTGGACCAAACATCTTGTCTTCTCCCCCCCCCCCCCCACTTTTTTGCTCCTGTCACTGAGCATGAGGCCATTAGTCAAGTACTGATAGAAGGACCGCTGAAAGTTTTCCATTGCAGGACTGGAGTCACTGCCAAAATGCCAGGCCCAGAAGTGGGCAGAGACAAGTCCCTCAAGCAGGTCTTTAAGAAAGGAATAACAGCCTCCATGTCTTGGCTATCTGCCAGGAGTGAGATCTGGTTTCACAACCTTCTCCTAGAGTTTGAGTAAGGACTGTGTCTAAAAGAATTTAAACTGCTTACAGGAAACCAGTAGTTTAAAGTACTGTATAACTTTATGCAGGGCTGCTTGCTGCCTCCTATCTTGATACTTACTGGCCCAACATTCAGACTGCAACAGCATTTGGTAGACATCCCAGCACTTTTAATAAGTGACTTTTAAAAATAAGGCCTATTCTAGGTGGGTTTTTTTTAATCTTAATCTTAAAAAGTAACTTTTAGAGCTCTGGTACATGCACTAAATGCTGCTGCATTTGTCCACTGGGAACTCTAGTCCAAAAAAAGAATATTTTCAGTCTCTCTCTCACTCGCTCACTCTCTTTCACACACACACACAGACAGACACAGACACACGCACACAGGGCCATAATTTTAATTTGTAATTTACTACACAGTTGCTGTGAGACAAGAATTGTAAAGCCCTTTGTGCAACAAAAATATCTAAGGCGGGTTACAGACAGGCCAAAATAAAGCTGCTTCGAGTCACTTTGGAGGTATGGTATTTCAATGATGCATGCGTCCTAAGAGTCCAAAAGCCGCATCAAAGCTGCATTCCAGTCCTTAGAACTGGAGTGTGGCTTTGGTGCAGCTTTTGGACTCTTAGGACACATGCATCATTGAAATACCATACCTCCAAAGTGACTCGAAGCAGCTTTATTTTGGCCTGTCTGTAACAGGCCCAAGAAACGACACATTATAGTAAGAGTACAAAGGTACAACAAGATTTTGTGGATGGTTGGATGCATGCATACAGATGGTCATATGTGCATGCAACACAGAAGCTAGCCTTCATATTTCATTGGCTACTTGTGAAAGGGGGGGGGGGATCAGAATAGCATAGAGTAATATGTCAAAGATCTATAATTAATGGTCCTGGGACCACACAGCAACCATACAGCCGAGCTTTGCTCAGCAGAGTGAAATGTTTGTAATCAATCTATGCACACAAGAAGCATCCTAAAGACAACAACACACCTGTGGAGATGAAATAAAATATGAATCGGGTCTGGCAAGGTTTACCAGTGCAAGGTAGTAGCTTATGTATACAAGTGGGCTGGCTGAAGTAACAGTGAAATCAATAGGATTAGAGAATGAGGACAGAAACTTCAGTATAATAGTACAGTACCCATAATTGCTCATTTACAAAAAAAGAGGACGTTGCATTTATGCAACAGACTAGCCTCCTCTAACTCTAGATGTGTTGGAGTGAACTACAGCATATTTGGAGTGATGGAAGTTGTAGTCCTACACAGCTGGAGAGTGCCTATTTGGAGAAGAATTGACTTTGGCTTAATTGTGAGTCTCAGTCTCTGAGGGCTTGTTTAGATAATTTAAATATTCCTATTTGATTCAAATGTGATCCTTCAATACATGATTTGGGGGAAATCAGAGTTTTATTTGTGGGAGGTTGAAAAACTACTCAGACTCCACAGAAAAAGGTGTTGTGGTTTTTACCGAAGTATCTGCAAGGATGCACATTACTGAATGTGTCGCCATCTGTCCACTTCATATGGATTTGTATGGCTGTGAATTTTCAGCAGAAGGGGCAAATGGAGGCGAATTTGACACCTCTTTAGCTGCCATGGCTCAATCCTATGGAATTATTATTATCAATTATTATTAAAGTTTGTTTATATAGTACTGTAAGTTTTACACTGTGCTTTACACAACCATGAAAACAAGATAAAACCTGCCTAAGGCATACAATTCCTATGGAATCCTAGGATTTGTAGTTTTCTTAGGCATGGTACAGACTGTCCCTTTGGGGCGGCCTGCACCCGCCCCTTTCTGCATCCCTGCAGCCCCAATCCAGAGATGTTCTGAACCACAGAGAAGCATCAAAATGCCACTTCTCCATGGTCCAGAAAAGGGTTGTCCTTGGGGCTTCATGTCCCTGGACATCCTGGGAGCCATAGCCATGGGAGAAAGGGGCTGCCCGGCCCCTTTCACCTCTGTATCGTTCCTGCAGCCATTTGGTTTCTGTGGGAACAATGCGTGCACCGAAAAGGAGCTGTCTCGAGCAGCTCCTTCTTTGTGGCTCCTCCACCAGGAAGTGAAGCCCTTATGATGCCACTTCCTGTGCATGACGTACAGTTGCTGCGCAGCATTGCCAGCATCATGGCAGCCCCTGTGTGGATGGTAGACTGCCATGAGGATGGTGTGGTCACGTTCTAGGGTTAGGGACTGTGTGGTTGCCGCACGGTCCCTAACCCTAGAGTTGGCACTGGTATGCCGCATTTTGGTGGTCTGTACTGTGCCTTAGATATTTAGCCATCTCTCTCAGAGAGCTCTAGTGCCACAATGAACTACAAATCCCAGGATTCCATAGGATGGAGCCATGACAGTTAATTCATATCAAATTGCATTAATTCTGCAGTGTGGCAGCAACCCACTTTGGAGGAACTCTCTACACTTCTGAACTCTTCCAAACCTGCAACTTGTTCTCTTGATCCAATTCCTACTCATATTCTAATTTCTATAGCTCCCTCTTTTCTGCCCTCGCTTCTCCATATCTTGTCTCTCTCTCTCTACAAGCTCCTTCCCTTCGGACTTCAAACATGCTCTCTTTTCCCCAACTCTGAAAAAACCTTCTCTTGACCCCTCCTCTTTGTCTAGGTATCATCTGATTTCAATTCTTCCCTTTCTTTCCAAGGTTTTGGAATGGGTTGTTTATTCTCACTGTCTTCTTGAATCCAACTCCGTTCTTGATCCCTTTCAGTCCGGTTTCCGCCCACGGCATTCTACGGAGACAGCCCTCACAAAGATCTCAAACGATCGTTTACTGGCCAAGGCAAATGGTCTTTACTCTGTTCTCATCCTTCTTGATTTGTTTGCAGCCTTTGACACCATTGGTCACTGTCTTCTAGTTGATATATTTTCTGACCTTGGGTTCTCAGACTCTGTTCTCGACTGGTTTAGATCTTATTTGTCAGACAGATCTTTTGCAGTGGTCACAGGTGGTCAGACTTCATCCTCTGTTCCCTTATCTGTTGGAGTTCCCCAGGGCTCTGTTCTGGTTCCCCTTCTGTTTTCTCTCTACACACTGTCCTTAGGTAAACTCATTAGCTCTTTCGGTTTTCCCTACCATCTTTATGCCAATCACACCCAGTTGTATCTTTCCACCCCTGACCTTTCTCCAAGGCTTGAACAGCAAGTTTCGTCTTGTCTCACAGCTATCTCACAGTGGATGCGCCATCGGCGTTTGAAACTCAACATGTCCAAGACGGAGCTTCTTGTCTTTCCACCTAAGTCCACCCTTCAACACTCCTTTTCTGTCTCTGTGGACGTTTCTATCCAACCAGTCCAGCAAGCTCATAGTCTTGGTTTTATCTTTGATTCTTCTCTGTCGTGTATCCCTCAGATCCAGACCACAGCCAAGGCTTGTAGATTCTTTTTATACAATATTGCCAAAATCCAACCATATCTCTCTGCCTCTACTGCCAAGATCCTGGTCCATGCCCTAGTGGTCTCACGACTTGATTACTGTAACATCCTCCTGGCTGGGCTTCCTCTTTCTCACCTCCATCCTTTAATTTCTGTCCAGCATTCAGCTGCACGCATTATCACCTCTGCCCACCACTCTGACCATATCTCTCCTTTGTTGGCATCCCTTCACTGGCTCCCACTCTCTTTCCATATTCAGTATAAGCTCCTGCTGTCAACATTTAAAGCCCTCTATGGGCTGGCCCCTCCTTACTTATCAGACCTTCTTTCTCCTCACCTTCCCATTTGGGCCCTCCATTCTGGTAGTCAAGGTCGGCTGTCTCAGCCCAGGATTCTCTCTGCCCCATCCAGGATTTGCCCCTTTTCACTTGCTGCCCCTCACTCCTGGAACCTTCTTCCCCCATGAACAAGGGCCATCACTTCTTTAACCAGCTTCAAAACGGAGTTGAAGACCATCCTGTTCAGAGAAGCGTCCCCAGGTATTGCATGATTATCATTTGCTATTTGATGTTCTTTTGTTGCCTGTTTTATTGTACCATTTCCTGTATTCCTATGTATTTTATATGTATTATCCTATTATTTCTTAGATTGTACGCCATAGGCAGGTTTACTCTTATATATTTATTGTTTTATGTACAGCGCTGTGCAAATCTACAGCGCTATATAAATAAAGAATAATAATAACCTAGGAAAGTCAATGGTAGAATTCTTATCAGTTTCATCAGACTACAAATCACAGGAGTTAATAAAAGAAGGCTGGACAGTTATATACAGATCTGAGAATGATATAGGTTTGTAACACAGAGGCTCATCTGAATTAAGTCTTGTTTTCTGCTATTGGCATGGAGAATACTAAAATTGTTGTGTTAACTGCCTTGAGCCTCATTTGTAGAGAAAAGGCACCATATGAGTTGAATAAATGAATTGAATAAATAAAATAAGATATGTGAGGCTCACAGGAATGATATGAAGGGGGGGATGTTTTCCTCATAATAGTAGGAGCAGCATGGCCTCTAAGAAGTAAGCAGGCAGTAGCTAAATTCAAAACAGACTTTAAAAAAAGCATTTCTCCACAAAGTGCATAGTTTATTTTATTTATTTTAAGCATTTCTATATTGCCTCCCAGCCCTCAAGGGCTCCCAAGGCAATAAACAAATAAAAACCAATTAAAACAATACAAAGATAAAAACATTTTAAGAACATATTAAAATGCTCTTTAAAAGAAACTGCAAAAAACAGTCTAAAAACAATCCTAGTTTTGAATCAGTTAAAACCGCGGTTTCAAACATTCAGTGCTATGTTGTGTCATCAAAATGTGGCAAAGGCTGCAATTTAGAACTGTGAAGACTCGGATACAATCCAATAGATTGCAGTTTTAAAAGAAAACAGATTCCACCTAAATATTAGAAATAATTTCCAGACAGTAGGAGCTATTTTACAGTGGAATAGAATACTTGAGAGGGTGGTGAAGTCTAAACAGAGGTTGGGGGCTGAGCAGATAGAGGGCAAAAGCCGGGTTACCTCCAGGGTTTCCCAGTTTGCAAGGAGAACCCACTGACTGCACCACCTGCTCCCACAATGGGCCAAACTCGGACATGGAGTCTACACTGCCACCTTTGTCTGCAAGGATGGACTCACCAAAAGAGGGCTTTCATGGGTACAAGCTGCCCCATGCCATCATTTTTTCTGTCTTGCCACAAACACATGTGCATCAGTGCACAGATGCACCACCAGCAACCACCAATTTCCACCCTCATCCAGCTCACCCCATTCAACACCTGCACATATGGCTGTGCGATCAGCCATTCAATCACACAAGAAATGGATTGCCTATGTGGCACATTGGTGCACCCAGTGACACATTGGCATAGCACGACATGCCCCCATTCCCCCCACAGCACCCTGTTGGACCAGCTAGTTGTTAATGTTATAATTAAATCTATTGTATTGTTGGCCACACCCCATGCTGATCATAATTTCACTTCATGGGGTGTGTAATGGGTCGATGGTGCAGCTGACCATTGTGTGCAAGTGTGATAAATTTGTGGGCAAGCAACAAAAAAACTATGGGCAGAAAAGGTGCTGGCACCTCACTAGCCCCTTCTTCCATCTCCACACTGGTTGTGCAGTCTGCACACCGGTGCAATAGTCATCACTTTCCAGCTTGAACCAGAGCAGATCAGGGGTTACTTGGCTCCAGTGTTTAGCCCTTTGTCCGAATTCCACCCTTGTTGGCCACATGAATTGTTTAAACAGATCGGTTTCAAAATGGGGCAAAACCACATCTTATTATGCATCCAGATAGCCCCTATCTCTCACAAATGGTGTAGCTGTGTATTCCTGCATGACAAGGAACCACAATTTCAACACTGTAGATCTAGGATTCTCCTGTATTTGTTTATTTTCTTAACCAGGATATGTGTATGTCTCTGTAGATATAGATCAGCCTACCTAAACTGTGTGCTCTCCAAATGATTTGGACTTTAACTCTCAGAATCCTTCACCACTGGCCATTTTAGCTATGGCTGATGGAAACAGCAGTCCAACACATCTAGAGGACATCAACTTGGGGGTGGTTGGTATAGGTGGTATTTTTATATTCCCTTTCTGTTAATTGTGCTTTCTCCCAGGCTATGTGATTCTATTTCTCTCTTTCTTCTGGTTTTCTGCCTTTGACACATATTTAGCATGCTTCATCTTCATTAGATTCTTTATGGAAGGAGATGCCCCTTTATTTTCCCCACACACGGAGTAACCACACTACACAGTTATAGCAGACTTGTTTAACTGCAATGAACCCATCTTAGGGATTCTTGGGATATGTAGTTTAGTGAGTATTTATAATCCTCTAGTGAAATGTTTCCCAAGCAATCTCATGCAGGGGATCAGCAATTTTTTTTTCAAGTGTTCAAGAGACTGGTACCAGACTTGTGCCCATTGGCTATACTTGCTTCTTTTTGTCCTGAAAGCTTTCCCAGCAATAACAGCCAATAGCTCATGGACCAACACCACCAGTCCAAGGATCACTGCTTTGAGCAAGCATTGCTCTAGGGCACATCCCTTAAGTACAGCTTTGCAGCTCCAAGGCAGAGAATTTTGAATGCTTCACATCCCATGATGCCCTAAGATGGACTCCATCAGACTAAAGTGGTATCAGACTGCTATAATGTGTTGTGTGTACATACCCTTCTCTGTGTTCCATCAGGAACTGTCCAAGAACAAATCAGTCCTGGACCCACTCAAAAGGTCCTAGGATTGAGAGAATCAGGAGTTTACTATGTTGTTCTGAAAATTGTAGATCCTGTCAGGAAAAGAAAAGTGGTGACTTTAATTCACTACAACAAACATGGTTGAACACACAGGAGTTCAGACTCAGACATTTAAGAACTAAGCACCTAAACCTCCCTTCATCAAATGGACAAATCTGTCCATTTACAATATATATATTGTAAATCCTTGTGGGGAATTTAAAAACAAAATAAAAAAGTCCCCCATTTCTACTTGAAAACAGAGCAATGATTCGTCTATGCTGATTTTTCATTTTAAAGCACACACACACAAATCCAGTGCCGTGTGGGGGTTTATGAAAATTTGCACAACAGGAAACAAAAATGCCACGTCGGCATTAGTCTGATCCTGAGATGTGGGCTGTTGGTTCATCTAAAAAAGCTGGACGCAAGAAGGAGGAAGAGGAAAATATTGCATTGGAGCCACCAGTGAACATGTTTCTGGTTTATTTTTTCCTCCATCCTCTTGTGAAAGCCTGCAAAAAAACCACACCAAAAAAGCCAGGCAGTGCTCCTCTCTTAGGCACTCCAGGCCAGCAGTGCGCCTCTCTTCGAAGATGGTGGGTGCTTTGAAAGTAGCAGTGTAATAATACACAAACCACTGATGATGTCAGCTTGTTATTGACTTTCCAAGTCTGAATGACTGAGCAAAGGAGAGGGGGAGTGGGGTGGGGTGGAATCAATCTATTGCAGGCAGAGGTGGCCAGCCGAGCAAAAATGAGCTCTCAAGGTTGGGCTGGAGAGGCTGGGGGAAGGGAAAGCAGCTTTGCTCCTTCCTTCTCCGCCTCTCTCTTGTGTGTCTAGCTTTGCTGGCTGGCTGCTTTGCTGTAGCTGAGAAGCAAAGGGGGGGGGGAGAACCCTACTAGAGAAGGGAGGGAATCCATGTGCAGCCCCCTCCTCAAAGCCCACTGAGGCTCCAGGGGCTGTCTGGCCCTTGCAAAGCTGACATATCAATGTGATCCAAATAATGTGCAGAAATAATGTGTGTGCACATAGGAAAACCTTGGGTGAGGAAGGTGGTGGTGATGCTGAGGTGAGCTGTAGGCCTTGTGGGGGAGCAGAGGTGGAGGAATGGCCAGCCTGCACACTAGGGCTTCCTTCTCTGGGTTGCCCACCCTGGGCAATGCCTTAATGCTTTCTGGGTCACAGCCTTGAGCGGAAACAAGCAAAAGCCTTGTGAGAGGCTTATTTGGCTTGGCTCTCTGTGTGGCAGGGTGCATGTGGTGGAGGGGGGGTGTGCATCTTTTTTTTTTCCATGTGCTCGTTTTCTTAGGAGGAACTGGTGGCAGGAAGCAGAGCCAAAATAGAAGGGCAGAACAGGCTTTCCCTGCTCCTGTCTGGCCCTGCCAGAGAAGGAATTGGTCAGAGGTGGGGAAGGGACAAAAGACACATCCTGGAGAGTGCCCATAGCTCATGGCTTCAGGAACAGACCGAAAGCATCAAAGAAGTGGTGGATGAAACCCAAATCCTGGGCCTGGGCTTACATATTTCCCTACAAATGAAGTGAGGGACCCATGACTGAATTTTCTCTTCCTCTTCCTCAAGACTCCTCTTCCCTCCCCTTTATCCTCCTCTTGCTGGGTTAACTGAGTGCAAGCTGCTTTTGCACTTTGAACTCGGTGTCCAACAATGCAACAAAGCCAAGGATAATGGGGGGAAGTGGGAGGAGGAGAAAGAAACTGGGACATATGAAAAGCAGCTTTAAAAATGGGATGACAGATGATTAATCAGGACTCCTCCTGCTAAATTAGGACAGTTGAAGGGTAGGATCTCATGTTTAATATACAGTGGTATCTTAAATGTACAACTGCATCCCAGATTCAAACCTGAGGCTACCTGCATGTGAAATAGAAACTGTACCACCATTTTAAGGACTCGCACGTAGGTTCTTGCGCCTTTTGTCTGTATCATGGTACTAAGGTCAATTAAATGAAGGCAAATAACTCTTGGTTTATCTCTGTTTCTCTCTATGACTGTAGGTGAGTAGGTAGGAGCTGACAGTCGTGGGGTTGGGGAATCCTAGCCTGCCTCCTGACATGATTGATTTTTGGCCAGACATGCAGAAGATGAATAGTGGCGTATTTGCCCCTTCCTCCAGTTGGTGACAAACTCCCATCTCTTTGGTCCCAGTCCCATGACCTCTGTAGGCTGGTGCTGCCAAAAGGCTGGTTGTGACACTCAGGACAATGGATTAGCAGGTGCTGTGGCATAATTTGGTATATACAGTTATAGCCCACATTATACTTTAACTACTATGGCAATGTCCTACGAAGTCCTACAATTTATAGATTAGGGAGGAGTATTCTGAATTTTCAGCCAGATATTTCTAGTGCCACATCAAACTACAAATCCCAGGATTCAATAGAGTGGTGTTACTAGGGTTGTTGTCACCCAGTGAGTTAAATTTGTAGAATCATAGCATTGAAAGAGACCCCAAGGGTCATCCTGTTCAACCCCCTGCCATGCAGGAATACACAATCGAAGAACTCTCAACAGAAGGCTATTCAACCACCTCACTCCACCAAACAGGCTCAGTGAATGGAGAAAAGAGATGGATAGCCACATGCAAGCCAGTGTTTCCTTTCTCTGGCTGCAGTGCTCACTGAGCTTGCTCGAAGGGATAGTGGGCTTGTCATATACAGGCTGGCAGAGCAGCCCAGACACCAGGCAAGCTGGGGGGTCACCAAAACCACCACCTCCACATAGGTTGGAGACTGGAGGACCTTTGTCTGCCCACTTAGCATGCTGGAAGGAGTGGTGTGAAGTGCAGTTCAGTGGGTGGAAAAAGCAGACACTTTCTTGCTTACCACAAGTGAGCAAGCAAGCAAGCAGACATCTCCATTCTCCTCCCATTGAGCCACACTCCACCCCACCCCTTGGATGCTTGGGACAGCAGTGGTGTCACCCCACTTAGGGTGTCACCCAATGCAACTCTCAACCCCTGCAGCCCCTCAGTGACACCCCTGATTCCATAGGATGGAACCACAGCAATGCAAAGGGAATTATAGTGCTATACTTGTGTAGTGTGAACATCACTTTCAAATCCACAGAAATGGTAGCATGCAGTCCATATTCACATAGAGGACCTCCAAATGTGGCAGCTTTGTCCAAAAGATACCTTATCTGATAATGAGGATCACGTTTCCAGGGTAGGTGGGTGCATGTTTCCTACTCTTTTTATGGTTAGTTCCACTAGAGTAGACCCATGCATTCAGTTGTTGAATGGTGAGTCACAAATAGGTTAATCCCATTGCTTCAATGAATTCTACTCTAATTAGGGCTAACAGCAGGATTTAGATCACAATCTGGATTTTCTGTGTGCTTTCCTCTTCTCTCCCAGGCTGAGCAGGTATAGGATATGTGAGTTTTTCCACCACAATCATTTAGTGTATCTTTTCTCCCATTGTCATTGGTGTATAAGACTGCTCTGTTTGACTGCAAATACCATCCTCCTTGAGATTATGATTTATTGTAATCAATGGGGTTTGCTTATTTCTGTAGAAATTATTTATTTCATAGAATTCTACTGTCATCCTTCCCATATGTATACCTTTGTAATAATATGGCCCAGCTGAATGATGTTTTTGACCTGACTTGCACATAATCCCATAACAATGAACAACGGTTGGGAAATAATTATTCCTGGAAGACGACTTAGAACATTTTTTACTGCAAACAGAAAGCTTTGCTCCACTGACATCTTCTAAAAGATGTGGAAAACTTTGGAATTCACCTTGTCACTTAGCTTTTACTCTCTGGCTCAGTGTATAAATAATGAGGATTAAAATTTAAGTAACTATTTTGCAAAGTGCCAAAAGAAGAGCTCTTCTGGTCTTGTAGATGTTCTAGATAGTTGTAAAGACTTGCTAACAGAAATGCACCTGAGAGGTCCTGCATTGCATAATAACCCTGGGCTTACCTATTAATCAGTTAATCATTATTTCAGCCAAAGTGTTACAATTCAGATCTCTGGAGACTGGATGGAATTTGAATTAATACGGCATTCTGAGGGCTTGATTTCCCATTTGCCTCAGCCATTATGTAAAGTTAGCCATGAAGATCTACCTTGTTATATAGCAGATTGCAACACAAAAGCTGAGGTAGAAATTCCTAGCACCTCAAACAATGGGACAGTGTTTTGACTCACTATGTATTTTGGACCACAGTTCCCCAAATCCCCTAGCCAATGCTGAATAGGAGAGATCCAGGAAGATGTAATGGTATTAAAACAGTGCCCCCCCCCCCAGGCTTTGCATTATTGATATAATAAAGCTAGTTTGTTTAAAATAATATTCAGAAGGCATGTATCACTACTTAAACAAATAAGTTATAATTTTCAGCAGGTTTACCAGATCTTTTCAGCAGGTTTGCAAGAGAAAGTCCACATACAGACATATAGAAAGAGCTGTTCAAACATGAAACATAGAGTGGTCCCTCCATGTTAGCTGGGATTAGGGGTCAAGGACCCCCATGAATGTGGAAAAACCCCAAATAAAAAAGCCACTATTTTTCTTACCTAACAGAACACCTCTCTGGGAATCTCCAGGTCTCCCAGTGCAACTCTATGGTCAACATCTGCCTGAAGTTGATCATAAAATCATGCTGGAGGACCTACAAATGCATAGAGAAGTGTTTTCTCTAGGAACTTCTAGGTTCCCCAACACAACTTTATGGTCAACTTCTGCAGAGTTGTACTGGAGGACCAAGAGATTCCTAGAGAGAACATATTAATCAAAACTGCAAAACTGCAAAAATTAAAGCCGCAAATGTGGAGGGACATTACACGTTTCGGGTACAGATTGCAGGAGTGGTTCTGCAGCTGGGATTACAATGACTTTTGTTGCATCTGCAGTGGAGAATTTATGCAGTTTGACATGGGTTTAATTGCCATGGCTCAGAGCTATGGAATTTTGTGACTTTTAGTTTTCTGAGGTATTTAGCCTTCTTTGTCATAGTGCTCTGGTGTACTATGTGTCAGTTAGGACAGTTAGGTTTTATTAATTTTGTTTCTGTTAGCTTGCTTGAAATGAATATCTGATAACTTTAGGTATTGTACTTTCAAGGTCAAAAGACCTTGTATGCTTTATATTATTTTTGTTTATAGAATAAATATTTTTCTTTAAAAGTGTCTACTATTCCTACACTTCTTTACACGTGCCTTAGTTCGGTTATCGCTTGCTTAGTTTAGAAAGGGAAGGGAAATATAAATCCTTAACAAGTCCCAGTGTGTGTTAAGGAAGGGTTATTATAAATTCACTGGTTGGTGGCAGTGTGATTCAAAGTTCTCCAAGAGTCTCATTCAACTTTGCAGGGAGTGGGAATCGAGAATAGGAGATTCGGGGGGAAATAAAGGATCTGCTGGGACTAAGTGCCAAGACAGGGGTGCTGTTTGGGTTGCTTGGATGACAGGGATCATCACATGGTGATGATCTGTACAGCACTAGAGAATTAATGCAGTTTGACATAGGTATAATTGCCATGGCTCAGAGCTATGGAATTTGGGGACTTTTAGTTTTCTGAGATATTTAGCCTTCTCTGTCATAGTGCTCTGGTGCCACAACAAACTACAAATCCCAGGATTCCAGAGGATGGAGCTGTGCCAATTAAAGTGGTGTCAAACTACATTCATTCTACACCATGGCAGCAGATTTCATAGCAATTAAGAATACTTGTTGTTGTTGTGCTTCTTAAAATTCTTTCCAACTTATGGAAATCCTAAGGCAAGCCTATCAAGAGATTTTCTCGGCAAGATTTGTTCAGAGAAGGTTTGTCATTGCCTTCTTCTGAGCATGTGACTTGCCCAAGGTCATCCAGCGGGCTTCATAGCCAACCTGGGAATCAAAATACTATGGAAATGGAAATCTCAGGGTTTGCCTGTGTATTCGTATTCATTAAAATTAGTCCACTGTGGACCATGATCAAAGCAAGTGTAATGAAATGTATGGATATAATGAGGTGCACCAAAATTTGCTAGCATTTCTTTATCAGCAGTAGATATGCACAGATTTATGAAAGTTGAATTTTCTTGCTAACTCCCATTACCAAGCATTATCATCTTTTCTAATGAGTTGTGTCATTTCATGATAGGACCAAAGTATGATAGCCTCAGTTTAGTCTTCTTTGCTTCTAGGGAGAGTTCAGGCTTGATTTGCTCTAAAACTCATTCCAGCACAATATTTCAACTGGGTTGATCCTCTTCCTGTCAGTTTTTTTTCACTGTCCATCTTTTATAACAAAAGATATAAATCAGAAATACTATGGCCTGGGTGATTCTGACTTTGGTATTTAATTATATGTCTTTACACTTGAGAATCTTATCTTGTTCTTTCGTAACTACCTTTCCAAGTCTTAATGCTCTTCTGATTTCTTGACTACTTTGGTTAATGACTGAGCTTAGGTATAAGAAGCTTTTACCTATTTCAACCTCTTTGTTACCCACATTAAAGTTATGTCAATCATATGTGATCATTATTTTTGTCTTCTTTTATTATTATTATTAACCTTTATTTATAAAGTGCTGTAAGTTTACACAAGTCTTCTTGGTGTTCAGCTGTAACCCTGCTTTGTTCCAAGTCTTTGCTAATACATGCAAGTAATTATAAAGTATGCGTGGAGAAGCGAAATATAAATCCACATTGGGTATGTTTGATATTTCTTGTATCAAGCAGGGGAATTGGATTAGATATGGCCTAGAAGCCCCCTGCTACAACTCTAAAACTGTACTCATTAGGTTGTCCATGCTAGTGTTGTGGTTTTGGGGAAGGCAGAAACTACTATGGAAACACTGTATACACTGTCACATTTAAGATATCCTGTTTTTGTAATATTTTGTGATTGATTTATTGTTGGACTGGCATTGATTTTATTCCATTCATTTGTATGTGTAATTTGTGGATGAATTGGTGATGTTTGCTCAGTTCCCTCCCCTGCCTCCTATTTATTGAAATGTATTAGTACCAGTGAGTGAAACAGTTACTTCTTTGTGATCACAAATGCTGGTGGGTAGATTGCATTCTAATCTTGGTTTTGGCATTAATATGTTATGGTTTGGGAATTTTTTTTAAAAAAAAGTTTGTTCTATTACTTAAAGAGAAATATTAATGAGACTTTGGGAATCTTGTGGAAGTAAACAGTATAAAAATGAACATTTTCCTGAATCTGACTGCTTTAGGCTCCAGGGCTGTACTACACTTATATATCTTATAGCTTGCTGTCCTCATTACAGCCTGATAGACTGGTGTCACTGAAACAGGTATGGTTCATCCACCCCTTTCTCTCTTTACAGGGACTGAAGGTTATGTGCCTTAAGTTAGTCTGTATATGACTAGAGTTCCTTAGAGTTCATCTTCTTGATCACCTGAGCTCCCAAAGTTGTAAACCATAATATTGTCTAGCAAGCAGATCAGCACCAGCATTCCCCTTACAAGTATCTTAAGCTTTGGACTTTCGGGGAATTTATATTCCAGGAGAATGAACATGTGTTTATAATTCTTTTATATATTCATTATGGAAGCAATTAGCTTATGCAGTTGCACATTCCTTGTGGAAGTTCATCATATCACATAAACATTTCCAATCTATTACATTATCTTTCATAGACATTACAAAGGTTAGGCACGTTATCTTCTTATATTGAACATTTCTTATACTTACAAGGCCCATGGTGCTTGTAACAAATGTCATCACTGACTGTATGCAATAAATGTACGAAATCTAGCTTTTTACAAAATACAGTTTAGATCATTTTCAGCTTAGTTCAGCACTGTTGCACATTCTATATATTTGTTTTTATCTTTGTTTCAGAGAATATTGCTAACTTTTATGTGTACATAGAGTATTTCTAACTCTTATATGTGGACCAGCATTTCAGTCAGGATTTTGTAAATTTGGTGTTCTCACTCATTTGGTAGGGTGCAAACAGTGTAGAATACAGTGTGTATCTTTGGCTTAGTTAACCAGATAACTAAACATCCCTAACTGCTGAAATCTGACAACTTTTGTAGCTGTTCCACACATGTGTTTGTTTGTTTCTCATCAAGGAATGGATTGGGATCACTGCTTCTCAAATTAGCATGGTTGGAGAGGTCAAAAATGTCTAGTCTTGCTTCTTACTCTGGCTATTTTCTACTACTTATACATGCTATTTCCTATCCCTTGGAGAAGCTAAGTCCAAGAAATCAATATTGACTTTTTATTTGCTCAGCTGTGGGGCTTGGCTGGTCGGCTTCCCTTTCTCTTGTTTTGTTTTGGCTAGCTATGTCATAATTCAAACCTGCACATGTATATTTCCCTTTCTTTTACACTGACAAGTTCATTTGCAATGCTGGATTTCTAAAATGTAGGGCTCAAATTGTACTATTCTTGTTATCAGCAGCAGCAGCAAATTACAGTGGATTTCACATGAGACTATGGTGAACCAGAAGTTCATTAACTCCCTACCTTTGATACATTTTTGTACAAAAGGGTGGTTGACAGGTAAGTATATGTGGTTAAGGTGAGTGCTAGTTTCCTCAGCAATTCTGGATGTCTCTGGTCCATGTAATTCAGTGAAGTACATAAGTGAAGTTGCTTCATACATGACATTATACAGCCTATGTGTAAAATATTCATGTTGTTGTTGTATGCCTTGAAATAGTTTCTGATTAATGGTGACATAAATCAGAGGGGGGGGGTGGTTGCAAGGTAGCCCTGTGGGTTTCCATGGTTGAGGAGAAATTTGAACCCTGGTCTCCAGAGTCACAGTCCAAACCACTACACCACACTGGCCCTGTGCAAACTATTCACCCATATTCAAAAACATGCAAGATGACCAAAACTGCAATGTGAAATCTAAATTGGTACAGCAGTTGGGGTGGGTTGATGGAATTTGAGTGAAGTCAGGACACTCTGCTAATCAGCTTAAATAATAGCAGGGTTGGAACTTACATCCTTCCAAATATAAATAATATGTACTATGAGTAAGCTTCACATCACTTCTTATGTGCATCTTCAGCCCCATTCCCACTTACATTTAAACCTGTTTGCGATTCACCTTCGCTCCATGTCAGTGAATCGATTCAAAAAGGTCTGTCGTTGCCACTATGAAAGCTGTTCTTTTCATTATCCTCTTATAATTGCTTCTTTTTAGGCATGATTGTTGTCCCCACTAGTTTGAGTTACTTCAAAATGCATGTCAGTCATCTGTGCATCATCGGCAGCCCGGCTTGGGAATTATGGCCTCATACAGACAGGCCAAAATAAAGCTACTTTGGGTCACTTTGGAGGTATGCAGTTTAAATGATGCATGCATACTCAGAGTCTGGAAGCTACGCGAAAGCCATGATCCAGTCCTAAGGACTGGAGCACAGCTTTGGAACAGCTTCCAGACTCTTAGTACACAAGCTTCATTCAAGCAGCATGCCTCCAAAGTGACCTGAAGCAGCTATATTTTGGTCTGTCTGTAGGGGGTCTATATTTTTTTTAAAAAAATTGATAGAAAATTCGATTCATTGGTTTTGCAACTACTTGCCTCACTGTGCTGCTGTCAGCCCAGTCACCTGGCTTCCTGCCTGAGTAATTGCAAGTAGTTGCAAAATCAATTAATCGAATCTTCTATCAATTTTTTTTAAAAAAAACATTTGCCCATAGGTCACGCCATAAGCACAAAGGCAGCACTGGGGGCGGAAGAGGATGGTGGATCTATGAAAAACTGAGGAGGGATGGTAAACACCCCTCTGCCATTAGTCTCTCCCCTCCAGAATGATGTGATTCAGAGCCGTCATTCCCACTTATTGAACACACTTCAGAATTGATTTTTTTCCCAAAAGAACCACCAAAGAACTAGTTTCAGGAAAGAGTAGGGTTTTTTGTGTTTGTCTTGCTTCATTGCAATTTAAACTCATCACAGTAGGATCAGAACCAGTTTCAAATGGGAATGATGGGCATATAACCCAATCAGCAATTCGCATGAAGTCATAGTGGGAAAGCGGCCTTCATTTTATCCCTCACAGATCTGGAAGATAATCTTGTGGAGGGGGAACTTTCTAAACTATAAATAACTCTGAATGTCCCTATTCCATTATGGGCCTCATTATGTATACAACAAGTCTTTAATTTTGCTACAAGTCTTTCTATGCCACCACAAGTCAAGGATGGCAAGGCAGTACTCTTGTTCGGTGTGCCAACCCTAGGGCAATTTCTCTAAGGAAGCTACATCCACATATTCTAGTCAATGCAGCATTTCCAAGTACAGAAAGCCACTGAAAACATTGTAAATAGGTTACTGCCATTTGAATAGTGTTTTCTTCTGCTGCAGATTAAAACTGTGTCCAAAGGGGTTCTTAGAAGAGACATTGAACACACTGTACTGGATCTGTTTTGTTGTCCATTAGCCTTGGCTTGAGGATGTTTTGAATGCTAAAACTGTCCCCTCCAGAATAGATGATAGTGTGTAAAGGTTTCATTTACGGATCCTACAATGCCTTCAAAAGAAAAATGTCCTATTTTTAGAAAAGTAGGTTGGGGGATTTGGGTAATTGTGTGAGGGCAGTAAAGAATTATGACCTTAACAACAACAACAACAGGAGGGTGATGGGCATTGGATTTACAACATCATAAGTCACTGATAGGATGCCCAACATAATTATTTTTTTCCTTTCCTTTTCCTTCTCCTTTTGTAGGGGGCAAGGGTGTTCAACTGGGTAACAAAAATCAACCTTAGAATGAAAAGAGGGGTATGGAAATCCCTCTAGTTGGTCTCATTAACCAAAGGTTCTGTGAATGTAATGAATCCAATTTCCTATTAATCAATAGCTTTACCAGGTGCTGAGCAACAATCCAGAAAACAGGACCAAAAAAGAATTTGGGATTGGATTCCCAAGAATCCTGTTTTTCATGGGACAGCTTATTTCAGTTGCTGTAAACTGAGTTCAGTGTGCAAAAGTAGTGTGCACTCTATTAATTCAATTGTGGGAGAGGAGAGGGCAGAGTCATGCTCTTCCCTGTAGGTTCAAGCAAAAGCAAATTTCTACAGCTTCACCTAGCTTGTCTATTCTTTCTTATTAATAACTTTTACCATCTTGACCACACTCTGATGTTACTTGGCCACACGTGCTTCATTTTTCATCTTGTGAGATGTTGGAGAATATGATACTCAGGGATGGTATTCTCTGGCAGTCTCCCTTCCAAGTAGTAAACAGGTCTAACCTGAGGTTTTTGCGGGTTTTTTGGGCTATGTGGCCATGTTCTAGAAGAGTTTCTTCCTGATGTTTCGCCAGCATCTTCAGAGAATGCTTGCCTGGAAAGGAGTTGGGTTATATATATATATATATATATATATATATATAGTGTGTGACCTGGAAAAGCAGGAGTGATTTGCATGTGTATTGTTCTGTTGCTAATGGCAGGCCTCAGGCTTTCTCTGAAGATGCCAGCCACAGATGCTGGCAAAATGTCAGGAAGAAACTCTTCTAGAACATGGCCACATAGCCCAAAAAACCCACAAAAAACTATGGATGCCGCCTTTGACAGGTCTAACTTTGTTTAGCTGGCCAGATCAGATGGGATCTGGTGCCTTCAGGGATTTAGGGGACCAGAAAAGACGAAGAAAAAACAAAACCCAAACCTAATTCTCAGTATTTCTCTAAATGCAGATTTGTTTGAGAAGATAATGAACTTATGCTTTCTTTATTAAAAATTGTTGTCTTCATTACCAAAACTTAACTAGTTCTGTTTGCACTATGTACCAGACATGTCTGTGTCTCCCCATGGGGCAGGAATGAATGGGAAAGGGCAATGGGATTTGGATTTGGCTTACCGTCAATGTTGTTCACTCCCCAAATAAATATTTGGTCCTTTGTGGGAGGATATCCCAGCTTGCTTGTTACAAAAATAACTCTGGGTGAGAACAAAGAGGCAATGCAGCTGAAAATTTGACTTTTGTGCTACATCAGTAGAGACCATGGCTGATGTAAAAAGCCAAGCTTTGCTCTGGATAAGAGCCTCCCCAGCTTCAAAGAAACACCTCACTTAATTTAGATTTTGTTAAATGACTAATAATGGAATTATACTTTTTTTCTGAACTTGGACAGTGGTAGAAGAGAATTAGAGTCAGGCAAAATTACCTTTTTTATTATACCTTCCAGAATTCTCTAGAAGCATGACCAGCTGCTATGCTGGAAAGGGGATTCTGGAAGTTGTGGTCCAGAAGTTACTTTCCTAAATTCTGGTTGTGGAGTATTTTCAAGATCAGAGTATATGGGGCTTTTATTTAGCGGAAAGGATGGCATTATCTGTCATCCCTTAATACTTCCTTCTGGGTTTAGTTGCAATTCTCAAAATAGGTGAGGCCAGGGGAAACTGATTTTTTTTCACTGACAATATATTATTCTGAGCTATCCCTGTTATTATGCTTCCCATCTCAGGAGAAAGGTGGGGTATAAATTTAGTAAATAAATGGATAAATCGATGAATTATGCAAAGTATTTTTGGGTGGCTTGTACTGAATGGGAAATGGAGAGCCATTACAATGTTGCAGCAGTATTGAACAGCTCAGACATAACAGTCCAGCAGTCAAATCTTGCACTGGCACCTCACTGGATACTTGGAACTTTGAGGATAGTGTGTATGTGTCAAATTTAATATGTGGAGTTCTTGTGTAGGTATCTGTCTCTGTGTGCAGATTTTCTGTATACAGTGTGGCCCAATCATTGGTTTGGTTTGCGAATCACCAGGACATCCAAGAATGCTAATGTTCCTTCCTTTTCTTTTTCCATTGTGAATTGGATGTTCGGGTGGAAGTTGTTCAGAAATCAAAAACATGGTCATATCTTCTCCATGGCTCCAAATAGTGAAAGTGTAATCCTCATATTGGAACCATGTTGTGGGCTTTTTGGTACTGTTTCCAGGGCTTGCTTTTCAAAGTGTTCCATGTAAAAGTTTGCTATTATGGGGCTCAGAGGGCTTCCCATGGCTAACCTACCTCTGTGCTCATAGAATCCATCGTCCAACTGGAAGTAACTTGTGGTGAGGAAAAATTTGTTGGGTGAGTGCCATAGTGTCTATTATATGAACTTTGATGAACTGGGAGACCACATCAAACCTGATGTATTTGTCTCTGGGCTCAGGTTCAAGGTTGTTGTTTTTTTCTATTAAGTGAGCAGAATCCTTGATGTAGTGGGGGCTTTGCCCTATATCATAGAATCATAGAATCGTAGAGTTGGAAGAGACCACAAGGGCCATCCAGTCCAACCCCCTGCCATGCAGGAAATCACAATCAAAGCATCCCTGACAGATGGCCATCCAGCCTCTGTTTGAAGACCTCTAAGGAAGGAGATTCCACTACACTTCGAGGGAGTTTGTTCCACTGTCAAACAGCCCTGTCAGGAAGTTCCTCCTAATGTTGAGGTGGAATCTCTTTTCCTGCAGCTTGCAACCATTGCTCCGGGTCCTAGTCTCTGGAGCAGCAGAAAACAATGGGTTTGTAATTGTGTGGCCAGAAAAATGACCACATCATATGTGCGGGATCCAATGGCACTTACTATGGGTCAGAGAGGAATGGAATTCTTGTGGATCTTGGGAAGTCCATACAGTCTTGGTTGGAGATCCTCAGATTTGCATAGATTTTGTGTGGTTGGCTGAATTGAGGAGTTCTTGATTAAAGTGTTCATTTTCCTGGTGATTTTGTTGGTCGGGTCTTGTTTTAATTTTTTGTATATTTCAGGATCCAGGAGTTCCTTGATTTTTTGTTTGTATTGTTCTGCTTCCATGATTACTGTGGTATTGTCTTTGTCGATTTCTGGGTCCAAAGATTGTTTGACAGTGGAACACACTCCCTTGGAGTGTGATGGAGCCTCCTTCTTTGCAGGTTTTTAAACATAAGCTGGATAGCCATTTGTAAGGGGTATTAGAAACATATGGGGCTTCTATGCTATTTCAGTGAGTTGTGTATTATGCAAACCCCCTCCCTTCCTCCCTAAACCCAAGAAGCAATATCATTTCCTCTGTGGTCTTGTGTAGCCACAGCATGAGGAACGGGGGCATTTTAACAGATGTTTAGATTGCACAGACAGGATGCGTGTTAAACATTTTCTCTCCTCCCACCCCCATCTCCTTCATCTCTGAAGATTGCAAAACAAAAAAATCATTCTATTGTGCCAATGGGAGGTGTCACTCTTAACCAAGAACTAAAATTCATATACAGGGTATAGTGTAGCCTCTTTATTATGGAGGCCAAATCATCTGAAGGGTCAGTGATTTCAATCTCCTATTATAGATCTTCTTGCAGAACTACACTTACCAAACATCTGATAGCAATAGCAATAGCAATAGCAGGTTCTTTTCTATACCGCTTATCAATGCACTTTAGCACTCCCTAAGCAGTTTACAATATGTAAGCTAACTGTCCCCAACAAGCTGGCCACTCATGTTAGTGACTTTGGAAGGATGCAGGCCTGAGTCAAGCTCGAGCCCCTGGCTGGTACTGAACTCACAACCTTATGGTTTGTGACTGAATAACTGCAGTACAAGCATTTAACCATGCACCACCAGAGCTTGCCACCAGGACTCTAGACAACCTGATGCTCACCATGTTGGGGTATCCAGACACATGAAGTCTAGCATCCACACATGCAGAGTGGATGCACGTAGGCAGGAACGCCTAGCAGATGGTCTCTGTGAAGAGTCTGCCTCCAGTCGAACACACCAGATGTTCTAGCCTCCAAGGCCAATAGTTAGTGTTTGGAGGATATTCAGATCAAACCATCTTGTGTATGTGCATGTGTATCTAAGTGTGCTGTTATGGTTTGATCATTGGACTATGACTATGGAGATCATGGTTCAGTTCCCTGCTTGACCATGAAAACTTATTGGATGTCCTTCGGTGAATTGCATACTCTTAGTCCCTGAAAACCTTGTGATACGTTCACCTTAGGGATGCCATAATTTGGAAATTATGAAGATACACAGCAACAGCAGTAACAACAACACTAACTAGATGCTGGTCAATTTCACCTTTTAAAAGTCTGAAATTTACATATAAAACATGATGTATGAAGAGACCCTATGATGGTGGTAATTCAAAAGGCCATGTTTTGCAACATAATTGCAGTTCAGAATAAGGTTAACCAGAATTCACAGCCAGTTGGCTCACTAAGCAAACGATTCCAGTATCTGGACTGTGTTTTGGCTATACCAAAATGTTTTGTAATCAGATTAGGTATTTCCCTTTTCCAGTGTCATCCCACAGCCTCTTTGTTGGTTTGCTCTTTTAAACCTTGCACAAAGGTCACCAAGTAAATTCTGCAATGTAAAGTTAATTCCAGCTGCCATTCCAAATCTACTAGTTTTTTGTCAGAGTTGTTATGGGTGGGGAGCACTTTAATTGAATAATCTAGTCTGCCACTGCTAAAACATGACCAGGGGGGCATCTGTGTGACTTATTCTGAACTTTGCTATGCTTTTAATCAATTTTTTTCTGAGTCAGGCTTACATAAGTAAGAATTATTTATTTATTAAATAACTAAGAACTGGATTTGCATGATGATTAGGAGGAACTTCCTGACAGTAAGGGCTGTTCGACAGTGGAACAAACTCCCTTGGAGTGTAGTGGAGTCTCCTTCTTTGGAGTTCTTTAAGCAGAGGCTGGATGGCCATCTGTCGGCGATGCTTTGATTGACATTTCCTGTATGGCAGGGGTTTGGACTGGATGGCCCTTGTGGTCTCTTCCAACTCTACGATTCTGTGATTCTGTTATTCTCATTTTGCTCCAAACCATCTTTTAAAAAAATATAGCTTGCAAGAAATGGAATATCCCTGTACATTTTAAAATTACAAATGTTGAGATACAACCAGTAGGCAAACAAGAAATGGTGCATTTTGGTAATATAGCCTGCAGTGCCTTAACTACTGAACAATGGTGGATAGTGTCAGTGAGAAATATGTCACCAGTCACTTGTTTCATGTGTTTATGAAATATCTTAGGCCTAGATCTCAAAAACAAAATATTAAACAAGAAAACCTGTGTTTTATAAAAGTGCTTTTATCTTTGTAAACTGTATTTTATTCTTTTAACAAGTGACCTGTTTTAATATTGTAATAGTTTAATTCTATGTTTTTAATTGTACGGTTCTTTTAAATTGTAAGCCACTATGAGTCTCAATTTTGGGGGGATATAAATAAATATAAAGATCATGATGATGATCATGATGATGATCATGATGATGATCATGATGATTGGGCCATCACCACCTGGGATTTCTTGGTAGGGCTAGGAAAGAGATAGTACTGGACTGGATGGACCTTTTAACCTACGCCATTTTAGACTGCAAGTGGAAGCACACATTTATAATTTTTTTTCTCAAAGAATTCTAGATATTTATGTTAGTATTCCATTTATTTATAAAGGGTTTTTTTTAAAAAATTTATTCTTTCAACTAGGTGTTGTTTCACAAAGTAGCTTGCACCAATAACAAAAAGGCTATCAGCCTTGCAAACAAAAATAGAGTGGAGGGAGAAAACAGAGCAGAGGTTAAGAATTCCACATTCTGAGGTTGAATCAAGCTCTTTGGGTTTTCCCAAGGGCCAAAAGGCCATGTTCCCCTTTCCTGCAACACTATAGTCTGATTTTCTGGTTTTTTTCCCATTCTGAAAGGTTAAAACACCTCTAGTAAAGGCCAATTACTGGAAGGAATAGCTTTTAAGGCAAAATTTATTGGTATGTTTGGTCTGTCCTTTAGTCGGTGGCCCGGTCTCCTCTGGAATGAGATGCCCAAACTTGTCTCTAAAACTCAGCATAGCTTTCACACTGAAAAATCTCCTCACCTTTAAAGTAGAGGGAGGAGATCTTTCTTCTAAGAATAATACGCAGTGAACTGCAGGCAACTGGCCCAGATTGATCCTCCCTTTCTGATGATGGAGCAAATTTGTTTTCTGCAGCTCCAGGAAACAAGACCTGGAGCAATGGATTCAAACTACCAAAAAAAAAAAAAGACATTCTACCTCAACATTAGGAAGTGTTGTTCAACAGTGGAGTGCCTTGGAATGTGGTGGAGTGCATATGCAAACAGTGTATCTGGAAAGCTAGGGAAATGGTGGTGTGGAGGAAGACAATATCTTGTGATGGATTCAGAAATGTTTCAGAGCAGTGCAGATATGTTGCACTTAATTTATGCAAGAAGTATAATCCAAAGCCATTTCTGTTAATTCACCATTGCTTTGAGAAATATAACAATTTAAGCATAAATCCAATTGCTAATCCCAACTGGAGTAGATGCGCTGAATTTTACGTAACTGCTGGCCTTTTGTTCAGCAACTGATTCAACAGTTCTTCTTTAGCCGGGATGTACGGTTGGCTTGAGGCCATTACTGTGCCTCCACTTCTGCTCTGCTCAATTCTTGGACAGTTCTTAATTGGAAAAATTTCCATCAGAGAACCTAGATATAAAACAAAGAACTTTTTCAGTGCTTGCTAAGATTTTGAGCTTTTATTTCTGGCAGGACTTCTCAATATCTGTAACTGACAAGTGCATGGGTTAGAAATTCAAACAGTGAAACTTTGGTCCATGACTGTCACTGTCAGACAGGAAAACCAGAAGCAAGTTCTTGCATTATTATGTGGGCCAAACAGGGAAGTGGATCAAGATACCCATTGTAGTCATTCAATTCTAGGTTTGCATGAGGAACTTGTTCTTGTGGGGGTTTTTTATTTTATTTGTGGGGACCTTCACCTGGTTCTGACATTCTAGGCTGTTCATAACATGCAGGCATTTTGGCCCTGTGCAGACTGGTCTTAAAGGCCAGCTTGGGGATGGAGTTGGGGCATAGCATCCATATGATGCATGCCCCACTCTAGCCCCAGGGTGACATGATGCCACATGCCATTCCACATGGCATGTGACATGCTGCTCCTCTGGTGCAGCACTGAATTAGTGCCGTAAAGCTGTGGCACCACAGCTATCGCATCCTTTGCAGGGCACAAAAAAGAAAAAATTTTTGCAGCTCCTTTTTGTGCCCTGCAAAGGTCAGATTGGGGCTGTGGCATGTGGTTGCTGCAGCCCTGATCTGGCTGTAAAAAGGGCAGCTGGAGGCCCCTTTGAGATCCAGAATCTGCACATTGTTAGATAACTGTAGTATTCTCTGGAGGGACAATTGCATATAGTTGAAAGGTAGGCAAAGAAAGATGCACACTTTTCAAATGTTACAAAACAATGCTAGAGCATGCTGTAAACAATGGGAGAAGGACACAGTCAAAGCTAAAATTCTAGATTCAGATATAACAACATCATGGTTTAAAAAGCAATATTCCATAAGCCAGCAACAACCCATGAATTCAAACGGTCATCCGTTCCTTCTAAGAAATCACGGTTTGTTTGAGATTATGGGTTTGGACAGAAAAACAATCTAAAGTCAACAAACCACAAATTGGTTTACTGTTTTTCATGAACCTGGCCATCACTGACTGTAGCAAAGCTTTTTTGACATGGTATAAGACATCTTCCTTATAATAAGACAGAATATGTAAAAGGTATATGTACCTAAATATTTGCAAAATTCTAATTTTCACATGCACACATACAATAGAGCACTAGTGTTCTCTGTGGATGAACTGTAAATAAAATAATTTCCAAAGAGCACCAATTTAGAAGAACATGATTATTAAATGCACTGCAAAAATCTGGATGGTTAATATAGTGCACAGTGCTTGAGCTGAAGTATCTAAAAAAGACAAAGGGAAGTGAAAGAAAAGGAAATCAACATCTTGCTAAATTGCATGTTTTTTTAAAATCCTATAATTGAGGCTGCTACTTCATTTCCATTTGTAAAACAGATTGAGTTTCTCTTCTATCTACTAATGGATTTGGTTTATCTCTTATACTAATTACTGGCATTTGCAGGGTTGGTACAGAGCGTTTGTTCACAGGGGGGTCACTTGGAAAAAGTCTCAGGTCAGCATAGTTAACTCTTGAATTATCAGAGAGCAGTTGGTAACTTGTTGCAAATAAGTACTTGTCTTCTCATATTTCTGAACAAAACAATAGTAAACTCTTTCATTCTGCTATTTGCAAATTATACATATGTCAAAGGCTTTCACAGCTGGTGTCCATAGTTTTCTGCGGGCTTTCTGGACTATGTGGCCTCTGAAGATGCCAGCCACAGATGAAGGTGAAACATTAGGAATAAATTCTTCTAGAACATGACCATGTAGCCCCGACAACCCACAGAAAATTATACATAATCACAAGGTTTGGAATATCAGTATTTCTCACTTTTGATGCCTTAATGGCGTTGTGGGTTATTCTTGCTGAGAAATTTTGGGGAAATGGGTAACAGTGGGGTTTTGTTTTTTGGGTTTTTTTTAGCACTTTTCATGAATTTTGTGAATTTGGATATCTAAGCACAAAAGTCATGGTCCACATTCTTCTCTTCCCATTTCCCCATCACCAACAGTAATATACTGGTGTACAAATGTCATAATGCAGTGTTTTTATTCTTCAGGAAGACAGATAAAGGTCCAAAACACACTGGAAAAATAATCCAGTTTGAGACTGCTTTAGCTCAATGCTAAGGAATTCTGGGAATTGTAGTTTATTTTGGCACAAGAGCTCTCTGTTAGAGAAGGCTAAATGTCTCACAAAACTAGTCCCCACAATTCCCTATCACTGAGCCAGGGCAGTTAAAGTGGTCTCAAACTGGGTTATTTCTGCAGTGTGTTTTGGTCTTAGATAATAATAATAATAATAATAATAAAATTTATTTATATACCACTATTCCATAGAGCATAGCGGTTCACAACAATAATAAAACCAGTTAAAAACAACAATGTACAACAACAATCACAGTAAAACGTAACATCAACATTTATACAAAAGGCTAAAAGGTGGAATACATCACAATTTCAGGGGAGAAGAATGACAACAAGGTTCATGGGGGGAAAGCCTGGCGGAATAGATAAGTCTTCAAGTTTTTCTTGAATACATCAAGGGAACTGGACATGCGGAGCTCATTGGGGAGAGAGTTCCAGAGTTGAGGGGCTGAAACAGAATATGCCCTCCTCGCAACAGCATAACGAACATCCGGAACTGTTAGGAGATGTTTCTCTCCCGACCTAAGAGTGCGGGGCGGATTATATGGGGAGAGGCGGTCCTCCAAGTACCCTGGGCCCAAGCCATTTAGGGCTTTATAGGTAATAACCAACACCTTGTATTCGGCCCGGAAGCTAATAGGCAGCCAATGGAGGTCTTTCAAAACCGGTGTTATATGGCTGGCCCTGGAACATCCAGTGACCAACCTAGCTGCCATATTCTGCACTAGTTGTAGCTTCCGAGTTTGGTACAAGGGTTGCCCCATGTAAAGCGCATTACAGAAATCTAATCGAGAGGTTACCAGAGCGTGTACAACAGTTTCAAGGTCCCCCCGGTCCAAGAAGGGTCGCAGTTGGCGTATCAGCCGAAGCTGATAACAGGTGCTTCTAACCGTCGCATCCACCTGTGATGTAAGATGAAGCGACGAGTCAAGGAGCACCCCCAAACTGCGAACCGAGTCCTTCATAGGGAGCGTGACCCCATTCAGGACAAGTGGAAAAATTTCCTTAACTGGGCCAGGGGAGCCTATCACCAGTACTTCCGTTTTCTCTGGATTCAGACTGAGTCTGTTTTCCCTCATCCAGCCCATTACCGACTCCAAGCAGGCATTAAGAAGAGAGATGCCATCCCTAGTTACTGCATCAGTCGGAGACATAGAGAAGATTATTTGGGTGTCATCAGCGTACTGATAATACTGCGCCCCATGTCTCCGGATGATCTCTCCCAGCGGCTTCATGTAAATGTTAAACAGCATGGGGGACAAAATCGCTCCTTGAGGGACCCCAGATGTAAGGGCCCTCTTATCGGAACGACAGTCCCCCAGCTCCACCATCTGGAATCTACCCGAGAGGTAGGAACGGAACCACTGCAATGCAGAGCCCCCGATACCTAACTCCCTCAGGCGATCCAGAAGGATTCCATGGTCGATGGTATCGAAGGCCGCTGAGATGTCCAAAAGCACTAACAGGGACACACTTCCCCTGTCCATGCCCAGACGGAGATAATCAACTAAGGCGACCATGGCAGTCTCAACTCCATAGCCCGCCCGGAACCCGGTTTGAAATGGGTCCAGATAATCAGTTTCATCCAGGACTCCCTGAAGCTGAAAGGCGACTGCCCTCTTGATCACCTTCCCTAAAAATGGCAGCAGCGAGACAGGCCGATAATTATTCCGAATTAGGGGGTCAAGGGAGGGCTTTTTTAATAAAGGTTTTACTATGGCTGTCTTCAATGTAGATGGAAATTGCCCATCCCTGAAAGATGTATTAATAATACGGCGTAACATGTTAGTCACAACCATTCCCCCTTGAGCTGTCAGCCATGAAGGACAGGGATCGAGAGAGCAAGTCGTCTTCCTGACACTTCGCAGAATCCTGTCCACATCCTCGGTACAGACAGACTCAAAGTGATCCAGTTTAACTGAGTCCACGGAAGCTCTGGACACCTCTACTCTAGATTCTGAACTATAGCTGGCATCAAGATCAGCCCTTATCCGAGAGATTTTATCTGCAAAGAAGTTGTTAAATTCGTCACAGCAGGCTTTTGTTGGTTCCAAAATAGGGTTCAGGGCAGAGGGTAGCTGAGTAAGCTCCCTCACTACCCTGAACAGCTCTGCTGGACGGGACTCTGTGGACGCGATACATGCAGAGAAGAAGGAATGCTTCGCTGCACTTATCGCCACCCCATAGGCCTTCAACTGAGACTCTAGGAGTATCTTGTCGGATAAGCACTGGTGTTTCTGCCAGACGCGCTCTAGTCGTTGCAGAGCCTGCTTCCACAACCTGAGATCTTGCGTATACCAAGGTTGTTTTTTGGGAGCAGGCCTGAAAGGACGCTTGGGAGCGATGCTGTGTATAGCCCCGGAGAGGTCAGTATCCCAGATGTTAGCCAGGGCTTCAACATCAGCCTGCGAGGGTGGACCATCCGAATAGGTCCGCCACCCCCGGGAGGGATCCGGGTAGAAGCCTTGATACCTGCCTCGACCAGAAAATGATCCGTCCATGACAAGGGAGAGATTTTAGTAACCTCTGCCCACGGAGTATCCAAATCCGTACAGAAGATAAGATCGAGTGTATTACCAGCCGAATGTGTGGACCCCGAGACTAATTGGGACAGGCCCGTGGCTGTCACGGTAGTCATGAACTCCCGAGCTACACCAGTTAAACCACAACTGGACTCGAAAGGGATGTTGAAGTCCCCCAGCACAAGAAGCCTGGGGGACTCCAACACCAGCTCTGAGACCAGCTGTGTGAGCTCAGCTAGGGAGTCTGCTAGCGCACGGGGTGGCCGGTAGACTAACAGAATCCCCAAACTGTCCTTGTCCTTCAGGGTCAGGTAAATACACTCGATATAATCTGTCTGACGTAAATGGTTCCTGGTCAAGATGATGATCTTCTTATGGATCAAGGCCACACACCACCACCCCCCCGCCCACCTAACCTGCACTGGTCCTTCACTGAGTACCCAGCTGGGAGGGCCTGAGCCCACACCTCTTCACTTTCAGGCCCAAGCCAGGTCTCAGTGATGCATGCCAGGTCACAACACTTCTCCTCCAACAGATCATATATAATGTGGGACTTGTTCTTTATGGACCTGGCATTGCATAGGAGCAGAGACAGGATTTGTGGTACAGTTGGACTGACCCACAGATCTCTTTGGCTAGGAGAGTGGATGGAAGGAGAGATAGATATTACGCATCGATCCCGCCTTCCCTTCCGATGTAATTCCACTCTCCTACCGCTATATCTCCCCCTGCCCCACACTACATTAATAGGAGCACCACATGAAATGGAACAATCCACAACCCCCTCACCAAGCTGAACATCACCCATGACCTAAAAGAACCCCCCCAACAATGTGACAAGGCAGCAGCAGAGGAAGAGAACCCTAAAAATCATTCCCTTGCTGCGTACACAGCCACACAGAACCTGCCCCGGCCCTGCAACCATGCGCAATTCCCCTGCCGCAGTGGAGTTGGGGCTTAGGCAGGCGTCTTCCCAGGGGCTGCTGGACTGGCTTATGAGAGGAGCCACTCTCACTGGCCCCTCCTCCCTCAGAAAAACGCTGCAGAAGCGGCCAGGTAAGTCCTTCTCTGCAGGGGTTTTCCCCTGCCCCGGTGGAGTTGGGGCTTGGGCAGATCACTGTCATGGCCAGCCAAGATCAGCTCTCGGAGGATGAGGAGGAGGATGAGCCTCCTCCAGAGCAAGGGCTGATTGAGGCAACGCCAGGTGCTGTTCCTGCCCTGCCAGGTCCCAGTTGTGATCCTCCAGTCCCAGAGGAGGAGATTCAACCAGGTCCTAGTGCCACAGAGAGGCTTCCTTCGGTACCACAGCCTAGTGGTGATTCAGGAGACGAGGCATGCCTGCAAGTACCTTCTTATCAGGAGAGAAGGGCCGAGAGTGCTTGCAGGCGCAGATCCAGGAGGATTGCAGAAAGACAGTTAGCAAACCAGCCTCAGGTGGCTCGAGGGAGAGCTTCCCTGATTTAAGTGGAAGAGAGGCTTGAGTTTGTTGCTAGAGTTTATTGCATGAGCCCTTGGTGTGATTGCTGTCGCTCTAGCTCCAGACATCTTGTTACCTTGCTACCTTGACCTCGGACCGGACCTTTGTTATCTCTTGGCTATTGTGACCTCGGACTGTTTTTGACCACGCTGCTTTCTGGCTTCCTGACTTCGGCTCGTCTTTTGGCACGCTTGACTTTCTGCAACCCCGACACTGGCTTGTTTCCTCGGATTGCTCTTTGACTGCTTCTCCACAAGGTTTGTTTTGCCTACACGTGTTGGCTGCAGGCTTGGTTATCAGCATAAGTCAGAGATTGCTGGCAGCAATCCCGGACAATCACAAAACAATTTAGTTTTTCATGCAAAGCAATTTTGAAGTAATAAAACTTTAAGGTGGACCCTTCCTATCTGTGGTGCTTTGGTTCTGGGACCCCTGGAGATGGAAAAAAATGTAGATGCTGAAGCCTCATATTATTAAAAGGGCAACAATGTACACATGTCCATGTGAGTGCATCTGTGTGCATACAATGCCATTTAATAATATGGGCTGTGGCTATCCATGAGTGGTTGAATCCATAGATGACTAGCTCACCAATATGGCAGACCCACTGTACTGGTGGCGCAATGGTTAAATGCCAGTACTGCAGCCACAAAGTTGTAAGTTTGATCCCAGGCTCCAGGGTCCACTCAACCTTTCACCCTTTCGTAGTAAAATGAGTACCCAGCTTGTTGGGGGCAATTGGCTTACACATTGTAAACTGATTCCGGGTGCAATACAAAGTGTTGGTTATTACCTTTAAAGCCCTTCATGGCTTGGGCCTGAGTTATTTGAAGGAACACCTCTCCCTATACAATCCGCCCCTCACTCTCAGAACATCTGGAAAGAACCTACTGGAGTACTCAAAAACCAGGCTAACAACAACTTCTTACAGAACATTCACTGCCACGGTCCCCAGATTGTGGAACAGCTTGCCAGAGGAGATCCATCTTATCACCACCTTAGATGCCTTCAAGAAGGCACTAAAGACGGATTTCTTCCGGCGGGCTTACCCACCTGATCTTTTATAAGATCTCTTAAATACTGATCTGATTGTATGAATGTTAGTGTGAATGTTAGTTGATGATCCGGTATTTTAGTGAATTAATAGTAATGTCATTGTTTTAATGACTGTATTTTATATGGAATTGTTTTATTGCTGTAATCCCACCTCGATCTATAGGGAGAGGCAGGAAACATAAATAAAAATTATTATTATTATTATTATTATTATTATCATCATCATCATCATCATCATTTAAGCAGTGTTAGTTCACTGATAAGCAGTATAGAAATGCACTTGCTATTACTACTTGTTTAAAACTACTGCATTCATCTCATTTGTCCCTTATGAATCAATCCGTTAAACAAATAAACAAAAACCAAGCACTGTCTGACTTTTCTTTGGTAAAAATGACTGGTCAGCTAGACTACAAATGAAAACAATATCAGTGAAGCTTACTGCATTCTATACTTTTCCATTTATTTCTGTAATAAATTAATTCACAGATTCCTGCCTGTATGGTACAAAAAAAATGTTTCTTGTCATTCAGAACTCTCCTAGATCCACAATTTTGCTTTATGGGATGTGCAAAATTGTGACTGCTTAAAATCATAAATTACAAAGATCAACTAAGATATAATAACAACAAGCAAGACAACAAACAGAAAAAACATACTAAATGTTTATTCCCCCAACACTTGTAGAAACAGATGTTTTAACTGTTGCCTACACAAAAGCGTAAGGGACAACTACATCTCTGATAGAAAAATGATCTGTAACATTGGCCTGTTACAGACTGCCAAAATAAAGCTGCTTCGGGTCTCTTTGGAGGTATGCTATTTAAATGATGCATGAACCCTAAGAATCCAGAAGCTGCACCAAAGCTGCACTCCAGTGCTTAGGAATGGAGTGTGGCTTTGGTGCAACCTCCGGACTCTTAGGACCCATGCATCATTTAAATAGCATACCTCCAAAGAGACCCGAAGCAGCATTATTTTGGCAGTCTGTAACAGGCCATAGTTTGGTAATTCCTGAATTCATAAAATGAAGAGAAAGACAGACAGAGAGAGGAGCATTATCTATCATATTGTGAAGGTGCCATGTATAAGGAACAGAACATATATATTCCATTTCCTCCACCAAACCACTCATGGATAAATATTATGTAGGTTGAGTTTTAGTTTGGCTCTACAGAGTCCTTAATCTAACCAAGAATTCAATCTCAGTGTAAAGACTTTCACCCACATTTTCCCACACTGCTATTAAATGGGCAATAAAGAGAACGTATAACAATAAACAGATTTACTCTTTAGCTAGCATTTTGTAATGTCATGTAGACTTGCACTTTTCCTTTGAGTTCCATTTTGCAGAGTTAACTTCGGAGTGCTTTGCTGTTGTTTTCTTTCTTGGCAGTTTACTATACAAGAATCCAGAAATCTTGTTTGTTCCAAGTAATACTTCATATGTTTAGAGAAAAAGCCAAGTAGCAATAGTTAGATTACACTTTCCTTGCCTTTCATGCAGTGTGACAATTTCAAGGTCACCATATTCAATTTCCATGACAAACTCCATAAGAGGTATCAGCATGTGAATATATATTTTCTAATGTATATGAAATTACATACGGATGAAACTGGAGCAAGGTACAATAGACATATTTCACACAGATATAACTGCTCTTGAAAAACAAATGCAGTGCTGTTAAAAAACATCAATCATCTTGGCCATAAATTTCATTTCTGCTAGACTGAAGAGCAGCCTCCATAAATGAAGTCTCTGTGATGTGTACTCCTTAATGTCACACTGAAAGGATCATTTAATAAGGATGAAAGTAACTGGGAAAAACACAGGTATGGAATATAATCTGTATTACTGATAGTTAACAAGGCCCAGTGGTGCATTAATACATGTGCATTAATTATGAGATTCTCTGGTACAGTTGGCACTCCATATTCACAGATTCAACTATCCATGCCTCGTAATTATTTTAAAAAATAGAGAGAGATTCCAAAAAACAAATCTTGATTTTGCTATTTTATATAAGGGATACCATTTTACTATGCCATTGTATTTAATGGAACCTGAGCATCCAAAGATTTTGGTATTCACGGGAGGTCTTGGAACCAAATCCCAGTGGGTAAAAAAGGCCCTCTGTACTCTCTATAAGATTATAACAAAAGCTCTGCTTCATCAGCCAAAGTCCCATCTAGTCCAATGTTCCGTTCATAAAGCAGACAATGAGCTGCCAAAAAGGAAAGCCAACAAGCAGAACATGAGTGTACCCCAGTCTCCATGTTGCATCCCTTGGCTATGGTTATACTGGACCATCCCCTGCTAAAGGTCTGAAAGATAAGAAGCAACTTTCGAAATACAAGTTAGTTTTTAAATTATAATCTCCACAGAGGAAAGCTCCATGTGTCCCACAGGGCTTACTCCCATGGCAGATCCACAGCAAAGATGTACCACTGCTCTCAAATATTGCTAGAAAAGTTATTGTTTTGTGCTATAGGTCTCAAACTTATACATATTTGGACAGTAATTATTAATCTATTCCTGAAATACACTGACTGTTTAAAACTGGCTTTTGAACATTTGTTTAAACCAAAACAGTTTTAAAATAACATTTTCTTATTTGTGTATGGTTTCTTTTGTGTGTACATTGCTTTGGGAGCCCATGGTAGCAATACAGTAATTCACACCTGCAGCTTTGACTTTTGCATATTTGATTATTTGTGGATTTGATTACTACGTTCTGAGTCCTCCAGGGTGACTATGATCAATTTTGCCAGAGGTCATGCTGGAGGACTTAGAAATTCCTAGAGAGAACACTTCTTTAGGTATTTGTAGGTACTCTAGCACAATTCTATAGTCAGCTTCCAACTGATGTTGACCACAGTGTTACTCTGGAGGATCTAGAGGCTCCTAGAGAGGTGTTTCTCAGGTGAAAAAGGATAATTTTTTAAAAAGGGTTTTCATTAGGTGAGTGAGCTCCCATTGGTTCTGCCAACCTAGCAGTTCAAAAGCATGCAAAAGTGCAAGTTGATAAACAGGTACCACTTTGGTGGGAAGGTAACAGTGTTCCATGCACCTCGGCATTTAGTCATGCTGGCCACATGAACACAGATTTGTCTTTGACAACGCTGGCTCCCTCAGCTTAATAATGAAGATGAATACAACTAGACAATCATGTCAAAGTGGAAAGCTTCACCTTTTAACCTTTTTATCACTTTCATGGGGGTCTTGTGTCTCTGCCCCCAGTGAATATGGAGGGCTCACTGTGTGTGTGTGTGTGTGTAAATAAAAGATATAAATGTAAGTGGCCTTTAAATGTGAACATTCATTTGGTTTTCCTAGGTGTTCAGAGGCAAAGCATCATTAAACCAAATAATTCTGTCAATGGCTACAATCCAACTGGGATTTGTAGCTTGACTACAATACTCTGAAGTCTGCCTAAGTATGCTGAAAGAACCAATTCCAGTCTGATCTCAGAAGTCAACTAGGGTCAAATCTACTTAGCTCTTGGAAGAAGATACCACCAGGAAAAAACAGGTGGTATAGACTACTTTAGAGCTTAGGCCTGTTACAGACGGGCATATAGTACGAGCAGAGCAGATTTGTACTATAAAACACCAAGCAAGACTACCATCATTAACTATCCATTAACAAATCATTTTGGAAAACCAGTTCCAAGAAAAAAAGCATACATATTTTGCAGAAACTGCATAATTCCATGCTTATTAAGATGTAAACGTTACCAGAAGAAACCCAAAGAGACCGAAGCTAGCTCAACTAGTTTTATCCAATAGTTTTCTTGAATTTGTTGCTGCCCTCAGGTTGTTTACGAATTATGAGGCAAACCTGTCCTAGGGCTTTCCGAGGCTGAGAATGTGTGACTTTCCAAAGGTCACCTAGTGGGTTTCCATGCTTGAGTGGGAATTTGAACCTTGTTCTCCAGAGTTGTAGTCCAAGGCTCAAACCAAGTTAGTTTAAATAATAATAATAAATAATAAAAAATTTATTTATATACCGCCCTTCCATCGATCAGGGCGGTGAACATCATAATAAAATCAAATACAATAATAACACAAACCATATAACAGTATACACATATTAAAAACAAGTTAAAACCCAATCAGCCAACCATCTTGCCGACTAAAGAGGGAGGAAGGCCATCTGGAGCTTCATTCGGGGAATGCAGCTCGAAATAGGAAGGTTTTCAAATCCCTTCTAAACTGAGCTAGGGAGGTAGCCGAGCAGAGCTCTGTGGGCAGCGTGTTCCAAAGGGCAGGGGCAACGATGGAATACGTCCTCCTCGTTGTGGAGGTGAGTCTGGCCCCTGGAACCCTGAGTAATTGCTGCTCAGAAGTTCTGAGGGTGCGGGGCGGAATGTATGGGGAGAGGCGGTCCTTCAGGTATCCTGGGCCCAAGCCATGTAGGGCTTTATAGGTAATCACCAACACCTTGTACTGAGCCCAGAAGCGGATAGGCAGCCAATGCAGGTCTTTAAGCACAGGTGTAATATGGCTGGCCCTGGAGGTACCAGTGACCAGCCTGGCTGCCATATTTTGTACCAGCTGTAGCTTCCGGGTATGGTACAAGGGTTGCCCCATGTAGAGCGCATTGCAGAAGTCCAATCTAGAGGTTACCAGAGCGTGTACCACCATTTCAAGGTCCCTCTGGGGACAAAGTTTTCCCCCGAAATGGCACATATGCAGAGAGAAGGAACTTTTTTAACAAGATCAAATCCCAAAAGTTTTAAAAAGAAAATAAGCAGTTTAATGGTCACACTTTTTCATAAAACTATTTCGATATGTGTTGTGGGGGAAAACCCAAGCAAGTCTACATTCCCAATTTCAAGTATAAATTATATTTCTATTAGACATCATGTAATATGTCCAACCCTGAACTTCTCAGTGTTAAAGATTAAAATGGTTTTCTAATACAGTAGTCTTCCCTGGGAAAATTTCCTCACTTTTCTCTCTCTCTCTCTCTCTTTTGCTCTTTAGGAAGATAGCTAAGTATCTCTTAGGAAGTTAAATGAAGTTATAACCAGAAGGTATTTCAGATATTTCTACCTAGTAATTTTTTTTAAAAAAAAATGGAAGGAATAAAAGTTTGACATGAGCAGACCAAAATCTGTGAAGCAGATTTAAACAGTGGTGAGTATGGGTATTTAGGAGCCAGTATTGGTGTAGTGGTTTGAGTCTTGGACCATGACTTTGGAGACCAGGGTTCAGATCTCCTTGGATGTGGAAACACATTTGGTGGCCTTGGGCAAGTCGCACAGTCTCAGGCTCAGAGGAAGGCAATGGCAACCCCCCTCTACTAATCTTCTCAAGAAAACCCTTTAGAAACCCTGTGCCTTAGGGACACCATACGTCAGAAATGACTTGAAGGCACACAACATCAATATGGTTATTTATTATTATGTTTCTATTATGCTGTATCTCATAGGTCCAGAGTAGTTTCCCCACACGCTAAGACAGCTGTTCCACATCATACTCACAATCCAAGGACCAACTAAAACAGATACCTGCATGACAGTTTATGCACGTATAGTGGGCCCTTCGCATTCACTAGGGCTAGGAGCACAGGACACCTGTGAAAGTGGAAAAATTGCAAATTAAAAAAAACTTTTTCTTTTTAACCTGAGAAAACAACTCTCTAGGACTCTCTAAGTCTTCCTGTGCAACTCTGTGGTCAACATTTGCCAAATTTGACCATAGAATTGCACTGGAGAACATGCAAGTACCTTGAGAAGTGGACTCTCTAGGAATCTCTAGGTCTCCTAGCGTGACGTTTGGTGGATGTTGACCATAGAGTTGCACTGGAGGAACTATAGATTCCTAGAGAGAACATATTAATCAAATAAGTGAATAATCAAATCTGCAAAAGTCAAAGCCTCACTTGAGGACAGCTACCTCTACCTGTCTCTTTGGTTATGAGAGGTGGGGAGTTGCCTGATTGGAAACTAGAGATGGCTCCTGTACCTTTAATGGTAAGTAGAAGAGGGAATTTCAGCAGGTGTTGCTCATCACACAACCAGGTGACAAGCATTACCAGCTGGAATTCCCTCCTTTACACAATTATTAAAAGTACAGGACTCCATCTTAATTTTTGTTCTGACAATCCTAGATGGTCCCTACAGGAACTCTTGCCATGCTCTATAGAGGGCATGAGGGGTGATTTTCCCATATGTTTGCTCCCTGTTTTAGATTCCCTGCTTTACTTTCCAGGAAACCAGCAGCAGGAAGTAAACTGGTAGTTATGTTCTGGTTTAATTCCTGGTTTAGCAAAGGTCTCTGAGCCTAAAACAGTTTGGGGATGGACAGAAACATGGAAAAATTATACCCATTTCACCAGGGGACAAAGGGGTATTTTTAGTTTCATTTTTTAAAAAACAAAATGCAATAGAGGGAGGTTGTTTGGGATCATAGAAATAGCACTGAGGGCACATGCAGTCTATGGTGAGGGAGTCCAAATGTAATCCTGATGAATTATGATTCAGTGGGTGATGAAAACCTAAAAAAGAACCTGGATTTATTAGTTCAGTTCATAAAGAGAAGGAAATCTGGGGAGGAGTCAGTTGCCAAGGATAAGGGTTAGGGACTTTTCACCTTAAATAACATAGTAGGATTTTCATTTAAATATTGGGGGGGGGGGAGAGGAACAGCAAATTCCCTATAGTAGAATTTCTGTTATGGATTTCCACGTATTTTGTATCTTTTATTTAAGGCTTTAAGCTTTGTTATTGTACTATAGTGTCTAGATCAGGGGTAGGCAACCTGCGGCCCGCAGGCCGGATGCGGCCCGGCGAGGCCTTGGGACCGGCCCCAGCCCGGTCCTGCCGCCAATTGCCGCCGGGGCCTTTGGGGGGCAATTGTCTATAGAAGCCTCAGAAACATGCATTTATTAACATTTTTTTAAAAATCAGCAATTTTTTTCACGTATCCTCCATTTTTTTTAAAAAAAAAGTGTCTTCCATTTGAAAATTTTGTCCTACATTTGTCCTGGTTTATTTATATATTTAATTTTTTTTTTAATTTTTTAATTATTTATTTTTTGGCTTCGGCCCACCAGTTGTCTGAGGGACAGCAACCCCGGCCCCCGGCTCAAAAAGATTGCCTACCCCTGGTCTAGATCAAGAGAAGTAATAGTGCCGCTCTATTCTGCTTTAGTCAGGCCCCACCTGGAATATTATGTCCAGTTCTGGGCACCACAATTTAAAAAGGATATTGAGAAACTGGAGCGTGTCCAAAGGAGGGTGACCAAAATGGTGAAGTGTCTGGAAACCATGCCCTATGAGGAATGACTCAGGGAGCTGTTTAGCCTGGAGAAGAGAAAATTAAGAGGTGATATGATAGCCCTGTTTAAATACTTGAAGGGCTATCATATTGAGGAGGGAGCGAGCTTGTTTTCTGCTGCTCCAGAGACTAGGACCCGGAGCAATGGATGCAAGCTCCAGGAAAAAAGATTCCACCTCAATATTAGGAGGAACTTCCTGAGAGTAAGGGCTGTTTGACAGTGGAACAAACTCCCTCGGAGTGTAGTGGAATCTCCTTCCTTAGAGGTTTTTAAACAGAGGCTGGATGGCCATCTGTTGGAGATGCTTTGGTTGAGATTTCCTGCATGGCAGGGGGTTGGACTGGATGGCCCTTGCCGTCTCTTCCAACTCTATGATTCTATACTGAGAAGAGCATAGTTTTCTAGTGAAGCTGCAGTGGAACCTCCTTGGATGCATGAAACCTTTAGGATATTGAGTAAGTGTTCAGTTCAATATTGAATTTGTTGTGTTGTTGTGTTGTCACCACTCTCTCAATTCCAAAGCTGTTTTAAAAAACTTTCAGCTAGACAGAGGAAAAGAGGAGGGACTGGGTGTGCAGCGAAAGACTTTAAACATTTCCCCCCCAGAAAAGGCTTTGTTAATGAAGGTATGCCCATACGGCAAGTTCATAGATACCTCCCCACCTTTCCAGTTTAGTATTTAAAACCTCTGTCTGCTGTCTGAAATGAAACAATCCACCAAGAGATAGATTATGTGTGTTCCAGCTGTCAGCCCATTCCTTGAACCATGTACTAAAGACCTCTGAAAAATTATTGTCTTAAAAGTAACCATGATTTCCTTCATCCTCTTCCATGTCCTACTGAATGCTGAAATGCTATAGAAATCTTACCGATCCAGACTGTATTACTTTTCGGAAGCTCTTCTACATTCTACATGGAATTTGTGGCCAAAATTGTATTGTGAACTGATTATCTCTAGGGTATGCATGTCTAGACAGCCCTGAGATGATGGAAGCAGAGCTAAGCTAACCCTGTCATCCCTACACAGCTACCAACTGCAGCATGCTCTTTAGTGTTTTTCTTCTGTAATCGTTTTTCAAGTGACTCATGCAATGGGATTTCCACTGTTTCTTATGGGAAACTACAATTTGGAAAGACTTTTAATTTCCAACCTTATTCTGTTTGGATCTAGAGTTTCTCATTTCAAGTTTCTCCATTTTGCATCCCTTCATAATGAATTATCAGAAGTTATTCTTAATGAAAGTTGTTTAAAAAGTTTCAGCATTAGATCCTGTCTACCTTACTAACACTTGTGGGGGGGAAAGAAGCCGCCTTATTCCCAGTGGTGGTTGGCAGCTCCCATGTCAGTTGCTTCAGGTTCTACGCTGAGCTTTTGTCGAAGTTGTTGGAGACTACCTATCAAACAGGTTCAGCACTTGGAAACTGTATTTCCTGTGAAATACAGTAGTTTTTCTCTGTGAAAAAAGATCAGTCAAACAAACAAAGAGAACCTGATTGAAACTGCAGAAAAAAATATCTTAGGGCTTTCTCACATAAGCCAGTAAATCACAATTACAGCAGGACAATTGTGTCTTTGCCAGGGACTTATTGCGCAACATCATGTCTCTCCTATGTTTGCATTGTGTTTTGATCGTTATTGGTTCACATCTTTAATGGCTGTAATATCACTTTTGTTGTTGTGGTTGTGTGCCTTCAAGTCGTTTTCGACTTATGACGACCTTAAGGCGAACCTATCATGGGATTTTCTTGGCAAGATTTGTTCAGGGGTTTGCCATTGCCTTCTCCTGAGGCTGAGAGCATGTGACTTGCTCAAGGTCACCCAGAGGGTTTCATGGCTGAGTGGGGGGTCGAATTCTGGTCTCCCGAGTCATAGATTTTCACACTTGCCTGCATCACTGCTAAAACGTCCTCCAAACGTAGCAAAAAGAGAAAGGAAGCGTCTGTGTCTGAGCACCAGGAGCACTTCCTGAATTGCCATGGACACGTGGCCCCTCCTTTGCATCCCTGAATTGTTCCCGGGGAGCAGAATTCCTCTGAACACAAAGTTTGCGTTCATAGAAAACCTGCTTCCCTTGCAACAATTCAAGGATTCTAGAGGGAGCCACATTTCCATGGAGATTGAGGAAGCACTCCTGGTATTTAGACACAGACTCTTGCTTTCTCTTTTAGTTATGTTTGGAGGATGTTTTAGCAGCGATGCAGGCAAGTGTGAAAATCTTCATAGTCCAACACTGAAACCACTACATCACACTGGTTTTCAATATTGCTACTGTTCCACTTTTATTTCTGGTGTGATTGTTTTGCTATGATGCAGTTGTGATTTCATAGCAAGCATGCAGTTTGTGTGGGCATGGTTTTTGTCTCCTGCTCACTATCCTCAAGCAGGGGGATTCGCTATAGGGACATGGATCCAGGCTTCCTTGTTGCCTCTTTGGTTAATCAAAAGGTTGTTATCATATCTCCTTCTTTCTGACATTTTCTCCCTTCTTTTTCTCTCTCTTTCTCGCTGAAGGAACATGTTCATGCATACTCTGGAGAGAAGGAAAGGGGGCTCGCAGCTCATATCGGGCAGGCAGGAGAGAAAGAGACAGCACCCATGGATTGTTAGTCCTTTGAAAACACACACACACACACACTTGAATTGGTGAGGATGCATATGAGGAACTGCAGGATTGGAACTGGCACCTTCTGTTTCCTGTGGATTTGTGTGAGTTTTCTTTAATTTGGGGTCACTGCTGGTGGGAGCATCCCATACAGGCCAAAAAGATCTAATTTGTACCCTTGGGGTGTTTTGTTTTGTTTTACCACACAAGAGTTCACTTCAGACTCCTTGCCTCTTCATTTGTCATGCTCAGCATAGTGCCTTCCTGCCTTCGGCTCCCCTAGATTTCTTTAGCCCTGAAAATAAACTCTGTATTACCTGTGAACATACAGGGGAGAGAAGTGAAGGAGGAAGGGGAGATAGGTGACAAGAGAAATGAGCATTAACTCCACCCCCACCCCCAAATTTTGCTTCAATTTATTTTGAAGCAAAAATAAATTTTTAAAATGGCATACATGTGCTAAGTATGACAGACATGGGTAGGAAGTTGGGGTCATGTGAAGTCATGTGGAAGACTGTTAATGGGACTGTACATCACCAAAGCAGTAACATAGCGCTATTGCAGATAAATGTGATAGTGATTATTTCCCTTCCATTATGTTTCCATTTCCTTAAACAACATGATTAATGCAAGATAATGGCTGGTATGATAAAGCCCTTAATCTCATCAGTAGGAAGAAAAGTTTTGAATTTATTTGCGTTTGCATGCAAGGCTGAAATAAGTGAAGATTTGTATCCTGAGTGTCATGCCTATGACTGCATTTGCAGTGTGGGTAAAGTCTGTTTACACTGTCTCAAAAGCATTAAGGTCCCATGGACATATGTTCCCAGAACAGAGCTATGGTGGCCAGCTTGAATATGCAGAGTCTCTCCATCACCTAATAATGGACAATTCCATGTTATTCAGTACCTCTCTTTTATTTGCTTCAGCTAAGGGTGATGTATAGTTGCCAAAAGCTCCAGCATAGCTTAGTGCAGTGGTTCCCAACCTGTGGGTCGGGACCCTTTTGGGGGTTGAATGATCCTTTCAAGGGGGTCACCTAAGACCATTGGAAAACACCTATTTAATTACAGTTATGAAGTAGCAATGAAAATAATTTCATAGGTTTGGGTCACCACAACATGAGGAACTGTATTAAAGGGTCACAGCATTAGGAAGGTTGGGAACCACTGGCTTAGTGGATTGAGTGTTGGACTATGACTCTGGAAGACAAAGGTTCAAATTCTTGTTCAGCCATGGAAACCCACTGGGTGACCTTGGGCAAGTCACACTCAACCTCAGAGGATGGCATTGATGAACAGGCCCCTTCTGAAGAAACTCACCAAGAAAATCCCTTGATAGGTTCACCTTAGGGTTGCCATATGACTTGAAGGCAAACAACAGCAATGAACTGACAGCACTCAGTTATAGAGATGGAGGAAGGCAATTGAGTCTACATCCCTTGATTCTTCAAGCCTGTAGCCTCTGTCTTGGGACTTTATCTACAGATCTAATGGTTCTAAAATTTAGCCAGGATGATTCTTCTCCCATGTTTTTTTTTTTAAATCCCAGCCTGATGGAATGTTCTGAAAGACTTAGAAACTTCTCCTTTTTGATAATATTTCAGGGGTTAATGTTTAGCTCAGCAGCAGCTGTGGCAGCTGTGCTGATTTATAAGCTCCTGACATGGGATCAGACATGAGCTTCTTTTCCAGAGGACATGTGTTCCTTGTGTGTAGAGTTTGTTTATAGTGATCCCCCCCCCCCATTCCATTTGTGGCAACTGGAAATTCTGGCCGCCAATGGAGTAAAGAATCTACTTTAACCCTTCAAAAAAAGGTGAGACCCAAATCTAAACACAGTGCCTTATACCCATAGCCTGAAGATAATTTCATACACAAGGTTTTTAATATTTTTGTGCATGAAGCAAATATATTTCTAGTTAAGGAATACTCAACATTTTAGTACCATCAGTTATTACTGAAGGCCTGAAATAAGAGCTTGGGAACAGTATTGGTTTTGGATGACAAATCCTAGAATCTCTCAAACAGTGTGTTTTGTGTGAGGGCAACACCAACTTTATGTCATCTTCCTTCCTTTCTTTATCCATCACTGATTTGGCTTATCCCTCACATTGAACTGCACTGAACAAAGAGCTGGTGGCACAAAGGGAGGAAGCCACTCCTGTTGGCCCTGCTTGATCTCTCCTGCTGCAAAGTATGTTTGCAGGCAGTGTCCTTTTCAGGAAGCAAAAAAAGAAAGGGACATTAGCAAGGAACCTCGAGTGCAACTTTAGCCTTTGGAGTCTCTCTTTTTTTCTTTTTTTGCAGGAGGAAAGAGACAAAGAACCATTTTATGACATGTGCTGGTCTTGCATGCATAAGCACATGTTCCCACCATTTGCTCCTTCTGTCAGATCTCTCAACACTTGCTCCCTTCTGAACAGAAGTCCAGCATTTTTGTAAGGAAAGTCTATATCACACAACCCGTTCTGCCAATCTGCTGTGTTCTCATCCCTTTGCATGATTGGGAGACACTGAGATGATGTAATGGGAGAAACGGAAGCCAAACAGTGCAGCTTAATACAACACAGGCATTGACAAAGATCTCTTTTGGAGGCTTAATGCAGTCATGTGATTTAATATCATGATGCTATTATGATCCTAGAGGAATGTATGTCATGGGGGTGCTCTTTTAAATACTGTGTGCACTTTTCTTTTTGATATTGTTGTAAACTATCTCAGGAGGAGGAAGAGAATGAGGACAAAGTTGTTTCTATATTTTAAAAATATGTGGACTGTATATATAAATGAATGGTTGATAGGAATGTTTTCAGAAATTCTTGTGATATGTACTACACTTATAATCAGGAGATGCTGATGGCTATAATTAAATACCTTCCATACTGTATTGGTTTTGGGTGACAAGTCCTAAAATCCCTCAAGCAGCATATTTTGTGAGGGTACCACCAACTTTATGACAACTTTCTTCCCTCCCTTATCCATCACTGCTTTGACTTCTCCCTGATGTTGAAATGAACTGAACAAAAAGCTAGTGGCACAAGTGGAGGAAACCACTCGTCATCCCACATTTTTTCCTCCTTTTAAAATGTCCATGTTTCTCTTGCCTCCTCCCAGTTTTGTCCTTTGTCCTCAGCTTGCTTCAGTTGCTGCAAACTGACTTCAAACAACAAAAGTAGTTTGTTCTCAATTGACTTAGTGATGGGGAAGGAGGAGGCAGAATCTTGCCCTCCCCAGTAGCATCAAGCAAAAACAAATGCTGCAGCTTCTCCTAGCTTGTATTTCCTTCCTTGCTATTTGCACGTGAAATGTGCTGTTTTCAGGAAATAACACTTTGAGGTAAAAAAGTAATTTGGAGGGATGATTGTTGACATATGATGGGCGTGTGCTTCTAATCTGGATCAAGGAGTGGGGTGCATTTCTGATCAGCCTTCTGTGTGTGCCTTTCTCCATTCCCAAAATCTGTCGACTTTAAAGACTCTTTTAAAAATAATTTCAGATGTAGCTTGGCCCTCTGCTTGGAATAAAATCAAGTAAACCTCTTACACAGGATATACAGTTCTGGTTTGAGCATTGGTCTATGACTCTGCAGAGCAGGGTTGGAATCTCACTCAGCCATGACACCCCAGTGGGTGACCTTGGATAAGTCATACTCTCTCAATCTCAGAGAATGCCAATGGCAAACCTCCTCTGAAGAAACATGCCATGAAAACCATGTAATATGTTCGCCTTAGGGGTGCCATACATAAGAAATGACTTGGAGGCAAACAACACACATAACAACACACACATTTTTGCTCAGCTTCTCTTATCTCTCTGACTGCCACACTGCTGAATTAATGCAGTTTGACACCTCATTAACTTATTTTCTTTCTTTTCAGAGAGGCTCTTAATCTTTAACATTAGGTTGCCATCCTTCATTTGTCATACCAAATGTTTGCAAAATACCAAAGTTTGTTACTAGTTTAGATGCCATGGCTTCATCCTATGGAATCCTGGGATTTATAGTTTGTTATGGCACCAGAGCTCTCTCACAAATATCAAACAAAACTACAAATCCCAGAATTCGATAGCATTGAACCATGCCTCTTAAAATGGTGTCAGAACTCCATTAATTCTAAGGAGACTTTGAATGTCAAAATGTACTGGTATTTATCTTAGGCTTTTAGCAATTCCATATACTGCTGAGAAGGAATATAAGTTTAAATATTGTATATTTTATAGAAATGACTCAAAGTAATATAAGAGGTATCATATTATCTGCAGTTGTAGAAGATGCAATACAGTGGGCCCTTGGTATCCATTGGGGTTTGATTCCAAGACCCTTTGTGGATAATACAATCAGTGGATGCTCAAGTCCCATTAAATACAATGGCATAGTAAAATAGTTCCCTTATTAAAATGGCAAAATTAACGTTTGGTTTTGGGAATTGATACATTTTTCAAAATATTTTCAAACCATGTATGCTTGAATCTGTGGATAAAAAAATTGTGGATATGGAGAGAACAATGTACATGATTTTGTTGTAATATAAACTGAATATATATATATATATATATATATATATATATATATCACTGTCGATGTTCATAACTCTTCAGTGATGGGAGGAATTTAACTGGGATCAGCTCAAGATATTCTGTTACCTCTCAAACAAATGTTCAGAGAGCTATACTGTATTACAGAATCCAGTGAAGTGGGTTACAAAATAACCTTCATGAACTAAAGAGCTGTTTGCTTTGTGCAAGCAATAATTCCTGCTCCCAGCATTAGCAGATAATGTCTGACTGTGTACAGGGTGCATTCAAACTGCAAGGCTGTTTTCCCCCACCCCCAGCCCTTTGCTTAGTCTTGGTTTTGTGTTATCATGCTGCCTGGCTTTTGTCCAAGAAGCGGTCTGCTACTTATTCAGAGTACTGAGGCTCTGTTTTCTTCCACCTCCCTGACACACGCACAGCTAAGACAGAAGGCATTTAAGATAGCATGCATGCTATACTTCTGCCTCCAACTCCTTGCCCTAAAGCATTTATACTTTTAGAAAATGCACCCTTCTTCCACATCCAAGAGCTAATAAAGAGCCACCAGCCACCAATCTGAGAGCTAGTGAGGCCTTTGGGACTAAAAGTAAGGTGTTTGAAGCTCTTGGGTGGAGTGGCGTAGCCATACATGCCTCACTTTTGTATATACACTGGCAACTCTTGGGGGGAAAATAGTGGGAAGTTGTTTAATCAACTTGAAATGGTGACTCCATTGTAGTGTTAGTGCCAAATGGAGACCAGGATTTTTTTCTTCTGAGTATCAGAACTGAACTATACTCGCAGGCTTTCTATGCAAAAACTCACAAGTCATGTTCTGAATTTCACATGTATATTTTAGTGTAAGGACAGTCATTTTATTTTCTTTGTTATATAACTGCAAATATTTGCTGTTACATGCTTGCAGGCCAACTCCAACCTAGTTGCTGTTGTGTGTCTTCAAGTCACTTCTGACTTATGGTTACCCTAAGTCAAACCTATCATGGGGGTTTCTCAGCAAGATTTGTTCAGAGGAAGTTTACCCTTGCTGCCTTCTGAGGTTAAGAGAGTGTGATTTGCCCAAGGTCACCCAGTTGATCTCCATGTCTGAGTGAGAATTTGAACCCTGGACTCCCAAAATCCTAATCAAACCCTCAAACTGCTGCAACATGTTGTCTCTCAACTCCAACATGTAGTCACCCTGTTCCAGAGTTTTCTTGACAAGATTTTATTCAGAGGAGGTTTGACATTGCTTTCTTTTTCGGCTAACAGAGTGTGACTTGCCCAAATTCATCCAGTAATTTTTCATGGCTCAGCAGAGATTCAGTTGCTTGCCTCCCAGAATCCTAGTCCAACATGCAAACCATTATACCATGCTTGTCCGTAATTGCAAATATACTTCAAGTAAAAACATAATCATAAACAAAAACAGGAAGAATCGACCTCAAGAAAAGTGCCTTACAGTGAACCCTTGTTATACGCTGGGGTTTGGTTCCAAGATCCCCCGTGTATAACAAAATCTGTGTATGCGCAAGTCCCATTAAACGTAATGACATAGCAAAATGGTGCCTCTTATTAAAAAATTGAAAATCAAGGTAAATTTATACTTTTTTGGAACATTTTCAAACCGTGGATGCTTGAATCCATGTATAAAAAATCCATGTATAAGAAGGGCCAACTGTATTTTGTTGATAGGCCCAAGGCAGGAGTGGCCTTCTATTTCAGATCAATAAGGTTGTATCTGCACTACAGAAATAATACAGGTTGACACCACTTTAACTGCTATGGAATTCTCAGATTTGTAGTTCTGGGAAATATTTAGCCTTCTCTGTCAGAGAGCTCTGGAGCTATAACATACTACAAATCCCAGGAATCTATTAGATGGAGTCATGGCAGTTAAAGCAGTGTCAAACTGCATTATTTCTGCAGTGCAGATGCAACCCCAGAAATGTATAAGTAGATCTTGATCTACATCTGCCCACCCATTGTTTGCATCAATTCGCACACCTCAAAGCCCTTAAATAAACAAGGTTTTAAATATTTTCCCTTGACTCCTTTAACCTATATCTGGCTTATAGGAAGAAGCAGAGACAGACACAGAGAGCTAGAATGAGAAGCAATAATAATGTTGCCTATACACTTCCATGGACAATTTTTAGTGAGTAACATTGCCTCTCTAACCACATCCTTCCTTTATTGCAAACCCATATATTGGTTACATGGGGGCACAATATCTAATTTTTTATTTTGAAAATAAGTTGTGGGGAGAGCATGTATCTTGTTTTAAAGCACAATTATATTTTTGAAAGTTTTCTGTGCTGCAATTCTGCATTAAAACAAAGCTTGTACTCCACAGGTGCCTTGTTTTCCATCAAAACTGAAGCTGTTTCAGTTTTGTATATGACAGCAAGTTCAGCAATGGGAGCAGTTGATACCACAAAAAATGGATGTAGATGCTATAACTCATGGCTACATGGAATAAGATGTTCCCATTTTCCCCCACCCAGGCCTCCTTCTGCTGAGCGCCAGGGTTTAAAGGCATATGAATGCCACAGTCCATTTCTGCCAAAAGGCAAAATAACGTTTGGAGAGTAGAGATGTCACCCCATTTAGACTGTTACCTAGTGTGGCCAGCAGCCCTTGCACCCTCCTAGTTACACTCCTGGTAGGGGGCATTTCCACCACATTCTCCCCAGATTCTCCCCGAGATTCTTCCCCAGGACAAAGGCCTTTTTTGAAAGTGAGCAAAAAAGTGACTTAATTTCCTGTTATTAAAAATACACATTCTGGCCCTAAAATGGCCCAGGAAGCCTCTCCATAGTGAAGATGGCCTTCTCAGCTGTGTACCTCAACTGTAGAATGCCTTCCCCTTGGAGGCCCAGTTAGTGCCAACACGGATTTCATTTAGTCACCAAGTGAAAACTTGGCTGTTCATCAATAATTCATCCCAAATATTGTTTTAAAATCTTTTATCCAGTGTGATGTAGTGGTTAGAGCGTTGGACTATGACTCTGGAAAAAAGGGTTTGAATGCTAGCTCAGCCATGAAACTCACTAGGTGATGTTGGGCAAGCCACACACTCTCAGCCTCAGAGGATGGGAATGGCAACCCTCCTCTGAAGAAATTTAGCAATAGCCAATAGCAATAGCCGTGCCACCATTGACGTAAATGGGATTTGAGCATCCGTGGATGTTGGCATCTGCAGGGGGATCCAGAATGGATCCCCCATGGATACCAAGGGCCCACTGTACCATTAAAAAGGTAGAAATGTTTTAAAATAGTTTAAAACAATATAAAGCCACCTCATGCCAGCTTTAAGATCGTTATGTTTTAAAAGCCTGTCTAAACAGGTAGGTGTTAACCTGCTAGTGACACAGGTGGATCCCATAGATATAGCCCTAAGTGGAAGCCATGATGGATAAACTGAGACTATCATACTTTGGGCACATCATGAGAAGGTATGACACATTAGAAAAAAATGACAGTATTCAGAAAAATAGAAGGCAGTAGAAAGAGAGGAAGACCACACACCAGATGGATAGACTCAGTCAAAGAGGACATGGCCCTAAGTCTGCAGGAACTGAGCAGACTTGGAGATGGCTCATTCACAGGGCTGACAGAGGTTGAAGTTGACTTGAGGTCAGTTAGCAACAGGTGGAGGTGTGCTGGTAAGAGCACAAGATAGACAGAACAAGCAAGGTTTGGGGACACTCCAAAACCAATGGTAGGCCCATTCCGGACGGGCATAAAGTACGCGCTCTGCGCGTACTAGGGTTAGGAAGGGGCGTCACTTCCTGACACCCCTAACCCTAGTATGCGTGGAGCACATTCAAAATGGCGGTGCCCTTCCACACAGGCGTTGCCATCTTGATGTAGTGGACGCATAGCATCCGCACGTCGTGCCCCAGAAGCGACGCCGCGAGTGCGCGACTAGCGCTTCATGACGCCACTTCCGGGGAGCAAAAAGAAGCGCCATTTTCGGGCTTCTTTTTGCCGTGTCTGGGAACCACGCGGTTTGGCCGCTGCAGTTCCCAGACGTGGCAACCGGCAGACCTCCGCTTTCAGGCGGTCTGTAACGCGCCCCTGATATGAATTTCATTTCAGTTTCTCTTTGGTGAGAATTTACCAAATGTTGGACAGTTTTTCCTATTGAAGATGGAAGGAACTCATGATTGAAACAATTCACATGTAAGGCAAATGAAAACTGACAGATTTGTCTATTCAGGATTTTGAATGCTTCAGCTCTTAAATGTCTGGCTCTGAACACTGCATACGTTGCATATTCAACCACATTAATGCTGAATTAGTCTTTCTTTCTTTCTTTCTTTCTTTTCAGAGAGGCTTCTCATCTTTTACCTTCATGTTGCCATCCTATTAGTGACTTTCTTCAGTAATTGTACTAAATATTTGCTAAGCATACAAGCTTGATACCACTTTAAATGTCATAGTTCCATCCATGAAATCCTAGGATCTGTAGTTTGGTGATATGTTTTGAATACTCTGCCAGACAGCTCTGGTGCCTGTCTGAAGAGAATTCTAAGCAACCTAGAATTCAATGGGCCGGAGTCCCCAGAATCCAGTCCCCAGAATTCAGTGGGATGGAGTTAAAGTGGCATTAACCTGCTATAGCTTTGTAAAGGGGGATATGTCAAAAGAGTCCGACTTTCCAAATCACTTTCCTGAAAACATGCCCTTAGACCCACAAACCACAAGCTCCATCTGCTCCTTCCTTTTTATCTATTTTCCTACAAGCTGCCACAATATAACAAATGTTATTCTAGGCAATACTTTTGCCATTCAGAAGGAACCAACGCACTGCAGACATAATCATCCCTGACAGTGGATATTCTTTGGTTTCACAATGACAATGTAGCACTTGAAATGTATCACAGGAGCTTGGAAAACAACCTACGGCTCCGAAAACTGGCTCTGTGTTTCACTGGCGATAGTGACTCAGAACCAAATGGCTGATTATATCTAGATGATGTAACAAGGAGTTAGAAGGCTTAGGGGAGAATTAAAATACCACTGCAATTAAAAGACATTTCTGTATTTGTGTGCATGTGTATGCAGAATGAAGAGAGCTTTGCATTTATTAGAAGACTTTCTTATTGATAGGTGTTTTTCTTTTCCTTTCCCCCAAATTACTGAAGCTATTGAAACCAGGGGATTAAACGCGTAGCCAGCTCTTCAAAACAGAACTGATCTCATGATCTGTTGCCTTAGAAAAAGGCTGTGAGTTCACTGCTATTCATGCTGGGGGTGGGGGAGGATTTCTGCAATGCCAGAGGCAACCAGACTTCTTCACAGACACAGATGGAAAGAAGGGGGAGAGAATGAGAGAGCACACAGTGGCCTAGAAATATTTTTTTCCCCTTTTGACTACAGCATATGTCACAATTGATGCTATCACTGCAAATATCAACTATAGCAGCAATGCCTTCGTGGGAAGCATGTTTTATATCTGTTTATTCTGACAAACTGTGATCTGAAGAACTGGTTTGACCACTCTTAGGTCCTGTTACCATGTACGCATACAAGAGGTGAACACTATAGAAGGCAGATAAAAGGAAAATCAACATATTTGAGATGTAGTCCTGGAGAAGAGTGTTGAGGATACTGTGGATGGCCAAGAGGACAAACAAATTGTCCTCGAGCAGATAAAGCCAGAAATAGCCCTGGAAGCCAAGATGATCAAATTGAGGCTATCGTACTTTGGCCACATCATGAGAAGGCAAGATTCACTGGAAAAGAAAATAATGCCTGGAATGGTAGAAGGCAATAGAAAGAGAGGGAGAGCATACACAAGATGAATAGACTCAGTCAGGGTGGTTGCAGGCATAAAATTACAGGAACTGAGTGGAGCAGTGAAGAACAGAGGGTCTTCAAGATGTCTCATTTATGGGGTCACCGTGGGTCAGGGATGACTCAAGGGCAGTTAATAACAAACAACACAGGCCCTGTCTGCACTTTTGTGGGGCAGTCAGGAGTATCCTGGCCCCAGGGCTGCCCTGATTCTCCCCTGTTTGAAAAGCCATCCATTTCAATGCAGAATGATTGATTACCTGCATCCTGCTAAGCCACCTGGCATGTCTGCTGCTAGAGTGGGTCACTTCACTCTGAAGTCAGAATGAGGTGCCCAACCTTGATCACAACTTCATTCTGACCTCAGAGTGAGCGAGTAGTGGCAGTGGCGGATGTGCTAGGTGGCAGAGTGGGATGCTTTTTAAACAGACATCCAAACAGGAGACTTTTTAAAATCTGCAGTAAGAGGGGTGCTAAACAGTCTGGCCATCATCAGGTCTGTTCACACTAGAAGCAGGACTTGGGCAATGCATCGTCCAGTCTCCTTACTGAGAGGATGAGAGGGGAGGCTATTTTATCTGGCCCATGCAGACCGGGCCATAGTTAATTTGACTGACATATTTTATTAGAGCTGTGGGTCCTAACTTGTAAGTCCCATGACGTTGTTGTTCCAAAGTTCTCAGAAGCCCACAACACTAGCTACGTTGGCTGAGGATTCTGTAAGAGAGAATCCTATAACATCTGAGGACCAAAAGTTGGACATTACATTGATGGTGCAGGATCAATAGCAGATTTGAAGCAGACCTCAGTAAAATGACCTCTGTAATGTTCCTGCCTCTACACCAGGGGTAGGCAACCTGCGGCCCGTGGGCCGGATGCGGCCCGGCAAGGCCTTGGGACCGGCCCCAGCCCGGTCCTGCCGCCGATTGCCGCCGGAGCCTTTGGCCTATCAGGAGGAGGCGGGCAAGGGGGGGCAAGCGGCAGGCGAGGGGGGCAAGCGGCGGGCAAGGGGGGCAATTGTCTATAGAAGCCTCCAAAACATGCATTTATATTAACATTTTTTTAAAAATCAGCAAATTTTTTCGTGTGTCCTCCATGTTTAAAAAAAAAAATCCTCCATTTGAAAATTTTGTCCTACATTTGTCCCGGTTTATTTATTTATTTAATTTTTTTAAAAAAAATAATTATTTATTATTTGGCTTCGGCCCCCCAGTTGTCTGAGGGACAGCAACCCGGCCCCCGGCTCAAAAAGGTTGCCTAGCCCTGCTCTACACCATGCATGAGAGATCATTTCCAGCATCTGCCATTGCAGACCAGAAGTAATATAATGTCACTTCAGGCTTCCATTTAGGTCTATTTTGGGCTGGAATTTTTTATGGGGTGGCAAGCTTTGAGGGGTCTGGGGAGTAAACTACCACATTAGTTTTGGCCAGTTTGAGGTTTTAAAAAATCAGCTTAAAGTTGGAACCACTTTTCAAAAACTGATTTCAGAGCTTGGAAGGCCTGCTTCTTGGCTGCATTTTGATGCCCCAAGAGAGCATGTGATACACAGGCCTCACATTGCTCACCTCTGCTCTACAGCCTCTCCAAATCACAATTCTCATGATACTTGAGGGGGAAAGCCATAATGTTTAATCTTGTTTTAAAATGATATAAAACCTGTACATTTGTGGTGTTGGTGTTATCTTGCAGTGTAATCCTATGCCAGTTCAGACTTGGAAAATATATTTTGGACTACATCTCCCTAAATCCTTCAGAGTAGCCAGATTAGTTTGCATAAAACTGCAGCCTAAGAGAACCTTGGTCCTGGCTACTCTGCCTAATTTGTGGAAGCTTTAGGCATTCTCTCATTCACTTTCTCTCATCCACTGCTGTACCATCCTGGTTGCTCATACCATTTGTCCCATCTTCTGTGACGCTTCCCTGCACCACCACGCAGGTTGATCAGACTGTCACTTCCCTTTGGATTAGAATCCAAGGTTATCTGATTATGATAAGTGGTGGATAATATGGAAGAGTAAAGGGTGGCGGAGAACCTCTTCAAACAACACAGGGCTTCACTTTGGAATTTACTATGGTGTTTATCAGACGAGCTCTTAAAGAGGTACTATTCCAGTGTGACTCCTCTAGCTGCCTCCTGTTGCATGCTGGGATTGGCAGTTTTAAGGAGGGGTATTTAGAATTCTCAGGCAGAGAAGTTCAACTCCTTAAAACTGCCAATCCCAGCATGCAACAGGAGGCTGCTAGAGGAGTCACACTGGAATAGTACCTCTTTAAGAGCATAGTGTGATAAACATCTAAGACAAGATAGCCCCACGTGAGTTGAGAGTTGCTTTGGAGAAATGAAGATGACATAATTCCAGTTTCACTATGTAGTTTTTTTTTTAAAGGGAACAAAAAAAAAAAGATATTACAAGTTTACAGAATATTAATATGTGTGAAAAATGGTGGGAGTGCCACATGTTCCAGATCTTCATCCCTTGGCCCAACTATAATGGCTCCAATGCTTGGTCAAATCATCACAAATACATTTGCTGCAGCTAATACCTATATCCAGCTTGGTTGTTAAGTATCTGCCCTCTTGTCCATCATGTGTAGAAAAATGATACATTTGCCAGTCATCAGAATGCCAGATATTCTGATCCAGAAATTTATATTATAAATTATATTATTTGGACACAGAAAGAACACATAAAATGCAGCTTTCTTGGGCGGTGCAGCGTTATTGTGGATTTGAAAATAATAAAGTCTTTCCAGATGTGAATGCTACAAGTCTGAAAGTATATATGGCTTGAAACAAGATGTGGTATTGGGGTTACAGTTTTCTTTTGACCTTCTTTTTCTTGTGCTCCTGATTATGTTGTCTTCATCAGTATTTTGTTTTCTGGCTGGTTGGGTGATCTATTCCTTGTTGCCACTCTGCATCATCAAACCCCCTCCCAGCCAGCATTGTAGAAGCATTTTATAGACCTCCTGGAAATGCCACATAGAGAAAGTTTACACAGGTTGTAAAATTTGATCTCATCCTGCAATATTTCCTGATTGCTTGCTGTCTTCATAGACTGTGCTTCTAGCCAGTCATTACCATCAATGAAAGACTGGATTTTGTGAACAAATTTTGTTCCTCCTCTCAGCAATCTGGGAAGTAAAATACTGTAGATGAAGGGGGCCAGAATGAAACTGACAAAATCATTTGCCTATTTGACTGACCTCAAGATCCCATTAGAATAGAAGCTGAGCTTCCAAAAGCATCAAACACTTAACCAGTGTTTATGGATGACAGCTGGACTACTAGATCAAATTAAAAACAACAGAAAAAGAGAGATGCAGGGATGGATCATTATTCCAGAGCATGCTTGCCTACAGCTGGTTTAAATACTAAGCGCATCACCTGATTATCCAACACTTGATTACTTTCAGCTAGACTGAAAATACTGTCAACTCAGATGTAACCCTTTTCACAGTGGTGGTGAGCAATCACATCAGGTGATGATATAAAGACATTAGCTGAAGGTTATGAATCTGTGCCAGTTCATGTGTACCAAGGTGTCAGTCATCACTTTTTTGTCCTCGTCAGATTCTCCTCATCCTCCAAACAGTTTGGCACATGTGGATCAAAATCCTGTTGGTGCCTTATGTTATTAGTTGCACTTCTTCCATGGCAGGGGCACCAAGGTGGAGCAGTTGCAGACCGCACCAGGTGACACTCTAAAGAGGTGTGATACTATTGCTCCCCAAAATCTGTCTTTTGGTAGAAAAGAGCTGTGAGTTTTGTCTGTGTCCCTTTAAAACACTGAAGAGATGGTGTGAGTGGGGCAAGACTCAGTGGGAAAAGAAAGGAGTGATCACAGTTTTGTTAAAAGTGAATTTTAAATATAATTTTAAAACATTTTAAAAGAAAAACATTTTCTTTAAAAACATCACATCTTATATTTTCACTTTAACAACATGAAACTACGTACATGTAAATACATTTAGACTGTATATATGATATAACTTAAAGGTATAATTTTGATTTTGCTAGTTGTTTATGTCACAACTATTGACAGGGATTACAATTAATGAATAACAGTGCAAAAACATTACTAAGGATTCTATATGGTATGATATAGGAGGAGGTTAATGGGAAGGTGATACCATGCATTACTGCACCAGGTGATGGCAACTATTCCACAGTGATCCATTAGGGATGAGGGAAGGCAAACAAAATATATCAGCTCCAAGCATCTTATTTCTCCAATACTTTACTTGCTTCGTGGCTGCTGCAGCTGCACTGACATACAAGTAGTTACACTCACATAATGCCCCAATAGAATTCCAGGTGTGATTTTACTTCTTTAATAAGTGGGTGGGGTTTTTATGGCGTGTGGGTCACATATGGCTCATCAACGCCAACATCACCCAGCCCCCCATAATCCAAAAAAATTGCTTTCAAAATGGAGAACTGTATGTCCAGAAGTGGGCACAATTCTCCACTTACAGGCTTGCATGCCTAAACTCAGAAATTTTTAATTTGTGTTACTTTATAGCTGTTTAGACAGTATATTGATAGTGACTTCCTATTTATTAGTTTTTCCCCACACCTTCTCTCTCTCTACATTACCCTAACCTGTGGTCATTTCTTTCTTTTTCCTCTCTTTTCTCCATGCATTTGGTTATGGAAAAATAATTTTTAAGTAATACTATATTTATTTTAAAAAGAAGACTAAGCTTTTTCTTATCTCTTGGCTTGATGTTCAGCTTCTGCCTACCAGTTTGATTACTCTGCCCCACATTTCCCAACAGTTGGCTTGTATAAACCTCCCTCAGTCACTCAAGGCTCATTATGTTGTGATGATTCCCATGAGTGACTCTATTCATAGTGAGGATGCTCTAAAAAGCAGAGGTGGTGAATGAGCCATACCTTCTCCCTACTTGCTGGTGTTGGTATGTGTGTTCAAGTAATTTCTGATGTATGGCAACCAACCCCAAGGCAATCCTATCATGGGGTTTTCTTGTCTTTCCTCTGAGGCTGAGAGTATGTGACTTGCCCAAGGTCACCCAGTGGGTTTCATGGCCAGTGGGGAATCAAACTCTGGACTCTAGAGCTGTCGTCCAATGTTCAAACTACTGCAACACAATGTTCTCCCTCCCTGCATGCTCCTGGAGAAAAAAATTGCAATATGGAATACAGAGTGAAGAACTCACACATCTATCTTCTTGGTTAAAACTAATATTCAGAGATATAAGTAAGGAAAATGATGACATTGTATTTTCTACAGTCTCTAGAGCTGTGTGTCCCAAACCTGGCTCCTCATATGTTGTTTGCCTACAACATGCACCATACCTGATCAGAGTCCATGCTGACTATGTTTGATGAGGGTTATGGACCAATATCTGGTAATCCAAAACCGGGAACTATGACTCTAGATCTTCTAATTATACCACCAAATCAAAGACAAATCTGACATAGGTGAGGAAAAGTACACCTGAAAATGAAGCTAGAAAGTCTTCAAACCATACCCTTTCCCCAAGCCAACTCACAGCTGAATCCTAAAATCATCCTGTCCTTGTAAAGTGGAAGCCCTCCTGCTCTTTTTCAGTTGCTAGATGGCCCCAATTGTTTAAAAACTTGGCATACAGAAAGCTATGGGCTACAAAACTACAGTTATCTATGGTGCCAAAGAGTGTTTGCACATAGATAGATATTCTGTTGTAAACCTATTCTGTCTTTCCCAATTTAAGTGATAGCCTCACCTCTCACCACCCCCTAACAATTTCTCCAGGCTGGCCAAAATGATCATACTGGGTTCACACTGAGGCCAGAATGGGGAAGTGTTACCTCCCAATATTCCCCAACCAGCATGGCCAATTTTTCCAGTGCTGATTGAGGCAACAATGAGATTTTCCACTTTTGATGTGTGTCTGTCTGCCAGTTTTTCCCAACAGGGGAGCTAGCTCTAAATACACAATACATTGCTTTATTTATGGAGTGGGCAGCAAAACTGAAGCTAATAATAATTAATTTGCATTATAAACATTTTATATCTTTCAGCTTGTTTATTTTTACAGTAATTACTATCAAATACCTAGGACTAAACTATGAATCATGATAACATATAAAATATTGAATTTTTCCTGTAACAAGATCCTGGCATCCTAAAATAAACTATTTCTGCCTCACTTCAAAGCATATGGCATCAGCTGATGAAAGCTGGAGAAGGGTGCATAAGACAGATTCTCACCACGTCATTTAGGGTTGCAGTGCTGCATATAAATACATGTATAAAGAATATTTAATGCAGCAAGCAACACTTCAGATACATTTGCTCTAGATCCTAGAAGAACACAGTTAATCACACTGAACATATACTTTATCAGTTGTTAGAACAGAAATGCCATCAGGTCCAAGACCATTAGGAACATCCTAACCCCAAATGGTCTCATTCTGGAAGATAAGACCATTCATCCACTTTGGAACATTTCATCCCCTTATGTTCTATAAGTGTCATCTTGGCTTTACCATAATTTGATTCTGACTAGCTGAAAAAGTAGAAAGCAGAATATTTGGTATGGCACCTTAATAATTCAGTTTTGTTAGGAGTTTATCACATGTAATTTTTATGCTGACCAGGGCACGGGATGGGATCGAGCTGGAACGGATTAAAACTGATTTTACCATATGCAAACCCTCCTTTCCATAGTACCAAAATTGGCTGCCAGAGCATTGCTGGGGGATGGGGGATGGTTGGGGGGCAGCGCAACAGCAATTTTGCATGTGGCAAAATCAGTTTTAACTCATTCCAACCTGATCCTGTCTCATGCCAGTGTGCAAATTACATGTGATACACTCCCTAGTCACTCTAATACATATCTCAACAAGGTTGGATTTACTAAGCGGCTTATAACGTACCTTTCCCTTTAGAGGTATAGATCCTGCCATGTTATATCTTAGCTGTTATGTGGGAATTAGAAAATGCCACTTTAAGCTTCTGTGAGATAAAATAAGATCTCTTTGAGATCTGTCAAGATTGGTATGCATGGACTGTGTTTTAGAGTGATAATGTTCTCATGAATTAACTTATAGAGTTAACTCTGAGAGATATGGCAGAGTTCTGCCATAGATAGTTGGGGCAGAGGGGAAAGGATTAGAGAATCTACTTTACTGGTTACTATTAGATATAATGGAATAAAACAAGACTGTTCTTTGTAGTAGATGGGGATAAGAAACCAACAGGTAAATCTATTGCCATCATACAATATTTCATCAGGTTCTACATCCTGTTCCACACAATGATCAATCACAGAGTTTGGAAAGGGATTATTTTGGACTACAAAAGTTACTTTTTTTGGACTACTGAGAGCCATGCTGGCTTGAAAAACTGAAAATTATAGACCAAAAAAAGAAACTTTTCCACATGCTACAGGAAGTACACTTCTCCCAGTGAAGCTCCCAAGCACTAAGTACTTTGTGAGATAATTCCACTGCATGTGAAGGTTACACATGGATAGATGGCCTCATGACCTGGTGTTGGGAACAAAATGCTAGGCATCATTGATTTGCAAGAAAATTCTGGTGTTCTTATGAAGCTGTGTAGTTTAACTGCTCCCTAAGACAGTAGATTATTCTCCCTTAACACACAATGGGAATTTAAGCATGTAACATTAATTTAAGTATGCTGTAAATACTGGGATGAGTTTGAAGGATTGGAATACCCTTCTACACATACCTGAAAAGGTTGTGTCAAGGCATTGACAGTTACCCGTGACAAAGTGCAGGGCTAAACACATTTCCCACAATAAAAAAACTATGGACTAAATCCAGTTGCTGATACCAAGCAGAATAAATTCACTGAATCAGTGAAACTTACCATGATGTCATTAATTCAGTGTGGTGTCATGGTTTGAGTGTTGGACTATGACTCTGGAAACCAGGGTTTGATTCCCTGCTCTGCCATGAGACCCACTGGATGATCTTGGGCAAGTCACATGCTCTCAGCCTCAAAGGAAAGCAAGGGTGAACCTCCTCTGAACAAATCTTGCCAAGAAAATCCCATGATAGGTTCCCCTTAGGGTTGTCATAAGTCAGAAACAACAAAAGACAACAACAACTCTTGTTGGGATTAACAATTGGATTTAGCCCAAACAATACATAGTTTTGGTTATGATTTATAAATTTTGTATGTCTCGGCTTTATAACGCTATCAGAAGAACCATACAAGCCTGCTTTGATCTCAGATTTTATCTTAGTTGTGGTACTCTCAAACATATACACAGAGGGGACACAAGGAAACGTTTGTGGTGGCTGCACTTAGACTGTGAAACTCCCTTACATGAGAGGCTAAACCTGTTTTCCTCTACTTCCACTAGGAGACATTCTTTTAATCAGATGGAGTTTATGTAATTAACTAGCTGCTGAGAAAGGGGGTTTTAATGGTTTGTGTGTGTTTGTATTTATGCTGTCCTTTAAAAAAAAATTGTTTTAAAATTACTTTTAGTTCAGATGTTTGTAACATGATAATTTGTTTAACTGTGTTTTTAAGCTATAGTTCTTTGTGATGTTATCAGTCTCTGCTCTTACGCTTGTTGTGAGCCACTTTTGAGTCCCAGTTTTGGGAGAAAGTCAGGATAGAAATCAAACAATCAAACAAATAGTTACCTGACATGTGCTGTGACATGTGAAAACCTAAATGCATAGCAGTGGATGCACTTGACCTGCTTCTTACAGCATCCTTGGACAGGCTTTTTCATTTGCCTCCCTTGTGCCTGATGTAAATACACCCTGAGCTGATGGATTTTTTCTTTTTTCTTGCAATGTTTTCTGAAGAAGCACTTAGCCTGGCTATGTGATTTTATTAGCACCATTTGTGCCTCCTCTACTTTGTCCAATATTGTTTTGTTATGGATGTAGCTTCTGTTGTGAAGGTGTGTGTGTGCGTGCGTGCGTGTGTGTGTGTGTGCATACTGCAAGGGAACACAGCAAATTTCTATTATGTTTAGTAAGCCAGACTGGTTTCCGATGGGAGTGCTAGAGCAGTCTGCTGTTGAAGACATGGCATGAAGAGCAGTGGTAGTAGGATTTATTTATTTATTTATTTATTGCATTTTTGCCTGAGAGTCAGTGTGCGATAGTGGTTTGAGTTTGGACTAGGATACTGGGAGACCAGGGTTTCAATCCTTGCCTAGCCATGGGTGCTTAACCACTGGGTGATCTTGGGCAACTTATACTTTCTCAGGAACTTGAAAGATGGGTGGCTCAATGCCCCTTTCAGTCCCAAAAGTAAGCCATGGCAACCACATGCCACAGCCTGTGCACAGAGCAAAAAGAAAGGGGCTTCTTTTTGCACTGTAGAAGGTGTGCCATAACTGCTGTGGTGAGGCGTTATGATGCCCCTTGTGTGTAGTGCTGTTTGGACGCTGCGCACAAGGGATGCCATTGTGGCACACCCATGTAAACAAGCGTGCACCAAGATGGCGCCCTGCACCTGGCAGAGGAAGAAGGGCTTGAAGCTTGTGAACATTCAGCCCTTCTTCATTTCTAATATGCAGTCAGGCCAGTCTGTACTGCCTCTCAGCCTCAGAAGAAGGCAAAGTCAAAACCCCTCTGAACAAACCTTACCAAGAAAACTACATGAGGAGGTTTGTCTTAGGGATGCTGTAAATCAGAAATGATTGGAAGGCACACAACAAGGAGATAGACAAAAAATGTTAAAAACAATGTTTTAAAAGAAAATATGATTTGGCTGCTGCCACTGCATATACAGTGGGTCCTTGGTATCCACTGAGGTTTGGTTCCAGGACCACCACCCCTCGGGGGATATCAAAATCTGTGGATGCTCAAGTCCCATTAAATACAATGGATAATAAAATGGTGCTATTTATATAAAATGCCCAAATTAAGGTTGGCTTTTTGGAATTTATATACAGTATATTTTAAATATTTTCAAACCATGTATGCTTAAATCCATGGATAAAAAATCCATGGATATAGAGGGCTGACTATATACATCCTTAAATATAAATTATATAGAAATCAGACTTAGTCCCAGCTAAGAAGCCCGTCACATTAAATTCCCATTAAATACAATGGATAATAAAATGGTGTCCCTTATACATATGAATGAAAAAATCAAGGTTTGCTTTTAAAAATTATATATATATATTTTCAAACTGTGGATGCTTGAATCTGTTGATGAAGAATCCGTGGATAAAGAGGGCACATATACATACCCATCCAGAATCCTGTCATTCAGGACCAGCCCTACCATTAGGCAATGCAAGATAGCTTCCTCAGGCAACAGGAGTTTTTGGCTATCATGAAAGAGCACCTAATTGTTTAATTTGGGATCTTTCAAACTACAAAGTGGTAGCTCTCTAATTCTACTTTAAGTGCCATGGATGCATCCTGTAGAATGCTTGGGCACTACAGCTTTCTGGTTGGGAATGTTAACTACCCTTTCCTAACCTGCAAATCCCAGGACTCCATTGGGAGGCTGTGATAGCTGTTAAAATGAAATCATAGTGCTATAACTGTGTAGTGTATGAAAGGGCCCTTTGTTATCATTGTGTTTTAACCACCTGGACCAGGGATGTAAAGTCTGATGTAAAGTCGAAGGCTTTCATGGCCGACATCCATAGTTTTTTGTGGGTGTTTTGGACTATGTGGCCATGTTCTAGCAGAGTTTCTTTCTGACTTTTCGCCAGCATCTGTGGCTGGCATCTTCTGAAGATGCCAGCCACAGTTGCTGGCACAACGTCAGAAAGAAACTCTGCTAGAACATGGCCACATAGCTTGAAAAACCCACAAAAAAAAACTGTATATGCTTTCTGATAAATAGTTCTAAGGAAGGAGGACAGGGTACTCCCTTTGCTTTTGGATCAGAAAGGGGAATTCTAGATATGAGAACAAGAGCCTAAATTCAGAGCTTGGGAAAGTTGTTGTTGTTGTTATGTCAATCATAGGCCCGTTACAGACGGGCATAAAAGTACGTGCTCAGCACTACTAGGGTTAGAAACAGGGGCCGCCATTACGACGTCACGACCGCGCCACCTCTAAACGGGGCGGTGCGGTTGTGATGTAGTGGGGCCGCGCAAGGACGCCTAGAGCGCCCTTTCTGCAGCCCCGGAAAGAGCTCCGTTTCTGAGCTCCTTCCAGCTTTGCATCGCTGGGCGCAGCCTTTCCATGGCTGCACCCAGCGACGCAGAGGAGAAAGGGGCCGAGCGGCCCCTTTCTCCTCCTCCCCGCCGTCGCTGGGTGTCCTTGGGGCTTGAAGCCCCAAGGACACCCCTTTCCAGGCCACGGGGAAGCAGCCTTTTGCCGCTTCCCCGCAGCCTGGAAAGCGGCAGATTGGGGCCTCGGAGGCTGCCGTTCTGGCAGCTGAGGCCCCGATATAGCGGGGATAGGGGTGGGTGCAGGCCGCTCCAAACAGGCGGTCTGTAACCCGCCATAGAATCATAGAGTTGGAAGAAACCACAAGGGCTATACAGTCCAACCTCCTGCCATGCAGGAAATCTAAATCAAAGCATCCCTGACAGATGGCCATCTAAACAGAGGCTGGATTGGATAACAACAACAACAACAACAACTTTCCCAAGCTCTGGATTTAGGCTCTTGTTCTCATATCTTCTTACACTTCCTTTGAGCAAAAAGCAAAGGGAGAACCCTCCCTTCTTTTTCCTCAATTGCTCACTCATCCTGGCAGCCGGTGCATCTCTTTGCTTGGGCAGAGACAACAAGTAAATTGCCACAGCAACTGTTTCCCTTCCTTGTTCTTTCTGGCGGCCACTTGTTCCTGTCTGTAGCTGAGAAGACCGAAGAGTAAGAAGCAGCAGAAGCTACTACCAGAGGAACAAGGAAGGGAAACAGCTAGCAAAGCAATTTCCTTGTTTTAGGAAAACTGATATATTGCTGTGAAGATGAGAGGATATGGCTGATGGCAACAATGATTTTCATCTCACTGAATGCATAGGACATGTCAAGAATTATGTGCAGGCGATAGGCATGGCATGGTGCAGTTTGGCTACTTGTTTTTTAGTGGCTTTCCCACCCCATCATTTACTGTCTAGGGCTGGGTTCACACGTGCCAGAATATTCTAGGAGCAGCCTGGGGTATACTGGCCCCAGAGCTGCCTTGATGTCCTATTACCTGGGGCTCTCCGTTGTGATGTGGGGGAACTCTTCACACATGCATTCCACTGTGTCGCTCACTCTGCGGTCAGAACAAGCTTCCCAGTGTTGACAATATGGCTTGGAACATTGTTGAGACCTCAGAGTGAGCAACTTGCCGCATCGGTGTCAGATGGCACAATGTGATGCAGTGTAAACAGCCACCCAGTGTTGCAGTGGAGTGCTCTAGATCTTCTGGGAAATTCTGGAACAAAAGGTGATTTAAAAAAAGTCATTTTAAGGGTGTGTGGTTCATTTGGTGCTGATCTGCCCAGATATCATCCAAAGAGTTTGCACCAGAACCAGGGATTGGGCCCTGTGTCGTCTGGACTCCTCACCAAGAGGATGTGAAGGAGATGTTTTATTTGGCTTGTGCAGACAACCCCTGGATCTGCTATGTTTTCTTTCTGGTCTGGGCACACTAGTAGTGTCTTTAGTAGATGCTTCTGAAGCAGAAATTCAACAGGAGCAGGAAGCATTTTTGTTATTAACTGTCCTTGAATTGATCTTGACTCATGCCAACCCTGTGGATGAGACATCTCCAAGACTCCCTGTCCTCCACTGCTCTGCTGAGGTCCTGCAAATTCAACCCTGTGACATCTTTTATAGACTTCACCCATCTAGCATGTGGCTCTTCTCTCTTTATACTTCCCTCCACCTTTCCTCATTATTGTTTCTTCCAGTGAGTCGTGCCTTTTCAGGATGTGTCCACAGCCTCTACAAGATGCATTTTACTCCCCTCTGATGTCAATGGAAACTCCATTTCATGTTAATGGAGCTGTATTATACTCTGAATCCAATTTTTAAAAATCTGCAAAAATAACTGTGGGACTGATAAGTAAAAATCAACATCAGAATGGGCCATGGTATTCATACCTGCGTACTGTATATATGTCTATCTCTGTTTTTGTCAGCCATTTATTTACAAGTAACTTTTTGCAACAGATCATATTCTGCTACTCTAAAGTCTACTAACTTGAATGCAGTGTCATTCAGTAATTTTTGATCCATTGCAAAAAAGTATTTGTAAATAATGAGCCTGCTGAGCTTTAGGACCTGTCAGGGTGGGCTTTCTCTTTGTCCCACCAACATCTCAGGCCCATTTGATGAAGACTTGGTAGCTTCAAGGTGTATTGCTCTCTTCCATGAGACATCTGGTTGGCCCCTGCCTTGATGTCTTCTACTGAAAGGCAAGGACTTTTTTTATTTAGGCAGGCATTTGGTTTTTAATTTTTGCAGGAAACAGAGATTTTAATGGGATGTGTGTGTTGTGTTCTTTAAATGTGTTTTTTAAACTGTTTTTAACTTGTATTCTAAACTTGAGTATTAATAGTTATTTATTTCCATTGTGTTTCTAAATGGTTATAACTCTGCATTTGGATAAAGGTGGGGTATTAAATACACATACATACATACATATGTACATATACATGTAGTGGTTTCTTGGTATCTGCTGGTGTTTGGTTCCAGGTCTCTGCATGTATACCAAAATCCATGGATGCTCAAATCTCGTTAAATACAATGGTGTAGTAAAATCGTGTCTCTTATATAAAATGGCAAAATCAAGGTTTGAAAATCTATCTATCTATCTTTATTAATTTATATATTTAAGCATCTTTCCAAGCAATGAATGGTTGAATCAATGCATAAAGAATTTGTGGGCCAACTGTATTTTTTTCAGGTCATATCATTCCTTCAAGGATGATGGCGTGAACATGGAAGGAGAGGAGTGGGACCACACATGCTAGGCTCAACCTTAACACCTCTGACTGTGTTGACGTTTCCTCCTTAACTTGATAATACAGGATTTCCAATAATGGGGAAGATTCTAAATCTTTTCGGGTGAATGTATGAAGAATCCCTCTTCGGACCTTCTCCCCCTTCAGCACAGGAAGGTTGGAACAACGCTGGCTTCATAGGTGGAATACTAGGTGTGTGCAGCCCCCTCACATCTAAGCAATTACTTCTGAATAGGGTCAAACAAATTTACACGTATATTCAATGCAAACACAAACATGTGCTTATATTACATAGCTATGGAGCACATGCCTGTCTTAATGTATACATATGGATACATAAACAATCTCTGAGTCTCTCTCTCTTTCTCTCTGTACACAAGCAGAGATATAACTTCAGGAAGACAGCCACCCCGGGAATTATTTTGAAAGGTGGGGTATAAATACCACCAAGGTATCGACAGACAGGTAGACAGATATTTAAGTTGACCTTTAAGTTATGCTGTGGCATGGACCACTGAAAGATATTTCTTATGTCCTGAACTAAACTGACAACCCAGTTGCACCAGGATTTTCAGGAAAACATGTTTTCTGTCTTAAATTACTGGCTATGCAATAATGGGCTGTGCGTTGTTGTTTTCCCAACGGCTCATGTTGCTGTGGTAGTATCCCTTTTGTTTAAATTGTGGATATTTTTAAAGGATCCAATGTTGTTTGGGAGTAGGAGTGTGGTCTAAGATGTTGGTGGCCTCCATTCATGACTACAATAAACCACCAGTGGACAATTGACAATAATGCCATCATTTGAGGTTGTAATAATCACACAAGTTCCTGAAAGTGAACCAGTTTCAAGATTATGTTTGGCTTGTTCTGAGATTTGTAGCTTGGGGGTGCTTTTGGCCCAGCTCTGATCCTTGAAAGCCAAGTTGCTGTCATGGCCAGGAGTGGCTTAGGCTAGTTTGCCAGCTGCACTATTCCTTCAGCAAGACAAATCTGGACACAGTGGTTCATGCCTTAGTTACCTCTTGATTAGACTACTGTAATGCAATCTATGTGAGGTGGTCCTTGTAAAGTGGAAGCTGCATCTAGTGAAAATGCAGCAGCCAGAGTGATGTCAGGCATAGATTTTAGAGAACATATAAAACTGACCCTAAAAGAGCTGTACTGGCTTCCAGTTTGCTTCTCAGCTCTAAGGTGCTGGTGTTGACATATAAAACCTTAAAATTACTTGCGGCTAAGATATTTGAAAGACTGCCTCTTCCCATATGAACCTGTCGGAAATTTGAGGTCTTCAGAGGAGGCCCTGTTGCATATCCCAACACCTCGTGAAGTTAGTTTGGTGGATACATAGAATCATAGAACCATAGAGCTGAAAGAGACCACAAGGACCATCAAGTCCAACCCCCTGCCATGCAGGAAATCTCTGTCAAAGCATACCCGACAGATGGCCATCCAGCCTCTATTTAAAAACCTTTAAGGAAGGAAGTTCCACTACACTCCGAGGGAGTTTGTTCCACTGTCAAACAGCCCTTAATGTCAAGAAGCTCCTCCTAATGTTGAGGTGGAATCTCTTTTCCTGGAGCTTGCATCCATTGCTCTGGGTCCTGTTCTCTGGAGCAGCAGAAAACAAGATTGCTCCTTCCTCAATATGACATTCCTTCAAGTATTTAAACAGGGCTATCATATCACCTCTTAACCTTCTCTTCTCCAGGCTAAACATCCCCAGCTCCCTAAGTCGTTCCTCATAGGGCATGGTTTCCAGACCCTTCACCATTAGGGCTTTTTCTGTAGCACCCAAGGAGGTTAGGCTGGTCCCATCTCTCTTAAGCTTCCAGTGGATAGCCAAACTAGCTCTATTCCACATTTCATTCAATGTTTGAAACTACTGTTTTAAATATTTCAAAAGTGGATTCTAGGGTTGTTTTTAGGCTGCTTTTAGGAATTTTTAAAGAGTATTTTAATGTGTTTTAAAAATGTTTTTATCTTTGTATTGTTTTAATTGATGTTTATTTGTTTATTGCCTTGGGAGCCTTCATGGGCTGGAAAGTGATACAGAACTACTTAAAATAAATAAATAAAAAGTAAACACATACATAAATGGTTCTACTGTGATGTATCCTGAACCTCTCTGACAAGGGAAGAGGCGCTGTAGTCTCACATGAAACTGTCTCTCTCTAACATCAGGGAAGTATATTGTTTACCTGTATCTGCAGTATGATCGACCGTGGATACCATGTCAGTGGATATGGGGGTTCTACTATATTTTAATGAGGTTTGACTGCCACTGTGTTGCTGGGCCTGGCTCAAAGAGAAATTAAGAACAGAGACTGATATATCTGAAAAAGTAAACTGCTGTCTAATTAGAAACTAGGATACACTTGACTAGAAGGAATACAACTGGAAATAGTCCCATACAAAATTTTTATAAGGACCACACAACATTCTTTTGATACAGAACAAAAAATTAGTTCCCACATAGGCTTGCTTTATTTTCTATTGCACTTTTTTCTACACCATGGACCCCCAAAGCAAAGACACATCAAGTCTCCCGTCCAAATACTCTATAGGTCTAAACCAGTTGAGTTTCAGCACATTTATTATAACATGTACCTAAGGTTTATGGGGGTGTTGTACTGTCTTATAGTATGCTGTTTTTAAGTGTTTTTAAGTGCTATTACCTTTTCAAGTTTTATTTTATTCCTTTTTTAACAAGTGATCTGTTTTAATATTTTAATAGTTTAATTCTATTTTAATGGCCTCTTTTGTATGTTTTTAATTGTACTGTTCTTTAAGATGCTCCCAATTTTGGGGGAAAGCGAAATAATAATATTACTAACAACAACAAGAACAGCAACAACAATAATAATACCCATCTCTATAACAAAATAGTTATGGTCTACTTCTCACTAAAAGGTCTGAACTTCACCAAATATAAAGATGTTAAGAATACCTCTGGATTCAATTATTCTTCCTTTCAAACTGCAGTTCCAATTACTTTCGTGGTATAATTTCAAATGAGAGCAATACAGAATAAAATTTACTTGTTTCCTTGTGTTAAACATTGATAGGTATGTCTATAGGGTGATGGGTGAGAGGCTTATGTTTTTTAGATCAATAATTTAGACAGGTAGTTAAATATGGAAACATTATAGCAACAGCTGCTCAGGTGCATTTCACACATTATGCTGGAAGGGAACAGCAAGATGACTTGGGGAGTTGATTGAAATTGATTGAAATTTTATTTATATACCGCCGTTCCTATGATCACGGCGGTTTACAAAACAAAATGAAAATACAATACAGTACGGATTACAAATTCTCCCCCTGGAGAAACGCCGCTCCGGCGGCAAGGAGTGAATAATCTCTTCACATTAGTAATATAATGTGTGAGCTATTTGCCACATGGATTGCAGTTGCAGAATTCAGAGCCTTTGAACTGTAGCTCTGATATCACAGAAGCAGTGGTACCTGACATTCATGTGGTATTGCCTCCTATAGCATTTAAATTCTTAAGAATTTAATAAGTTAAAGATCCATGGTTTAATTTATGTGAATAGTCCCTTCAACAATACAAATCACAACTCGTCTGCATTATCCTATTTTATGTGATTCCATCTATGGGCTAGTCTACCTGTAAGTGTATTAAGCGAGCTGCTGTAGATTTTTGCACATTTGCATCAAGGTTTAATTGTCTTCATTTTTCTGCCTATATTCACATCTGCAGTGGAGCCTTTCGTTACATGGGGATCTGTTCCGCCCCCCTGCTTGTGCTCACGGCGGTGCGGTGTGTGCATGCCACAGGCACGCGTGCCAATTAATAGATGGCAGTGCGACTTCCGTGTAAACCAGAAGCCACGTATGGTGCACCTGCATATGAAGCGGGTGCGCTGTATTTTCCCTTCATGTGAAGCAATGAGATGGCCACAGGTTCAATAATGCACATCATCATGGATACTTCTGGATAGTCCAATAAAAACCACAAAGCCCCTGGAGTTTAAGCAGTGGTTTTGTGTCCCCCTCCCCATCACAAAGGGCCTGAGCTCCTGTGAGTCATGCATGACTGGACTGTATTCTAATCGACTGGAATGAGGAGTATTTTAATTGTGTAGACAAGACGTATGTCTTACTGTAAATTCTCTGCCATATTCTTTGTTCCACATCCTGCAGATACCAATGGAGCATTCCATTATCCAGTGGTTGTCTTTCCTCTATACCACAAGACCAACCCATCTCCTTTTTTGTTGTACACAATTTCAGTTATGTGCCACGTCTTGTGTGTAATTCACATGCTGCATTCTGTTTACACCCACCAGCCATCTTTCCATTGTTCTCTGAGTTGTTTGCAATTCTGATTTCTCCATTACTGTTTTGTTGCATTGTTTCAAAACTATACAGCATTAGCAGAAGAATTTTCTTGTTGGAGACAGGGACGTAGCTAGGATTTTAGGAAGGGGGAGGTCCAGACTAAGTGCCACCATTATAATGGGGCTTGAGTGCGGCGGCGCAGCAGCACACACCATTCATTTTTCTAATGGAAGGGGGGATCCGGACCCCCAGAACCCCCCCCCCCCGGCTACGTCCCTGTTGGAGAGGTGGACCTTTGCATAGCCAACAGTTTGCAGTTGGGGAAGACACACTACAGTCTCCAGAAAAGCAATTCAACCCAACATCAGCATTCTTGAAAAAGAAACCAAACTGTTTTTTTTTTATGAAGATGACAAAACTGTCAGGAAATGACATTGGTGTGGCCACTAGAGGGGAGCTGTTGTGCAGATAATTTACAGTTCCAGTGGCAGCTAATGTGTCAGCATTCAAACAGGGCATCATCGGAATGTTGATGCAACTGTCAACTGTCAGTTCTCAACTGTTACTGAGAGACAGTTGGTGCCTGAGTGTGGGCTGTGTCTGTTACAGTGAGACAATTGGTACCTGAGAGTAGGCTGTGTCTGTTATTGAGAGACAGTGAGATGGTTGTGTGTAGCTGTGGCTGTCTCAGAGGTTGTGTTATTATTGTTGGTTGGTGTAAATAGTGTGTATTAGAGACAGATGTCCAATACACTGTGTATATCTATGTTGTAAATACTGCAAAGGAAGATTAAAGCCCTCGTTTAGAGTGAAGACTTGTAAGAGTCGTTATTAGTTAAAGACATCTTCACAGATTCCTTCTTCTTGGCGTCCTGTCGATGTGGTTGAACTCTGCAGGTGGTCATGGTGGACACTGCGCGTTGTTTCCATAGGTCCCAACAAGGGTTATGGGCGCAGCACACAGGCCACAACAAAAACAAGACAAGGATCACTTCTACACTAGCACACTTTAAGCAGAATGGTAGCATTTCTTTTGCACAATTGCAGTATTAAAACAGCTGTTTTAATAGCTGGTTTCTGCAGTCAAGCACCACTTGTTTTGTTTATTCAGGAGTAAATCTCATTCAAAATTATCTGCTGTAATTTATGAAAAGTTTCTTCTTTGTTTCTTCCTCTGACTTATTCCTATTCAGTGCATTCTGTTGATTCCTGGATGTGGAAGGCTATGAATTGAATTCCTTATTACGAAGCATCCTTATTTTATTTTAAAAAGTAAGGGCATTATAAGAAACAAATAAGAAAACTGAAAATAAAAGATTAGTGTGAAAAAGCCATTACATTAAGTCACACTGAGCAGGAAGCAATGAAAAGATGCTGTAAGATGGAAACTTCACATTTAAAATGTAGTACAGTAGCCCCACTGGTGTTTTAACTGTGTGAATGGGCAAAATCTCTGTGCAGCAGATGTGTGCCTTGAGGTTCTTTGAGACTTGTTCCATGTGTGTAGAGAGGAAAGTCAGTGGCTATGAGCACCTGCAGTACTGCTGCACCTACATGCATATCCAGCATAACATGGTGGTGCAGTTGTTATAGTGCTGTAGCCATAAGGTTGTGAGTTCGTTCCCAGCGCTCTAAGGTTGACTCAGCCTTTCATCCTTTTGTCGGTAAAATGAGTATCCAGCTTGTTGGGGGCAATTGGCTTAACATATTGTAAACCACTTAGAGAGTGCTGAATCCACTGATAAGTGATATACAAATATAAATGCTATTTCATAGAATCATAGAGTTGGAAGAGACCACAAGGGCCATCCAGTCCAACCCCCTGCCATGCAGGAAATCCAAATCAAAGCATCCCTGACAGATTTCTATTGCTAACAAGCAAAATGGGCTACCGAAACACTTGCACAATTGTATGATGGGAAATAAATGTTGCTTTGGAGGAGGAACTAGTTTCATTGTAGGGACAAGGTCTGTTTGCTTTTCCAAACAGACAAATCATCTTCACTGGGAGGTGCCCTTTAGTGGTGAGCTGGTGAGTGAAGGGGGAAAATATTATGGAAGGAAATAAAGAAAATGAATACAATGGAGTCAAAGTACAAGGAAAGAGATTACATTTAAACATTAAGAACATGTTTATTGTAAAATCAGTTTGACAGTAGAATGGAGGGCCTGAGAGGGTGGCACACTCTCCATTTTAAGAATTCTTTAAACAGAGCTTGGACGGGCATTGTTGTAGTTGTGTTCCTGCATAACAGGGGTTTGGTCTAGATAACCCTTGAGGTGCCTTCCAGCACTTAACAGTCAATGAGTTAAAAAAAGTAAAAAAAAGTCTGATATTATATTCCCTGCAGTGAAGGCACAACCTCAAAGGATTATCTCTGAATGCAAGAGAGAGCTTTGAACAAGTCCTTAAAAAAAAGATCTTTATACGACCTAATTGTTACTAATGGGTATGAGTATTGCAGAGCAAATTCCAGAACCGCAGCTGGTGATAAAAAATGCTGTCCTACCAGATACCTGTGTTTTCCTAGCAGCTGAAGGCAACTGGCATTTGAGCTTGAGCTGCACAATATACTCAGTGTTTGAAAGTAAATAACTGTGTGCAGGAGGCGGTGGAGGAGGGAGAAAGAGAGAGGCTGTCCCATTTGCACAATCTACTCAGACGTTTGCTTGGGCTAGCATATATACATATACATATACTGTACATACATACATACATTATCAATGGAGTGATATGAGTATTGTGTCCTTACAGCATGGATAGTGCAGAGGTTTGGGAGCAAACTGTTTAATGCTGCAGTTCATGGGCAAAACACATACTTTGCATATTGGAGATCCCAGCATCAATCCTAATTATCTCCAGATAAGCCCCAGAGAACATCTGCTAGCCATTGTGTACCAGAGCTAAGAAACAGAAGACCTTATAAGTGTTGTTGAAGTACAGCTTTTATTATTCCTTGGCTATGCTGGCTGGGATCTGTATTTGCACACCACCTAACACTCTCAATTTGGCAGGGGCAGTCCCATTTAATGTTTTGTTGTCCCACTTTTCCAGCGGCCTTTAAGACACCCCAGTTTTTCTATCCCCTTCCTTCTTTGTCCTCAGCTTACTTCAAGTGCTGCAAACAGAGTTGACCGCACTCTGATGTTGCTTGGCCATGCATGTCCCTGTTTTTGTCTGTGAAACTGCAGAGGATATGTAGTTGGATGTTGGCGTTACTTGGTTCAAGCATCATTTTATTCTGGAATACCATGGCTCCTCACCAAAAAAGAGGAAATAAATTGCCAAAAAACAGAACACGTGAACAGAAGACACAAATTTCCACAACATTTATAAATGTTATTACTGTACTTAGATCCAATTACTAGTTCCAGTCAAAATACAATGTGATGGCCAATATCCAATTGTTAGTTGCAACTAGAGCTGCTGACCCACTGGATCAATTAAATTTACATAGGTTTTCACATACCAAGTTCCTACTTAATCAATGGCTGGATCTATATGGGACGAGCAATTGGATTGAGGCCTATATTGGATACCAATTTTGAAATAATTATCATAATGTAATGAGAAATGTAATATATTTTACAATCAGGGTGAAAGATGTAGCCAGGGGCTCTTTCAGTCTGCACAGTTACAGTGCTATGATTCCACTGTAATTGCCATGGCAACATCCTATATAATCCTGGGACTTTCAGTTTAGGGAGAGGTATTTAGAATTCCTCTCTGTAGCAGTAGTGATACTGGGCGGGTGTGGGCAGTGTGGACTACACCGGGTGGGTCTGGAGGGACTGTTTTGTGCCCCTGGGGCCATCTAGGGCTGAGTGGGCTGCCAACCCCCCAAATTCTAAGACTAGAAATGGCAAGAAATCCACTCTGGGGGCTCTTTCATACTGCACAATAATAGCTCTGTGAGTCCACTTTAATTTCCTGGGCTGCATTCTATGAAATTCTAGGATTTGCAGTCAGACAAAGCACAAGAGGTCCTGAGCTGAAAATTCTAATTAGCCCTCCCTAAACTGCAAATCCCAGGATTGCAGAGGGCAGAATCATGGCAGTTAAAGCAGAATCAGTGTTATAATTATATGGTGTGATCATTTCATTAAAACATATACTGTATATACTCATGTATAAGTCTAGAAATTTAGTCAAACAATTGACCCAAAAGATCTGAGTTGACTTATCCATGGTTCAATGTAGGTACTGTAAATACTGTACATTAACACTTATTTTAAAAAAGGAACCATCTCCTGGTGAAAGGCAAAAATGCAATCTGTCCTGGAATCATTGACCCCCTTTTATTCTTTCATCCATCCAGCCTTTATTTTGAGCACAAATATTTATGCCTATTAGAATCCTGTAAGTTTTTTGGCATCCTTTAGATCCTTTGTTACATGCCCCTAGATTTTACCCTTGACTTATCCACGGTTCATATCAAAATCCGTAATTTTGACCCCAAATTTTGCCCTGGATTTATACAAGAGGTCGACTTATAATTGAATATATATGGTATACAAACACATACACACACATATAGTGGGCCCTTGTCATCCCGTGGGGTTTTGTTCCAGGACCCTCCATGGATACCAAAATCCGTGGATGCGCAAGTCCCATTTAATACAGTGGCATAGTAAAATGGTATCCCTTATATGAAATGGCAAAAACAAGGTTTGCTTTAGGAATTTATATATTCTTTTGAATATTTTCAAGCTGTGGATGCTTGAATCCGTGGATTAAAAAATCAAAATCAGTGAATACCGAGGGCCAACTGTATGTTATTTTGTAAAGATGAAACAGTGCAAGGAAGCCCAATAACCAAGTTAAATGGAAAACTGCTGCTTCTGGAGGTTTCCAGGAGAGGCAATTTGTATGTACCATAAAAAGTGCTGTCCCTGGAAGGGAATGTCAAGCCACAGAAACAACTAGGGGCACAGTCAAGCCCTAGGCCACCCTTGTGGACAATGATCAGCAGAGCTTTGATCCTTTGCTGGAGACTTTTTCTGTTGGAAAAAAGAAATACCATCTGTCCAGGGTGACCAGATGTGGCCTAACCACAAAGGAAGACAAGGCATCCCAAAATGTAGAACATTCAAGGAAAATGTAGGGTGTTACCAAATAAAAGCTAAAAACATTCCTATAAATGTAAAATTATGCTTCGTAGCCATGCTCCAAATGAAGGACATTTTGGAATTCCTCCTGGATGGAAGGTTGAAATGTAAGACACGTCCTAGAAAAGGAGGACGTCTGGTCATCCTGCATCTGTCACGCCTCTGTTTTTCTGCTTCTCATCCACCTCCCATTTTGTTTTTATGCTGTTTTCCTGACTGTACAGGACAACCTACAATAGGCTACACTTAGCTACCTCTCTTGTATTATTATTATTATTATTATTATTATTATTATTATTATTATTATTATTATT
>NC_056524.1:259981884-260037407 GCF_019175285.1 Sceloporus undulatus | reverse complement strand
TTAGTTGGTTTGTTTTCTAAGCCTGCATTTTGCAGAGTTGGTGTGTCTTTCCTGTTAGTCCTGGCTCCCTCCACCTATGTTCCTTTTATCCTCCTTTGCCCTCCAACATGCTCTGTTGTTGGTTTTCTTTTTCTTTTTCGTACATTTCATTTGAATTGTGCAGAACACCAAATAATGACTTGATCTTCTTAATGCAATTTCCTGGTTCTTTGGTGCTCTCTCTCCTCCTCCCTCTCTGAGTCATATACAGTAGCTCCCTTCCCCCATGAAAAGTGTTTCCTCCAGTCTGAATGCTGTGTTTTTGCGGCTGCTGGTGGTGGTTTGAATGTTTCAAATGAAGACTTGAAACAATGCCTTGTTCTGATCCTTGCACAACCCAGGCCTCCTCTTTTGGGGAACAAAATTCTCTTTTTGGGTTGCATTTCTTTATTTTCCACCATCTTTCTCTCTCATTATTATTAGACCTGCATTAAACTACTGCAGATTTGTGGCAGGAAAGGGGACTGGACTTTTCTTTCTACTCAACACTACATCTTTTACTCCTCCTTTTTGTTGTTGTTGTGTGTCTTTAGGTCATTTCTGACTTACGGCAACCCCAAGGCGAACCTATCAACAGCCAAAGCCCATGGCCATGAAATAATATTTTTATTATCTATTATTATTATTATTATTATTATTATTATTACTACTATTGTTCCTGTTGTTCTTGTTACTGCTACTGATGTCAGAAGAAATTACTAAGGTTGAGAGGCCTCTCCTCTATTAATAGGTTCTGTCATAGGAAGATGTTCATTGTTGTTGTTGTTGTTGTGTGCCTTTGAGTTGTTTCTGATTTATGGCAATCTCAAAACGAAACCATCATGGGGTTTTCTTGGCAGGTTTCTTCCTCTGAGGCTGAGAGTGTGTGACTTGTCCAAGGTCACCCAGTGGCTTTACGTGGCTGAGCCTTGATTCGAACCCCGGTCTTCAGAACTGTAGTCCAACACTCAAACCACTACACCGCACTGGCTCTCTCTTTCCCTCTATTTTTGTATATTTCAAGCTGCCTATCTAGCCCACTTTGGCCTGCTCTGATTGGCAGCCACTTTCTGAAGACTTTTCAGTGCAGGTGCCAAAAACTGGTTAAGAATGAAACAGTTTATTTAGGCAAACATGGGCTTTGCTACTAAATTATGTCCTTTCTGTGTCATTTAGGCCTCCACCAATTTCAGGAATGTGTTTCTCGTATTGCTGCTGGGCATCTCCTATTTTTGAAAAGGGGTATTTTATATTTTGCAGACACCAGAACCCCATTTTAACACGAGACACTCTATTTCCCTTCTTGAACGTGCAATTTTGTCCTTCCTGTCCCTATAGTGGTGCCTCGGGTTACGAAATTAATTCGTAACGCGGCCGCTTTCGTAACCCGAAAAGCCTTCGTAAGCCGAATTGCCATAGGCGCTAATGGGGAAAAGCCGCGATTCCGTGCGAAAAAGCCGAAAAAAGCACCAAAAGTTTTTTCGTAACCCGAAAAAACATTCGTAACCCGAAACAATAATTCCCTATGGGATTTTTTCGTATCCCGAAAATTTCGTAACCTGGGTATTTCGTATCCCGAGGTACCACTGTACAGCAGTTTATTGTATATCGATGGCCCTCCTTATCCATGGATTTTTTTATCCACGGATTCAAGCATCCACGGTTTTAAAATAGTCAAAAAAGGTATAAACTCTAAATAGCAAACCTTGATTTTGCCATTGTATATATGGGACACCATTTTGCTATGCCATTGCATTTAATGGGATTGAGAATCCACAGATTTTGATATCCACGGGGGTCCTGGAACCAAACCCCATCAGATAACAAGGCTCCACTGTATATGTATAATACAGTTGGCCCATTGTTTTTGCAGGGGATCCATTTCGGACACCCCCCTGCAAAAATGGAGACTCACCAATATTCAAAGCCCATAGGCTTGAATGGGGCATGTGCCCGTGAGCATGAGCAGGGTGTGCGTGTGGGGGCACGCCCCATTGAAAATAACGAAGGTCGCCCCTTCGTGAATATTCAAGACTGCTGACGTCAAGTCCGCAAGAATGTAGGGGCGACTGTATTTATTGTTGTTGCTGTGTGCCTCCAAGTCATCTTTGACTTCTGGTGACCCTGTGATAAGGTTTTCTTGGGAAGTTTCTTCAGAGGGGGGTTGCCATTGCCATCCTCTGAGGTCGAGAGCGCGTGACTAGTCCAAGACAACTCAGTGGGTTTTCATGCTCAAGCAGTAATTGAACCCTGATTTCCAGAGTCATAGTCCAATGCTAAAACCACTACACTGCACTAGCTCTAACACGTGAATATTATAATTACATTTATAATATAGTTATAACATTTACATTAGTTCTGGGAGAAAGGGGAGCAAATTTTCCTGCTTCCATAGTCTCCCTTCTCTCCCCCCCCCCCCCCATTCTGCATTTCCCTATTTTCTGACAGCACTTTCTGTAGAGAGCCATGGTACCTGTTGCTCTTCTCTCCACCCACATGTATGAGCATGCCCATACAATGCATAATTTAATTTTCCAACCAGTCCTGATAAGAACCCATCAAAACAGCCATGTCTTGCAAGGTTCTTCCCTTCCTGTCCTTTGTGTTTTGCAAAACATTGCATTTGGGTGCCATGTACATGTTCCAGCAATACTTCGGCCTCATTCCCGCTTACAGATCAATCGGTGTGTGATCCGAATCGATGGGTCAAGTCAACATCGGAGTGTGGTTCCCACAACATTTGCCCCGATTGCATTTTCTGTCATCAATCGGTAGTGGGGTTGGTAATGGGCTGGATGAGGGAAAACCGACTCAAATTGAATCCAGAGAAAACGGAGGTACTCGTGATAGGTTCCCCTGGTCCAGGAATGGCGGTAGTTCCACCTGTCCTGAACGGGGTCACGCTCCCTGTGAAGGACTCTGTGCGCAGTCTGGGGGTGCTTCTTGACTCGTCGCTTCACCTGACTGCTCAGGTGAATGCGACGGTCAAGAACGCCTGTTATCAGCTTCGGCTTATTCGCCAGCTGCGCCCATACCTGGCCCAGAGGGACCTTGAAACGGTAGTACATGCTCTGGTAACCTCGAGATTGGATTTCTGCAATGCACTCTACATGGGGCAACCCTTATACCAAACCCGGAAGCTGCAAATGGTGCAGAATATGGCAGCCAGGCTGGTCACTGGAACTTCCAGGGCCAGCCATATTACACCGGTGCTTAAAGATCTGCATTGGCTGCCTATTCGCTTCCGGGCACAATATAAGGTGTTGGTAATGACCTATAAAGCCCTAAATGGCTTGGGCCCAGGATACCTGAAGGACCGCCTCTCCCCGTACATTCCGTCCCGCACCCTCAGAACATCTGGGCAGCAATACCTTAGGGTGCCAGGGGCCAGGTTGTCCTCCACTACGAGGAGGACATTCTCCATCGCTGGCCCGGCCCTTTGGAACACGCTGCCCATAGAGCTCCGTTCGACTACCTCCCTAGCCCAATTCAGAAAGGACATAAAAACCTTTCTTTTCCATCTGGCATTCCCCGATTAAAATCCAGTGGGCCTCCCTCCTCTACTGTGGCAAAGAGGATGGGCTAACGGGGGTTTTATATTGTAGCTGCTTTCATTTCTATTGTATTGTTGTATCTCTGTATTTTTGTATTTTAGCATGTTGTAAACCGCCCTGATCTGAGGAAGGGCGGTATAAAAATAAAATTTTTATTATTATTTATTATCAAAACAACCCACTTGTGGTTCGCATTCACGAATGAATTGATTCAAAATGATTTGATTCCAGCCAGCCGAAGTGCAAATTTGAATCGATTCCGATCTGCTTGTGGTTCACACTTGTGTTGAATCGATTTAGTGAAAAAGGCGCAGGGAAAAATCAGCGTCAAAGTCGTGGGTTAAATGGGTCTGGCGCTGGTTCCCCCTCACCGAATCGCTTCAGCGAATCAATTTATGTGGGAACCAGGGTTGTTTGAACCGGTTCAAATCGAATTGTGATCCGGTTTAAAAGGTAGTAGGAATGAGGCCATCATTTAATTATCCAACTAGACCTGATAAGCACCCACCCAAAACACCCATGTCTTGCAAGGTTCTTCCCTTCCTGGCTTTTACATGTTGCAAAAACATTGCATTTGGGCACCATGTACATGTTCCAGCAGTGCATCATTTAATTCCTCAACCAGACGTGATGAACACCCACCAAAAACACCAATTTCTTGCAAGTGTTTCCTTTCCTGCCCTTTGCATTTTGCAAAAGGTATGTGTGTGTATATATGTATATATTATGATCAACTTTCCCTCCCCCCCACTTTTACATTCCTCTCCAACCACACCTTATATACACACACACACACACACACACACACATCCTGGAAACATTCTCCCAAAATCATTATACCCCTGCCTTTCTCTACCCCAGTTCTTCTGAGTGCCTTTTTTATTATTATTTCTTGCCTGCCATCTGGTTTGTGCTTTCTTTCTTTTTTTCTTTTTGCAAGAAGCAAGCAAGAAAGCAAAGAAGCAACCAGGCCTGCCTGCTTCTCTCCTCCCTTCCCCTTTCCTCTACTCTGTGTGTGTGTGTGTGTGTGTGTGTGTGTGTGTGTGTAAAAAGGAAAGGGAAAAAACCACCCTCTTTCTTTCCTCCTCCTCCTCTCTGCTCATTTCTGTCTGGCTGGCCACCTTTTTGCTGAGTGTCTGCTCTGAGCCGTTGGCTGCTCTGAACCGTTTTGGCTCCTTCCCTTAGTAACAGCTTTAACATTCTGCCTCAATTCCTCTTCAATCTAAATCACACACTCACACTCACACACAGGCACACACTCACACACAGATTACTTTTTTTTATTGCCTCCATAATCCATAATCTCTTTCTTCCCCCCTTCCTCCTTCCTTCCTCCCAGCAACCTCTTTGGCACCCCCCCTTTTTACTTTATATTATATTATATATATTATATATATATATATATATAATAGATTCCCCACCCCCAACATACAACACACAACACACACACACAGAGGCTTGGGATATAATTGAATACATTGCATTCTTGGTGGCTATTTGTGGTCTAGCCTTCCTCTTCTTTTTCTCCTTCCCCTCCCCCCATTTTACTATAATTCTTATTTTTCCCTGGGCTGCACCCACAATTGCAATATATATATAATATACATATATTTTATATAATGCACCATCCAAAGGAAGGTGCTGCATTATAGCAGATCTCTTTTATATATGTGGTTTATATTATTTGGTTTCCCTCCCCCATTGCAACAACAACAACAGCAACAAAAAGAAAGAAGGGAGAGGATAAAAGGCACAGAGAGGCATCCACTGCAAGGTAAGGAGACATGATGCAAGGGAATAGAGAATGCAAAAGAAAGGGTGGTGTGTGTGTGTGGGATTTGTGTAATGTGTGTAGCTTTGTGCCTGCCTTGGTGGGGGAAAAAACAGGCACAAAAACAGTGTTAAAATGGGGTTTGTTGGGGGGGGGGAGGCTGGAATTGAGATGGCCTCAAATAAAAGGGAGAGGGGGTTGCAATGGGGTTGTTGTGTTGTGGGTTTTGTGTGGTGTGTGTTTGTGGGAAGGGTTTGGAGGCTGTGGGGGAAGGGAAGGCTGTGTTTGTGAGGGACTTTTGGGGGAGGTGGGGGATGGGAAGCCTGTTTTAATAGGGATTTTTTTCCAGCTTGGCCCTCTCCCCCCATTAAAAATCCTTCATCTTTCCACTCTTTCCTCTCATTTTGAATTAAATTTATTTTTATATGTGGTATTTTTGTTTTTTTAATTCCCTCCTCTTCAAATCCCTCCCCTTCAGCCTCTGACCTCTTTTTTCAATATATATATATGTATGTATGTATGTATCACAAAATGTTAGGGGTGGGAATGTGTTGTTTCCCCCATTTTGCAGGAGGAAATTTGTGCAAAATAATAAATGCAAAGCCAGCAGCCATGCTCTGAAGCCAGCTGGTTGGAGAGCCTATTTTTAGACCATTTTGTGTGTGTGTGTGTCCTCGTCCGGGTTGTGTAAAAAAGAAAGGAGACGACTTTCTTTCCAGGCACAAAAAGAGAGGTGTATTGCAATTTTTTTGGGGGGGGGGGCTTGGAAGGAGAAGAAAAAGAAAGGGAAAAAAAACACCTCCCAGGGACACCTACAGAAAATAGATCAAGCAAAGAAGTAGCGTTTCTTTTTCTCTCCTCCTCCTCCTTTTTCTTGGGAATATATATATACAGTATATATATATATATATATATTAAAAAAGGTTAGTAGGATATTATAATTTGTGTGTGTCTACTGTTTTGTTGTAAAGGTTGTGGGGGTGGAAGGGAGGGAAAGTTTCATTTGTTGAGTCTCAAAATACTGTATGTGTTTGCAAAGGAGAGTTGGGGGAAGGGAGGGAAGGCTGGGAGGCTGAACTCAGACTTGGGTGGAGGATGGGCCCTTGTTTCTTTTTGCAGTCTCTTGTGTTTTTTGGTGTTTGGTTTTGCACTATCAATTTTTAAAATGTTCCCTATATATATGTGTGTGTGTGTGTGTCTTTTTGTAAAGACAGGCTGTGCAATTTTGTGTCTGGTTGGGCTTGCTTTTCCAAAAATGCAACCTTGAACCCTGTGTTTCAAAAAAATGTTTTAAAAAGTGAGAGTGGGAGAGTTGTGAGTTTTCTGCTAAGAAATAGGACACTTAAAAAAAAATTCAGACAACTTACACACCTCCCTAGAGAGTGTCTACATGTGGATTATGGGGCCTTCCAGTTATTTTTTAATTAATTTTTCCTTATATGTAAAACAGCATTCAAAACATGTACATACATGAAACAACAGCAAAAAACCCCATAACCTAACTTAATCCACTAAACAATAACAAAAGGCCCCTCCAGTTTTGAAGTCCAGGAAATCTTGATATTCAGAGAGTCCTTGTCCACGTGTAAAAAAAGTCACTGAAATGTCATAATGGTGCTGTGTCTGTCTGTCTGTCTATCTATCTATCTATCTACACGTATGTATGTACAGTATGTATATTCCCCCCTATGCATGTATTTTGTTCTTTTACAGATTTTAAAACTTGAGGGAAATAACTTCAGATCAGTGGAAGATGTGGTTTATCTTATGGCAACAGTGATAAAATATTCATTTTATTATGCTTCTCTAAGACATGGAGAGAAAGTATATATTAAAGATGGCTCAAAATTGGATAAGTTGCACACCTCCCTTGAGGGTGTATACATGTGGATTATAGGCCCCTCCAGTTTTGAAATCCAGGAAGTCTTGGCATTCAGAAAGTCCTCGTCCACATGTAAAAAAAGTCACTGAAATGTCATAATGGTGGTGTGAGTATATATGTGTATATATATTACACACACACACCACCACCACCATTATGACTTTTCAGTGACTTTTTTTATACGTGGACGAGGACTTTCTGAATGCCAAGATAATATATCCCCTTTGCATGTATTTTGTTCTTGTTGTTTTACAAATTCAAAACTTGAGCGTGGCAACTCCAGTCCAGTGGAAGATGTGGTTTACCTTATGGCAACAGTGATACAATATTCATTTTATTATGCTGCTCCACAATGGGGGGAGAGAAAGTACTGTACTGTATAAAGATGGCTCAGGAGGAGTAGACTGGAACTTGGTTTACTTTGGAAGTGAAGGAAAGGCCAAAAAACAAAACAAACCTAAAAAAACAAACCCAAAAATTTGCTGTGGATATTATAGAGAATGAAAAGTTTTTAAAAATACAACAACAGCAACAGGGAAGTTTGGTCAGTAGCTGAACTTCTTTGAAAAAACAGTGTCCCTGCTTTGCTTGCTTTCTAAGGCTTCCATGTGCTTTACTTCCTCATTATTGCTAAAGTTTTGTGTGTGTGTGTGTGTGTGTGTGTGTGAGTGGTGCTTGTGTAGAGGAAGTCAGAAGGGGTTTATGTAAGAATCATACAGTTCTCATTTTCTTTTAATCTGGGCAGAGGGTGAGTAGGAAGAAAAAGGAGGCTTAAAACTTGGAATACTTTGGTTCCCCCACCACTTTTCCAGCCTAAACCTAATTTATGCTTTACGCTCATGGAGTGTTGTAATAAAATACATGAGACTACCACAAAGCATGTGGCAGGGAAGGAGTGTTTGCTGTTTAACGTTATGTTAAAGACACATCTGTCCCAGAGTTCAAGGGTGTAAGGCCAGCTATATAAGGACTTCTACTTGCAAATTTAGAATGTGTGTGTGTGTGTGTGTGTGTGTGTGTGTGTGTGTGTGTTTTGGGACCTTTGTGGTTTAGATGGACTGTTTGCATCCTACAGGACTTAAGTTTAGACCTTACCATGTGAACAAAGGTTTTTCTTTTTAAGAAGAAGTTTTTTTTATTGCAAGTGTAAACACAGGAGGGGTTGGTACAGAGAGCCTGTGGCTCTCTAGATATTGGACTACACCTGCCATCATCCTTTACTTTTGGCTGTGCCGGCCAAGGCTCAAGGGAACAATGTAACAAAATCTGGATGACCCCATGTCTGCCATTTCTGTACTAATGAGAAAGTCCCATTGAACGGGGGCGGGATTTCTAAATAAACATAAGATTGTGTTGTTAGTACACAAGAACAGAAATGCAAGACAGTGTTGGGGGAGTAATGTGAGATAGCTGAGCAAGTCTTAAAATGGTGGTTTTGGCAGTATGGTTTCTTTGGATTGTTGACCCTGGAAAATTGGAGGATTTGGTTGGGGTGTGTGTTGGTGCAAACAGAGGCCATGTCAGTCCTATGACCTCATTCCCATTTACAGATAAATGGATGTACAATCCAAATTGATGGATTGATTCGACATCAGAGCGTGGGTCCCACTACATTTGTCCCTATCACATTTTCTGTCATAAAAATAACCCACTTGTGGTTCGCATTTACAGATGAATCGATTCAAAATGATTCGGTTGCAGCTGGCCAAAGGGCAAATTTGAATTGATTCCAATCTGCTTGTGGTTCACACTTGCGTTGAATCGATTCGGTGAAAAGGACACGGAAAAAATCAGTGTCGAAAAGACATGGGTTAAATGGGGCTGGTGCATGGCCCCCCTCACCGAAGCGCTTCAGCAAATCAATTTAAGTGTGAACCAGGGTCGTTTGAACTGGCTCAAACTGAATTGCAATCTAGTTTAAAAGGTAGTGGGAATGAGGCCTACTTTTGCTATATGATTATAAAATAATATTAGTTGGGCTTGAATTGATCTGCTCATATCAATATTGCAGGTTGATGTTGCAGTTGGTCCTGTCTATATTGTATGTGTGTGTGTTGTGTGCCTTCAAGTTGTTTCCAACTTATGGCAACTCTATCAAGGAGTTTTCTTGGCAGGATTTGTTCAGAGGTGGTTAGCCATTGCCTTCCCCTGAGGTTGAGAGTGTGTGACTTGCCCAAGAGCACTCAGTGGGTTTCATGGTCAAGCTGGGAATCAAATCCTGGTCTCCAGAGTTGTAGCCCAACACTCAAACCACTACGCCATGCTGACTCTCCCTCACTGTATTAGAGTTGTATTTTTAATTTGAATTTAAAACTCTATGGGATAAATTCAGTTTGTTTTCCTTTTAGTATAATTGAAGGGGAATTTTCTTTTGGCTCTACTAATTCTTCATTCCTGAAACAGAGCCCTCTGACATAATGAGTTTGGTTGTGCAAAAGGGTTGTTTGCTGTTGATTACTTATCTTTGTATAGCTGTTAATGTTTGCCATTGGTTACTTGTCTTTGCAAATTTCTAGGTGGCTAGTTGAACTGGCTCATCTTTTCCCTACCTTTTCCTGGGTTCTCAAACACAGAGTAATACATGGATGGAGACTCCTGACTGACAAAATGAACTACTTTTCCATATAACTCATAATTAAGTCACACAGTTGGCTACAGGAAGATGTGTTGATAGCCACTAGCTATTAGGACTTTTTCTGCTCCTCTTTTCACACCCATCAGTGTGACAACTACTTTTCTGTACAGGTTCAATATCCCTTATCCATAATTACAAAATCTGAAATATTCCAAAATTGGCCACATAGGTGGCTGAGATAGTGACACCTTTGCTTTTCAGATGGTTCAGTGTACACAAACATTGTTTCATGCTCAAAATTATTTTAAAATACTACATATAAAATGGCCTTCAGGCTGTAACGTTTATATGATACAAATGAATTTCATGTTTAAACTTGGGTACCATGGCCAAGATACTTCATGTATATGCATATATTTCAAAATCCTAAACACTTCCAGTGCCAAGCATTTCCGATAAGGGAGACTCAACCTGTACTATTATCCAGCTCACCTTATCCAGTACACCATTCTTTTCTAATCACTCTGCATTCTTGAATATACAGTTGGCCCTCTGTATCTATGGATTCTTTATTCACCGATGCAACAATCCATGGCTTGAAAATGTGAAATAAGTATAAATACCAAAAAGCAAATGTTGATTTTGCCATTTTATGTAACTGACATCATTTAACTTTAATCGGACTTGTGTGTCCATGGATTTTGATATCCACAGGTGCTGGTCCTGCAACCAAACTCCAACAAATACTAAGGGCCTACTGTATAACCACATGGACAAGGATTATAGTATTGGAATGACCCATTCAATATACCTCTACGCTTACATAGTTGGCAATATTCAGATGTAAAGTGTGGCAAGGCATTGTGCTGTGTGGAAAAGTTCCTGCAAAACCAGTCATGTGATTCTTAGAGGCCTTTCGTAGTTTTTAGAAATAAGTGTACAGTGGTACCCCGGGATACGAATGCGCCGCCTTACGAAATTTCCGGGTTACGAAAAAAATCCATAGAAAAAAACTGTTCCGGGTTACGAAGGTTATTTCGGGTTACGAAAATTTTTTGGGTGCTTTTCGGCGCTTTTTCGCACGAAATCGCGGCTTTCGCTATTAGCGCCTATGGCTTTTTCGGCTTACGAAGGATTTCGGGTTACGAACGCGGCGGCGGAACGAATTAAATTCGTAACCCGGGGTACCACTGTACTAGTTTATGGAGACTACCTACCACTGTGCCTGGTGGCACAGTGGTTAAATGCCGGTACCTCAGCCATAATGTTGTGAGTTCGATACCAGGGTTCCAAGGTTGACTCAGTCTTCCATCCTTTTGTAGGTTGCAGCTTGTTGGAGGCAGTTAGTTTACAGATTGTAAACCACTTGGAGAGTGCTGAGTTCACTGTGAAGTGGTATAAAAATGTAAATGCTATTGCTGGCTGTTTGCTATGCTCCTACTGCTGAATCAAAATACTGAGAAACATTATGCCTTTGAATATAACAGGGCCAGTGTGTGGCTCCCTAGATCAGTGTTTCCCAAACTTAGGTCCTCCAGATGTTTTAGACTTCAACTCCCAAAATTCCTGATTGTTGGCCCAAATAGCTAGGACATCTGGGAGTTGAAGTCTTAAACACACAGGGGGCCAAAGTTTGGGAAACATTGCTTTAGAAGTTGTTAGATTGTGCCTTGCATCATTCCCCATATTGTCTGTGTTAAGTGGAGTCCCTTATTGAAGGCCTATTCCCTAATTCTGGAATATCAAGTCCTGGGATGGGAACATAAAATAGACCAAGGAGAGTATCATCACACCTTCTTTCCTTACACCCAGTGACATATGGCAAATTGGTCTGGAAACAGAATACTGGATGAGATAGACCTTACTCTTTTTTTAAAACCATATTTATAGAGTTTTAATAAAAAAGTTATTTGCTTTTTTTAAAATGTTGTGATCTGTAAAAGATAGAACACTTTGTAAAAACAGAATCTTTCCGTGTGAAATATAATGCATGAAGAAGAAAATTGGGGTTTCATATACAGTGGGCCCATGGTATTTGCTGGGGTTTGGTTTTTGGATCCCTCATGGATACTAAATCTGGATGCTCAAGTCTCATTAAATACAATGGCATAGTAAAATGGTATCCTCTATATAAAATGGCAGAATCAAGGTTTGCTGTTTTGGAATTTATATATTTTAAAAAATATTTTCAAGCCGTGGATGTTTGAATCTGGATAAAGAATCTGTGGATATGGAGGGCTGACTGTCTGTCGTTGCCACTGACCCCTTATGTTGTTTTTTTGCATGTGTGAATTTTCCCCAACTCCCTTGGTTGTGTTTGTTTTCAGAGGGCACTCAGTGTACTGTTGGCCTTACAAGCACCTGAGCATATGTGCTCTTTTTCCCATCTTAATAACATTAGTTATACAACTGCAAGGTTATACCCGTAAAAGTGGAAGACACACACACATGCTTTTCCAACTTGGGAGTGGATGGCAGGCCTCCCAAATGATTATTGAGAACACCTGGAATGTATTTAGCATTCCCTTCTTAAGGGTAGATAGAGGTGAGGGAAGTATTAGTAAGGTTTGTTTTGGCAGTGATTTGGTTTCACAAAGGTGTATTGAAGCCTTATACAGCAGTAACATACGAAGGTGGGCTTCTCTGAGTTACATGGGGGGAAATTACAGGATGATTGGAATTCTTGAGTGTATTTGTAATGTATATGGATTCCTCCAGACAATTGGTTGGAGGTACTTTGGGGGGGGGGGGGGGGGCCCAAATACACTTAATGCACCAGATGCATTAATCCAAGCAGGGTAAGCCCTGGTTAGTACTTGGATGAGAAACTATAGGCTATATTTCAGAGGAAGGAACTGACAGAACCACCTGTGAGTATTCCTTGCCTAAGAAAATCCTATGGAATTCATGGGGTTGCCATAGGTTGACAGGCACCTTGAAGGTATGGACACTCTCACATACTTTTGAATAGGGAAGCTGTGTCCAAGTCTACAGATTCTTCTGTGTGGTGATAAGGAAGAATTTTTCCACAGCTCTTTGATGTTATAAGTCGTCGTTATAAATTGCAAGAGTGCTGTAAAGCTCTGCTATCTCTGTAATATTTCCAGCAGTTACCGTAAGGTCACTCGGTGGGATCTCTGTGACAAACATTGCAAAATCTGGCCAAAGAGGATTGGTTAAAAGTTCAGAACTGTGTGTGTTAAACTGATTCTTAAGGAGTTCCCACAGTTTCTTAAGGAGTTCTTACAGTCGGTTTGGAGGATTGTACACCCAAAGTGGGGTAGATGTTTATTACATTTTGTAAAACTGGGAATAGATTTAAAACCAGTATTATAGACCAGTATTTGCCTATATGAAAGGGTTCCTATTAAGTTTTACCCTCAGTGGTAGAATGCACATTGTGAGGGTCCTACCCAGACCATTTGTCAGAATATTTCCCCCCCTCTATTAACATCATCCTCTAAATTTAGATTTTGTAACACCCTCATGGCTCCAACAGTTGTGGGACAGCATGCCATAGGGAGCTTTCTATATCATTTCTTTTTTTTCTTAACCCCCCTTCCAACTTTTATAAAAATACAGCACCAACTATTTGTGGTTGTCATCTTAATATTTTTAATCTGATTTTGTTTGTTCTTTACATCTCACTTGGCTGCTTGCAGAAAGAGGATTCATAAATGTACCTAATAATAAAATATTGTAATTTCTTAAATAGTCTGAATATAAGGTCAGTATATGGCAGGAAAGAAATCCCATATGAGAAAATGGAAGATTAAACTTTTTGATATTACTCTGCTATTCTGAGAGAGTTGTATTTAGTATAATTGTAAAATGGTTATAAGTCACCCTTTTTATAGGCTGTATCTACATTGCAGAAGTAATTCAGTTTGATGCCAGTTTAATTGCCATGGCTCATTGCTATGGAATTTTGGGAACTGTCATTTTGTCAGACATTTAGCCTTTTTTGTCAGAGAGCTCTTGTTCTGCAACAAACGACAAATCTCAGAATTCCACAGCATTGAACTATGGCAGTTAGAGTGGCGTCAAACTGGATATTTCTTCAGTGGGGATGCAGCTACAGTCAATTCAGGGTAGCTTACATAAGAGCACATCATATATATAATACAGTCACCTCTCCATTTTTGTGGGGGATCTGTTCTGGACCCCCCTCCCCACGAAAATGGAAATTAGCATATATTCAAAGCCCATTGTTTATAATGGGTGTATGCTCCTGCACACATGCCATTATAATCCCTCTCCACTTTGCCGTCGCAAAAAGTGAGACTGTGGATTCCAAGTGCGCAAATTAGAAGGGATGACTGTACATTAAACATTGTTCAAACAGGGAAAAACCTAAAAATGACAACTAAGAGAAAAGTAAGTTATGTTTTCTAAAAAAGCTAGTTCTTAGCCATAGTTGTAAAATGCAGAAGGTCTAGGTTTTATGAGTTATTGGTTGTTTTATGTGTTACCAGTTGAGTCACTCTAATCCAGAATTCCAAAATCCAAAATATTCATATGAGTGGCTAAGAGAGTGATACCTTTGCTTTCTGATGGTTCGTTGTGCACAAACTTTACTTCACGCACAGCATTATTAAAAATATTATGTATAAAATTATCTTCTGGTTATGTGTATAAGCTATATATGAAACATAAACAATTTTCATACTTGGACTTGGGTCTCATTTCCAGGATATCTCATTTGTTATTGTTGTTGACTCCGACTCATGGTGACCCTGTGGATGTGACACCTCAGAGACTCCCTATCCACCACTGCTTTGCCCAGCTCCTGCAAGCTCATAACCCCCTTGATTGAGTCTATCCATCTGGTGTTTGGTCTTCCTCTCTTTCTTTTACCCTCTACCTTTACTAGAATTATTGTTTTTTTTTTCTTGTGATCCATGCCTTCTCATTATGTGGCCAAAGTATGATAGGCTCACCTTGATCAACTTAGGTTCCAAGGAGAGCTCTGGCCTAACTGTTGAAGAATCCATTTGTTGGTCTTCTTGGCAGACCACGGTATCCTAAGTACTCTTTTCCATCACTACATTTTGAATGAGTTGATTTTCTTTCTGTCTGCTTCCTTCACTGTCCACCGTACATGGCAATGAGAATACAATTCTGACCAATTGCAGTCCTGGACGATTCTGACTTTAGTGCTCAGTTGCATGTCTTTGCTTTATTTTATGCATATCTTTAATGAGAAGATATCTCATTGGGTCTGTGCAAATATTCCAAAATCCCCCCCCCCCCCAAAAAAAACCCTCTGAAATCCAAAACACTTCTGGTCCCAAATATTTTGTTTAAGGGAGACTCAACTTGTGTATCTTTGAAATAGAAGTCATTTTGTTTATGTCATCTGGGGTGTGGTGTGTGAGGTGCTCTAGCTCCTTCACTCTTAACTGTTTTCCTGCTTGGAGTACTGTTTGCATGTAGTTAGCATGGGATACACCCTTGTTCCAACTGCGATGCCCATGTAAAAAAATTGCCATATGTGAAGTGATTCCTATAGCACATTTGATGAACATTGGAATAAAAGTTTATACACATGTCAAATGGGGATATTTCTTCACAGGCAATACGTTTGTGTACAGGTATTTCAGAGGCTTGATTATGGTTGCATGTTGCTATGTTTGCTCACATTTACTCTCACCCCTAGTGTTACTTTCATAGTGTGTCACAAACCTGATGAGCTGCATTAATAATTCTCAGTTTTCTGTAGGCTTGCTCATTTTACTCTTAGAAACTGCTTTACAGTGCAAATGTATCCTGCAATCTCCTCTCTCAAACATGTTTTTTCCTAAGGTGTCTAGACATTGTCACCTCCCATTTTATTCTTACGCTTTTTCCTACCAGAAGAAAAAGAGAAAAGAGTAGAAGCACTCTTATACAAGTCAAACTATTTGTCTGTTTTGCCTGGTGGCAGGTCTAGTACAGTCCAAATAGGGTTCCTTTTGCCATAATAGACTTAATTTCCTTCTTTTCTTCCTCTTCCCCTTTTTCTGGAACTGCAGAATTCATAGATTCAAATCTAGATTTTTGACATGGAAAGCCTATGGTCAGAACTGAACTGTAATCCTTTCTTTGGTGAGGTTAGAGTTCAGTTTTGTTTTAGGAGAACTTGGTTTGACCAAGATGTCATCAGTTTCTGTCTATTGCTAATGACTGACATTTGTTTGTTTTCAGTTCATTTATACTGTACTTCATTGAGTTAACGACCTATATTCTCAGACATTCTAGAACATTAAACACACAGGATTGTACAACAAGATTGTTATTTGATCTGTTTTGTTCTTTTGCATTTGGCTGTATTCACCGTCATCTTCTTCCTCTTCAGTTTTCATGCTTATCTTCCAGATGAAGTGCATATCTTTACTTCAAGGGGAGAGATATGGGTGAATATTGACAGGGCAAATAATGCAGCTTATTAAAACAGTTCACCATCTTCTTAGTCATATATGGCCATGCTATGTTTTTGCTATTATAGAAACGTTTTTTTAAAAAAATTCTGAAACAGAGTGGTATAGACTTAAGGCAGACAGGGTAAAATCGAGGGCAGATTGTCAACAGCATCAAGAGATGGGATGCTGACTAAACATTGGTGGGATACAAACCGCCGCTTTGTGGCGGTTTGCCGCCGCCGGTTAGTCCGCAGGGGAGCTGGAGCTTCCACACGGCGCGGCTCCCGTGCAGACCGAAAAAGAAGCTCCAAAATGGAGCTTCTTTTGGAGTCACGTTTGCGACGTAGTGAGGCACCAGGGGCGCACTCGCTACGTCACAAAGGACGCGACGCGTACGGACGCTCAGCGTCCGATACGCAAAGATGGCGCCGGCCATGTAGAAGGGCCGGCGCCATCTTGTATGGACGGAGTCCGTATTAGGCCCAGGGGCGTCTAGAAGAGACGCCCCCTTTTTAAAATGGGACGTCCTCCGGACGTCCCAAATGCCGGTTTGTAACCGGCCATTAGGAAGGTGGCTAGTTCTTAAGAAGTTTTATAGGAGCTAGTGAAAAGCCACTTCTGAGAGATCTTCAGTGATGGATTTCCTGTATCAGAGGAGGATGCATCACTTTGTGGTCACTTTGGACTCAAATATATTTAGGAAATTCTGTGCTTTATTATGAGGCAGTTTGCATGTTTTTACAAAGCCTTCATGTTTTGGTACTGAATTAATGTATCCTGTGTACTTTGCGTAGAACTTTTCAGCCGTAATGGTTCTCAAAGCATGAAGAAATCAGTTTGTAGGTGGATTACCATGAAGAAATCAGTTTGTAGGTGGATTATGTTGTCCTCAAAGTGTTGAATACAGTATACTCAGAAGTTTTCCCTGTCAAGTAACAGTCCCATGTTCTTCCTCTCTCCAGTCTAAAATGTGTGGGCAGAGTGGGATACCGGGGGTGGAGGATTTGTTTGTAAGACATCTCTCTTTAATCTTGGTCTTCAGATGTTTGTTTGTATATGCATTTTGATCTAATTCATGGCTGAAACTAATGTGGCCTTCCAGATGTTATTGGATTGCAACTCTGAATGTTCCTTAATATTGGGATGTTGGGGGCTGCAGTCCAGCAATATCTTGGGGTTTACCTGATTCCCATCTCTGGTCTAATTGTGACCAGTTACCTTCATTTAAGTGTTGTACATAAACAATATACAGTCGCCCCTCCTAACTCACGACCTGAGATTCGTGGCCTTGAATATCTGCGTGTCCATGCAGAATGTTGTGTGTGCATGGACACGTTCCCCATTCAAGCCTATGGGGCTTCAATATGCATGAGCCTTCATTTTCGTGGGGAGGGGAGTCCAGAACTGATCCCCACAAAAATGGAGGGCCAGTTATATTGAGAACTCTCACTTCATAGCGGCATCTTGGTTTGTGAGAGATGTAGTTTAATTCCCTTTGTTTCTTCTAGAACATTCTCTTGGATAGTAATATGCTCAAAGCAACTTCATGCCTTATGTCAGCATTAGGGGCTGTTACTATAATGAAATCAGGTGTTGTCAAATTACAAGAGAGGAAATCTTTCTTACTACCTTGCTTGCAAAATAAGTTTGAAATACTTTTTAGGACTGCATATTGAGTATCAGTTTTCAATGGGTAACACCAGAACTTTGAAGTATTTATTAAAATACCTAGTTACATAGGGATGCAGTGGCTTAGTGATTAAGATGCCAATTCTGATGATCGGAAGGTTGACCGTTTAAGGTCTGAGTGCTGCTTGATGGGGTGAGCTCCTATCTCCAGTCCTGCTTCTGCCAACCTAGCAGTTTGTAAGCATGCAAATGCAAGTAGAAAGATAGATACCACTTCGGTGGGAAGGTAACAGTGTTTGGTGCAGTCACGCTGGCCACATGGCCACCAGAGCGGTCCTCAAACGACTGTGGTTCTTCGACATAGATGTTTATCACACTATACTCTTAAAGTGCTACTATTCCACTTTGACTCCTCTAGCTGCCTCCTGTTGCATTCTGGGATTGGCAGTTTTAAGGAGGAGTATTTAGAATTCTCAGGCAGAGAAATACTCCTCCTTAAAACTGCCAATCCCAGAATGCAACAGGAGGCAGCTAGAGGAGTCAAAGTGGAATAGTAGCACTTTAAGAGTATAGTGTGATAAACATCTTAGTAACAAAGATGAGCACCACCCCATACAGTCGGTTATGACTAGACCTTTACCTAGTTACATGTAATATATTTTCAGTGGGTAGCCTCAGAACTTTGAAGTAATTGGTTAAAATAGGTAATTACTTGTAATATAACTCGTTTTTGGGTGATAACTAAAGTTTATATTAAAGTTGTAGCTTGAGCGATAGTGCAACTACAATGTTTAAAAGTTAGTTTTACAGTTAAGAGAGTTGTGGCGTCACTGAATTTTGGAACATGGATATCACATGAGTTAAACAATAGCTTATGTTGTGCCTAGTGCTGTTATCTCGTATTTTTGTTGAAGTGAATGATGGGTGTGGTGTGTTTTGTACCATAGGCCAATGGCTTGTAGCATTCAGGGAAATCAATAAAAGTATATAAAATAAATAAATAAATGTATATATTTTAATTATTTTTGAGTAAACTGTTTTTTTAAACATTGTAAATGTAGCGTAACTAACCTCTGTTATCTGTGCATTGAAACTATAACTGAAACTGGTTCTTTTTTCTTATCTGCCTTCATGTTGGCTATGACATATGACAACCCTATGAATGAGACACCTCCATGAGCTCCTATCATCAACAGTTCTGCTCAGATCTTGACAACTGAGGCCTGTGGCATTCTTTATTGAATCAATACGTCAGTGAAACAGTCTTCCTTGGATTACTTTTTCAAATAAAACTGACTTTAAAAATAGACCCAAGTTCTAGGTAGATCTGTTTGCCTTTTGCAGCAAAAACAATAGTCTTAGTGATTGTGGACGTCAGATCCATAGATTCTTACCTCAGGTTGGCAGATTTATATGCATACTTGGTTGGATAGCATTATAATAGGTAAGGTCAAAGGGAATGAAAATTCAACAAGTACAGGCCCACTTGTTTAATTTTCAGACACTTGATGAGGCCAGTGAGGAACATTTTCTGTAACCAGAGATAGTGTGCACTGAATCTTATGTCTTTAAAGTGGCAGAGGATTCTTTGCTTTTATACAAACAAATTATATATAGTACAAAAATTATATTAAGAATAAGGCTTAATATCTTTTGTCATTTTTAGGAAAATAGATGTATTTAAAGTGATTGTTCTTGGTAAGAAATTATTTCCCCAGGGCATAATGGTGAGTAATATGTTGGAGTTCCATATGTACTGTTACAGCATTTTGAGTTGGTGCACCCTTTCCATATTGCACTGGGAAGATTTTAGACTGTTATTTGCCAAATATTGTTATTTGCCATCAAGATGACATTGACCTATGGCAACCCTATGAATAAGAGACCTTCAGCAGCCCTGGGCAGGACCATGGCTTCCTTGATTGAATCAACCCACTTGCATTGCAGTCTTTATTTTTTTCCTATTGCTTTCCATTTTGTGTGGGCGTTATTGTCTTTTCCAATGAGTCACTTCATCTCATGATATGCCCAAAGTCTGATAGCCTGAGTTTAGTCATCTTGGCTTCTAGAGAGAGTTCAGGCTTGCTTTGCTTTAAGACTTGTTAATTTGTCTGTTTAGTAGTAGTACCTGTATAACTCTTGTACATCACCAAATTTCAAATGTGACAATTCTCTTGCTGTCAGTTTTCTTTGCTATCCAGCTATCACCCATTGAAATTGTAATACTGTACTATAGCATGGATGATTCTGATTTTGATTAGGCTTCCCTAAATTGATGCCTTCCACATAATGTGTTTTTCTTCTCTCATCATTCCTGGTGATTGACCGTGCTTCTTGGGATGGATGGGGATTATAATAGAAAACATGTGGATGACACTGGTTCTCCAGAATGAATTGCCCTACATATGGTGGAAACATTGTTTCCTGTGGTTTCCCTATGGCTTCCTTGTGGCAAGTGTAATGTGTTAACGTCTTTGCTTCAGGCATACTGATGTGAGACAGTTTGTTCACTTTTCCTCTTTTCTTGTCCACAGTTTTATTTTATTTTTTAGTTAAGGGGGTTAATCAAGGTTGGCTGCAATGGTGCAATGTGTGTGTATATGCCTGCAAGTTTTCTTAGGTAGGGCATACTCAGAAATGGTTTTGCCAGTTCTCTCCTCTGAAATAGAGCCTAAAGCACCAGATGTACATTGGTGGTCTCCCATCCAAGTACAGTCAGCCCTCCATTTCCACAGATTTTTTATCCACAGATTCAACTATCCATGGCTTGGAAAAAATTAAAAAAAATTCCAATAAGCAAACCTTGATTTTTTTCCATTTTCCATTGTTTTTAATGGGACTTGAGTATCCATGGATTTTGGTGTCAATGGGAGGTTTTGGAACCAATTCCCAGCGTATACCAAGGGCCCAGTGTACTAACCAGTGCTGAGCCTGTAGCTTTCAAGAAGTTCCAGCCAGCATAGCCAATGTTCAGAAATTTTGGGGAATTCTAGTCCAATATCTGGAAAGGAGTTTTGCACAACGATGAAGTTCTTCTGCTTGTGACAGATGCTCATGGTTGATTGTCTTTGATTAGAGTGGACAACTGGTGTCTTCCAGGTGGCCTTGACTGTTATCAGCCCAACTTGTGGTGAGGTTTTATGAAAATTATAGTCCAAGAAATAAATCTAGAGCAACAATTGCTTGCTCCTGCTGCACATTAAGAACATGGCATTATCACATGTTAATTTTGCTGTGACTCTATCAGGGATACTTTAGCGCTTATCCTTGACAGACAGTTATTGTAAGAGCTGTCTACCTATGTACTTACTGTATTTAGATTTTTACCAGACTTCATCTTTCTGGCTCAAGGCAGATTGCAATGTAGAAGTTATAGGAAATTAGGCAAATAAAATGTGAACTAAAGTCACATACCAGGCCTGAACAACGGCTGACTCATCAAACCAAATGCAGCTTGCTAGCTTTGTATGATGGCTTTGCAAATTTACTTGCCTCTGCTTTTCTTTTCTCATCTGCCTGCTTGCTAGGAGAAGCTGTAACTCCTCTTGAGTTATATATGCTTTCAGCATAGAAGGATGTATGTGATTATCTGTGGTACCTACAGCTAGGGCTAAAACAACTCCTGTGTGAGAAACCCTAGAGAGCTGTTAACAGTCTGTGTTGACAATGTAGGCTAGATGAAACATATATTTGTTTTGGGATGATGGAATCTCCCATGCAGAGATGGTGTTGGCAAGGCCTGGAAGACCACAGTGCATTTCTTGTGTCCTATGCTTGGCAGAAGGAAAATAGGGAGACTGGACTACAGGCAGAAGGCAGTAGGAAAAGAGAGAGATTGTACTACAAGTGGATTGGTTTAATCAAGGAAGCTACAGCTCAGAATTTGGAGCAGAACAGTTGATGACCAGGGCTCTTGGGGGGTCTCTCATTCTTAGATTTGTCATAAGTCAAAGTCAGTTTGATGGTTAAATAACAACAACAAATGTCTGGCATAGCATGTGCAGCCTATTAAAAGTTCTTCTTGTGTCTCTGAAAGGCAGCTTGAACAACAATAAGAACAACAACAACAAAAATGTCTTGACAATATTACTAAAAGATGTTTTAGCCTTTGCACTCCAGAGGAAGGGAGTTCTAGAGTTATGCGACACCCCAGTTTTCTGGTATGCCATCCTCTAAAATAGTGCATGTGTGAATGGAAAAGCCAAGAGGATTCTCTCTTGATCTGAGAGATGATAATAAGACATAGAAGAAACAGTCATTCACCTCTGTCTCTTAATTCCGTTTCTCTTCCTTTTTCTTGTCTCCTAGTTCATAAGCCTTAGGGCAGCGCTCATGTCTCTTCATTCATTCTGTAATCGCCATGATATCATGTATTAAATTTTAATAAGTGTGTGAGTACTTTGAAGAAACACAGGTATGGATATGAAAGATATGCCATTACTTTGGGGGGGCACATTGGAAAAAACCCACGAATACTTCCAACTTAAGCTTGTCAGCCAGTACTGATGCTGTGCACCCAAGACATTTTGCTATTTCTAAAAAACTTCATCACAGCATCCACTAGTGCAGTGGTTCCCAAACTTTAAGAGATTTTGGACTTCAGCTGTAAGAAGCCTCATCCATGTTGGCCAATAGTTTGGGATTCTGGGAGCTGAAGTCCCAAACCCTTAAAGAGCACAATTTGGGGACCACTGCACTAGTGCATACCCTGAACCTTTGCAAGAGATCTTGGAGTTCACCTCCTGGATTCCCCTAAAATACTGCTGATTGAAGCAGCCTCTTGATTTACTAGTACTTCTGTTACAAAAGAATGAGTATTTCAAAATATTTACCACTGCTGGCTTCATAATTTGTAGTGGTAGCCTGTTGCTAATATAATTTATCACTGGAATATTCAGTGGTTCCTCAGATCATCATGAAGGAATTGGTGTTATGGATCACAGTTATCCTTTCCAAGTATAGAAAAATACTTGGAAGTGTCATTCTGACATATGTATTATGGCGTTTGTGGCTATTCCAAGCAAGAGAAGAAGCAAAAAAATTGTGCAAACCAGGAGTGATTTATTCATGTAGATGAAGTAGAAGCAAGTTAATTTCCAAGAGGATTAGAGAGGGTAGAATGAGATGTTTAATACTTATAAAAAACAAAAAAACCCCTAACCTTGCTGAACCATGAACACATTTAAATAAACCTACATAACGGTATGACTTTGTGTGATCCATTAACGTATATTGAGGCACTTCATAGGTGTGTCTTTGAGTTCTACTGGCCCGTTACAAACGAGCACTTTAGTATGCGCTCTGCGCGTGCTAGGGTTAAAAAGAGGCGTCCTTTCCGGAAGCTTCCAACCCTAGGACGCGCGGAGTACGCACAAAATGGCGGCGGTCGTTCCACACGGCCGCCGCCATGAGGACGTCACGACCGTGCCACCTCTATACGTGGCGGCACGGAAGTGACATCCTCGCTCCGCGTCAGGGCGCCTAGTGCGCCCTTAGCGCGGAGCAGGAAGGAGCTCCGTTTCGGAGCTCCTTCCTGGTTTGGTCCACTGGGCGCAGCCTTCACACGGCTGCGCCCAGCAGACCAAACGAGAAAGGGGCCAAGCGGCCCCTTTCTTCTCCTCCCCGCTGCCGTGGGGTGTCCTTGGGGCTTGAAGCCCCAGGGACACCCCTTTTCAGGCTGCGGGGAAGCGGCGTTTTGACGCTTTCCCGCAGCCTGAAAAGCAGTGGATCGGGGCCTCAGCGGCTGCCGTTCTAACCACTGAGGCCCCGATACACTGGGGAAACGGGCAGGTACAGCCCGCCCCAAACAGACGGTCTGTAACCCGCCATAGTTGCTAATAAGTTTAAAAACATAAAAACATAAAAGCTAAAGGCCGAAGTGAGAGTGTTGTAAAAAGAAAGTTTGCATTTCAACTCTTGATCTGTTCTAGGTCCATTTATATATATATTTTCCCAAAGGATTCTGAGTAACAGTTTTTTAACAACAATAGTGTGATTTTAGGAAATACATAATTGATGTAACAATCAGTTAGTAGCAGAAGATGTTGCAATATCCTTAGGTGGGGTTGAATGTCCCAGATACAAATACTGTGAAGATATAAACTTCACAAGGTCACAATCACTCTTCAACCATAATACATTTTCTCTGCAACCTTTGAAGGGAATAGGTTGCTCCCTGTGTTCATTATTAGTGTGGTTTCTCATGTTGCTACATTTATTTTGAGATTGTTTTGTTCACAGCTCGCTTGGGGTAAGTTGTTTGGCATCTGAGAACCTGAGTTGCACATCTGTTTCTTGGTGAGAAAGGAATTATACTTTTGTGCTTCTCCAGATGCATTTGGTTGGCTTTTGTGTTGGAAACTTTTGGAAGCTGATGTTAGAGCATTGTTGCTGTACAAATGCACAGCTAAAGAGCAGTAGGGAGCTAAGATTGTGAAGTCATAGGCTTTCATGGCCGGCATCCATAGTTTTTTGTGGGTTTTTCAGGCTATGTGGCCATGTTCTAGAAGAGTTTCTTCCTGACGTTTCATCACCATCTGTGGCTGGCATCTTCAGAGAATGCTTGCCTGGAAAGGACTTAGGTATGTATATTGTGTGACCTGGAAAGGCAGGAGTGATTTACATGTCTATTGTTCTGTTGCTAATGGCAGGCCTCAAGCAGACACTAATCCTCTTTTGCAGACCCTCCCACCCTGCGGCCGGCCATTTCAACAGAACAATACACATGCAAATCACTCCTGCCTTTCCAGGTCACACAATATATATACCCAAGTCCTTTCCAGGCAAGCATTCTCTGAAGATGCCAGCCACAGATGCTGGCGAAATGTCAGGAAGAAACTCTTCTAGAACATGGCCACATAGCCCGGAAAACCCACAAAAAAATGGAGCTAAGATTGTCTGTAGTTGTTTTGCATAACATGTCCTGGGACAGAGAAACCAGCAAGTAAGTCAGAACCTGAGAGCAAGTTGAGAAGTGGAACCAGTAAAGATCATATGCTAGCTTAAGCTCAAGGGGAAAAACAGTTTTATACTCTTTCCTGTTGAGGGTATCTTGCATGGGAAGAATTGTTCTGAAAACCCTTAATTGTCCTGATTGTTCGTTCCAAGAAAGCCATGTGCCACACTGGGGTTCCCATATATTCTGATGTCATATTAACCCAAGAGCCACTTGGACTTTAAAGGGAGATGGAGACAGAATCTGGTTTGGTAGTGGCACAACTTTAAACTTGACCAGGAGCCAGGTGCTTGGCTTTTTCACTGTGACTTGGAGGTCACTCCAGCCTGCTACTTTGGACAGAAGAGGGATTAGAGGTGGGGAAGTGTTGGTTTATCATCTTCTATCCCTGGAAAAGTCTTTTGGTTGAAAAGTTGTCAGAGGGACAGTTGTGGCTCCACTCTTTTTTGGTGCCGGGGAGGAGGGCATGTAGCAGTACACAGAAGCAAACAGCAAGGTGTGGACCATGCGACTGTAGTATACTCTGCTGGGGTGCTGGGATCTTACTGTCGGCACTGAGAGTGGGCAGGGAGAAAGGTTTATCTTAATGGACAGGACACAAACATAGTTAAGGGGAAATTATATATACATGAATAGATTTAATATGGGTAACAATATGTAGAATGAATGTGAATTCTTGGCAATAATCAACGAAGAGTAAATAACCACAGCAAACCCATATCAAGATACTTATGCAGAAAGTATGAACAGCCTGAACACATTTGAACCCTAAATTGATAAGAATTTTTATTTTGGCAGTTGACAGGAAGCAAAAGCAGAAAAGTTAATGTCAAACAGTTGGTGTGCTATCTTACATAGAAATCATAGAATCATAGAGTTGGAAAAGACCACAAGGGTCATCCAATCCAACCCCCTGCCATACAGGAAATCTCACTATGGTGAGTTGTCAACATTAACCTTCAAAGTTTTTAGCTCTGTTGCTTCACAAAATTATCTGTCTTACTGTTCCACAGTACTGGATTGTGATGTAAATGTGTGCATGCTATTGAGCTCCCATTAGTTGACCTGTATAGGGTTGACATTGCTCAAATGTTGGGACACTTTTTTAACTAAAGGCCAAATTCAGTTTCAGAAAGATTGATGAGAGATGCATTCCAGTGGTAGATGGGGCCACAGTTACACGTTGAGGCCAAAATATCAGTGTATTTTTGTGTAAACCGTTCTCTAATAAATTAAATTTTGTGTATGTGTTTACTTGCGTTCATGTCTTCTGTCGACTTATGGCGACCCCATAGGGTTTTCTTCGGCTACATGTGTGCTACAGAAATAATGCAGTTTGGTACCACTTTAACTGCCATGGCTCAATGCTGTGGAATCTTGGGATTTGTAGTTAGTTGTGACACTAGAGCTCTGTGATAGATAAGGCTAAATATCTCAGAAAATTACAAATCTTAGAATCCCATAGCATTGAGCCATGGTAGTTAAAACAGTGTCAAGCTGCATTATTTCTGCAGTGCAGATACAGCCTTAGGCAAGGAATGCTTAGAGGTGATATTGTCACTTCCTTTTAAATATAGCGTACAACATCTGTTACCTATTGGCGGTCTTCCATCCAAGTACTAAATCTTAGGAGAAGTATTTTAACCTTTTAGAGTAGTGGGAAAAGCCTGTACAAAATCCTCGAAAGCTACTAAATGAGAGTGTCATGAAAAGGTGAATGTTGCCGCCTTTGGAAGCCCAGAGGATCAGATTTTGCACTCAGGAAGTGCCATTCTTGTTTCCAGGACCTAAGGACTTATGTATTTGGAGGATTCATACCAGTGATGAAGTTAGTCAAGAAAAATGCTTCTTGGGCTATCGGGTATCAGAGTGGGACTGGCCCGCCCTGCCCAACCTCATATGAGAGATACTGCTCCATCCCTCTGACTATGATTATTTTGGAAGTCTAATTACTGCTGTTATTAATGATTGAGATGTTTCTTAACTAGAATACTGTTGTCATCGTGTTTTATTGAGTGTTTTTGGATATATTTTAGGTTGTAAATCCACCTTGATCCAACTGGGAGAGGCAGGGAATATAAATAAACTGTTTATTATTTATTTTAATTACTGTTTCCCAGAGAACCAGAGACTGGCATTAAATTTGTTACTGTTGGATACAGTTGTTTCTTTCCTGGAAACTTGGCAGGAACTGTTAGCCAGTGGCTCAGGGACCACTCCCAATCCAGGGACCACCATTTTGATTAGCACTGCTCTTAAACACTTTTCAGTGTTGACTCATGGGGTCAACTGAAGTTTGTACTATCCAACTCACTGGCAAGCTGTGCCATTCCCCCAGGGAAAAAAGCATGAGTACTGTGCTTATTTAGTGCTCCCACTGCAATAGTTATCTAAACAGTAAAAAAAAAGGCCTTTTTTAATTTAGAAAACCTGACAGACAATTGTAACAAGCGAGCACTATGCATCTGCTCTTAAATGCTCTTTGATGAACTTTTGTTCAAACTGTAAATCTTTCCAGGAAGTCGTGCTTGTAAAAGAATACCCCACAGCTCTCTGTGGCTTGACATTTTGCATTTAATCTGTTGTGATTTTCCTCCTCCATTTTGCAGCTGAGCGAAGTTGGTGTGATAGATGTCTAGCGGTAATGTACAGACCATATATTTTTGTTGTTCCTTTCTAAACAAAAGCATATAAAGTTAACCCACTTTCTTGCTGAAAGAGCAGAGCTGTGTATTATGGAAAGATGTGTTTGCCCCTTAGTAGTTCTGTGTCTCTCTGTGTGTGTTAATTCCTTTTTTCTGATTCAGACTAGTTTTATAGGGTGCCTAGGGTGAATAAGAGAAAAATCCCAGGAAGAGGGATTTGTGAGAAAATAAGCTGACAAGGGAGAGAACTAGTGCAGTGGTTCCCAATCTTTTGCTCTCTAGATGTTTTGAATTTGAGATCTCATAATCTCTGACTGATAGCCATCTGTGTGCGTACAGTGGACCCTTGTTATACGCTGAGCTTTGGTTCCAAGATCCCCCATGGATAACAAAATCCGTGTATGCTCAAGTCCCATTAAATATAATGACATAGCAAAATGGTGTCCTTATAAAAAAAGGAAAATCAAGGTTTGATATTTGAAATTTATTCTTTTTTGGAACATTTTCAAACCGTGGATGCTTGAATTTGTGTATAAAAAATCCATGTATAAGAAGGGCCAATGGTATATCTGTGCCTTCAATTCACCTGTCAATTTACAGTGATCCCCTGAATTTCAGAGGTTTTTCTTAGGCAAGGAACACTCCCAGGTAGTTTTGCCATTTCCTTCCTCTTCCTTTGGCAGCTGGTACAGGTTGAGTATCCCTTATATAAAATTACCTTCATTGTACAGTATGTTTATAAGGTACACACAAAACATAAATTAATTTCATGTTTAGACTTGGGCCCCATCTCCAATATACTTCATTATGTATATGTAAATATTTAAAAATCCAAAAATCTCTGAAATCCAAAACACTTCTGGACCCAAACATTTCGGATAAGGGAGACTCAACCTGTATTCTGTATGCTAATGATGCTGGGGTTTCTTTCCCCGCATACTTGGTTTTCCAGAGGGCGGTATACAAATAAATATTATTATTATTATTATTATTATTATTATTATTATACAGGTAGGTCAGGATAAATAGGAACCTCATAGAGCCCTGCATTAATTTTGTACTGAGGAAGCCTTGTGCAGATTGTGCTACCATTGGGGAGGAGCCCTCTATGTTCTCCTGGAGGGAAGACTGATGTGGACCCCTAGCCTTCCACAGTTTCCCACCCTTCTCCTAGAGTCATTTTAATTCATAACTACTTAAATAATTAATGTTTGTCATATTTTAGAATGTTTTATATAATTGACTCATTTCCATTTTAAATAATTGTGTGTGTGTTTGTGTATTTGTTTGTCCATCTTGTTGTTATTGTTGCATGCCTTCAAGTCATTTCCAACTTACAGCAATCCCTAAGGCAAATCTATAACGAAGGTTTCTTGATAAGATTTGTTCAGAGGGAATTAGCCTTTGCCTTCCTCTGAAACTGAGAAAGGTAACCCCGTTAGTTTCTATGGTTTAGAGGGGATTTGAACCCTGGGCTCCAGAGTCCAATGCTCAAACCACTACACCACCCTGGCGGCCATTTTTCTGGTGCATATAAAAAAGTTTGTTTTACTATTGTGTTAAAAGTTGAACAAAACCACTGAAATTGCAAATATCTAGAATAATAAATTGCAAATATTGGCTAAAATACAACAAGATCAGTACAAACTTTTTTTTATTTCCAGAAAGCTTTTAAAAATAAGTGTTGTAAACTGATGACTGAAAAACAAAATTTCGTGGATAATGATATTAAATGGAAGGGTGTTCCATAAATTGATAAATTTATGTGATAGTTCAGAAGAAAGTTTGAGACAGTTTGCATTATTTTGTAGTGAAGATTATGAAGCAGCTTTAAATATGGAATGAACTTGGTTTGTGATTTATGCAGGTTGCTCACCCATTCCCTTCTTCTTTTGTGTCATATCTTTTAGATTGTAAGGCCGAGGGCAGGGAACCGTCTATTATCCCCTCTGTTGTAAACCGCTCAGATTCCCATTGATTGGGCGGTATATAAATAAATCCTATTATTATTATTATTATTATTATTATTATTAAATGAGAACAAAGTACCAGTAAGTCAAGATCTAACCTGTTCTAATACCTGATATTTGACCAGGCTGTCAGGGACTCAACAGGAGCTGAAAGCCCTTTGGTCTTTTTGTAAACCATTTTAAGATGAATGGAAATGGGAAGTGGTAAGAAGTATTAAGTCAAGGAGAACTGTCCTCTCCCGGTACTTGCTGTACAAGTTAATTACTACACTTCAGTATTATTGGAATGAGCAGCTTTATTGGAATGAGCAGTGATTTACTTGTTTGGGAATGACAAACAAGAACTTGTTTTCCCAAAATACTGATTAATAGATTTTAAAAAATCAGCTTAAATAAAAATAATACTTTTTAAAAACAATTTAAGGCTCGGTACAGACGGGCTCTTTGTGGCACGCCCATAACGTGCTAGGGTTGTTCAGGGATGGGGCTTGCATACGCCTTGCTACCCTAGTACGTCATGGGTGCTCTGCAGCTGCGCAGCACCATCCAAATGGTGCATGCAGCGATGACGTGCCAGCAGCACAGCGTTCAAACGGGGCTGCGCCACTGGCACGTCATTGTGCCGTTGCTGGCGCTTTGGCACAGCACAAGTATTCTGCAAAAAGGAGCCGCTTCTCTGCGCTCTTTTCTTGCTGCGCAGCAGTGTCACACAATTTGGTGTCTGTGGCGCTGCAGCAGAGCATGGAGAGGCGCCTCCCTGGCGCCTCTTTTTGGCCCTCTGTATTATTATTATTATTATTATTATTATTATTATTATTATTATTAACCTTTATTTATAAAGCGCTGTACATTTACACAGCGCTGTACATAAATTTTTTTTAGTCAGACGGTTCCCTGCCCTCAGGCTTACAATCTAAAAGACACGACACAAAAGGAGAAGGGAGTGGTGGTGGGGAATAGGATCAGGTCCAGCAGATTTTCTCCACCTCCGAGGCCTGGACCAAGGCAGATGGACCGAGGAAGGGCTTGGCTACTTAATGGATGGTTAAAAGGAGGCTTCCTGGGTCAGAGAGGGGCTCACCTCTGGGAATGCTTCTCTAAACAATATAGTCTTTAATTCAGTTTTGAAACTGAGTAGAGAAGTGATAAGGTGTGCATGTGGGGGAAGAAGGTTCCAGGAGTAAGGGGCAGCAAGAGAGTAGGGACGAATTCGGGAGGGGGCAGTGGTAGTCCTACACTGTGACAGGAGACCTTGACTACCAGAGCGGAGGGTGCGAGTAGGAATGTAAGGAGAAAGAATGTCAGATAAGTAAGGAGGGGCCAACCCATGGAGGGCTTTGAAAGTCAGTAATAAAAGCTTGTACCGGATGTGGAAGGGGAAGGGGAGCCAATGAAGGGAGGATAAAAGAGGAGAAACATGGTCAAAGCGGCGAGCGGATGTGACAATACAGGCAGCTGAATACTGGACAGAGATTAAAGGATGGAGGTGTGAAAGAGGAAGCCCTGTTAGAAGGAGGTTACAATAATCTAGTCGCGAAACCACTAGGGCATGGACCAGAGTCTTGGCAGTGGAGGCTGAGACGAATGGACAGATCTTGGCAATGTTGTGGAGAAAGAATCTATAGGCCTTGGCGGTGGCCTGGATCTGGGGAATAAATGACAGAGAAGAGTCAAAAATGAAGCCAAGACTGCGGGCTTGATGAACCGGTTGAATTGAAGTGTCATCGACAGAAACAGAAAAGGAGTAATGAAGGGTGGGTTTAGGTGGAAAGACGAGAAGCTCAGTCTTAGACATGTTGAGCTTCAAGCGCCGAAGCCGCATCCACTGAGAGATGGCAGTCAGACAAGAAGAAACTTGCTGTTCAAGCGCCGTCGAAAGGTCAGGGGTGGAGAGATACAGCTGAGTGTCGTCGGCATACAAATGATAGGAGAAACCAAAAGAACTGATGAGTTTACCTAGAGACAGTGTGTAGAGAGAGAACAGAAGGGGACCCAAGACAGAGCCCTGGGGAACTCCAACAGATAGCGGAACAGAGGATGAAGTCTGACCACCCGTGACCACTACACCTAAAGTTCTTATTCACTCTGCTGGCCGTGTAAATTCCCATTTAGGGAAGAGCCAGAGGACAAATAGATTTAATTATTTAAAATTGATTTAAAATTAAAGTAATTTTGGTCAAGTTGCTAATACTTTAATAATATATTTCCTCATCAGGCATACTTGCCCATTCATTCCCCCTTTAGCAATTAAAATACTGCTTATCTGTTTGCAGTTAAATAATCTACACTGTCCAGGAGCATAATATGAAATGTCTGCTACAAAAATGTAGAGTAGCCACAAGTTTTAAAGCCATTGAGAAAAAACATGTGTGTCCCCCCCCCCCCAGGATAAAAAAAGTACGGGATATTTCTGGGGGGAGATAAAATATATGCTGTATTGATTTGGTAAACAAACCTAGGTTTTAACTACACACATTTACAGCTTTAATTCATTGTTTATAACTCTGTCCTGTTTGGCGTAGTAATCAAATTAAATGAGCAGACTTACTCAGGTTTACTAAAAATTAGAGCATACTTTATTTAATGGGAGTTTACTCCTAGCCAAGTTCATATTGAATGAGAGTTTTGATACCACAAAAGCTTGACAATGCCTGTCTCCTCAGAAGTAAACCCTGTTGCATTCATTAGGACTTAATCCCAGGGATGTATATAGGATTAGTTTTGTCCAAGCAAAAGGACAGGTGACACAGGACAGTTACTTCTGATGTTTCAAACCAGACTAAGGCCCTGGACAGACGGGCCCTTTAGTGAGTCCTGGCAATGTGCTAGGGTTGCCTCGGGGCGCTGTTTCCAGATGCCCGCAGTCCTAGGACGTCACCGGGATGTTATTGCTGTGCGGTGCACGTAGCAATGATGTCACTGCTGCACAGCATCGTATACACGGCACACGTAGCAATGACATCACTGCTGCACGCTGTCCAGATGGACGCGCGCAGGAGTGACATGCTCACACCGCCACAGGCAGTTTGCAGCAGCACTAAAAGGAGTCACTTTTCAGTGCTCCTTTGCTTTCCGTGTAGCCGCACCATGCAATTTGGTTGCTGTGATGCGGCTATGCGGAAAAGAGAGGTGGCTCCTAGCCGCCTCTTTCTGGCGGTCTGTACTCCATCACTAGGTCAGTGGAAGAAGGCAAGCAGAAGAATCATAAGAAAAAGGCCTCTTCTCAGGAAACTGGCAGCACCCTCAGAAAGAAGATCTTGTTTTTGAGGGTTGAGTGTTGTGTGTATCTACTACAGCACTACTTTTCAGCCTTTCTGCTGTGGGTGACTTGCAATTTCCCCCCGATGTGCCAGGGACCAGTACCATATATGTGCCTATTGGCTGCAACCATTTTCTTTTCATTTCTAGAAGCTCTCCGCAGACCACTAGGTGAGGGCTTGTGGACCAGCATTGATGAAATGGCCACCACTTTGACTAGCACTGTGCTACTAGTTCACAATAATTATTTTGTTGTGTGATTTTCTCATGCAAAAAATGTTCATGCCGTGTATTTTGAGACACTTTTTATTTTTAATTTTTATTTTTTTTTTCATAACCCACTTTTGTTTAGCTGAACCACAATAAGCAGTACTCAGTGTTTGGGCAAGAAAGGAAGAGTGATGCAGGGATATCTAAAAAGAAGTAATGAACAGAAATGCCTCTAGACTATTTTCATTCAGAGAAGGAAGTGCACATTGGTTTGTGTGTAAGCTTGTAGATTAAATAATAATTTGTTACATTCAGGCTGCCGAATTCTGTGAAATGCTGTGCTCTCGCAAGGCAACCAATCATACAAACACACAATTATCTATAAAGTCCTGTACATTGTCAGGTTCAGTATGGATATCAATACAGTAATCTATATCAATCTCTTATCAATTGCAGAAGTTCCTCTTGGGTGCTTTTTTAAAAGCATGTGATCACGTAAGATATTATTTGGCACTTGTTGCAAACTCAGTAACAATGATGCAGTTATTATTTGAATATGTACTGTTTTGGTATAGAAAGTGAAAATGTTATTGTGTCATGATGATAATAATTTCCATTTAATTTTTTGTTCCATGTTTTGTCTACTGGAGATCAAGTTAATGGGCGATGCAGGAAACCTTTTTGTCATGTGCTTCAACTTGTGTAGTTGAGAACAGTTTTGCAACATGGTTTAGATGTTGATTTTGATGCTTATGCAATGCTGTGGTGTGTCCTATGAGTTGTCAGAGGAGTTAGTACAGTTGTCCCTCCATATTCGCTAGGGTTAGGGGCAGAAGACCCCTGTGAATATGGAAAAACTGCAAATAACAAAAACACCATGTTTTTACTGAGAGGACACCTCTCTAGGTATCTCTGGATCCTCCAGGGCAACTCTGTGGTTGATGTCCGACAGACACTGACCATAGAACTGCCTTGGAGGAGCTACAAAGGCCTAGTAGAGCATTCTCTCTTTAACTTTTAATTAAAGTTGACCATAGAGTTGCGCTGGAGGACCTAGATATTCCTAGAGAGAACATATTAATCAAATCCATGAATAATCAAATCCGCAAATATCAAAGCCGCACATATGGAGGAATGACTGTATATAAAATAATTGAACATGCATGTTCTGATGAAGGCTTGAGGTCTGTTTCTCTCTGTGTATATGCATACCATGACTGTTGTTGTCTGTGTTGATTTTGAGCTGTGTGTGGCTGTGGGAACTGAATTTATGCTGGGTAAGGAACAGGCTGGCAACTTCTGGCAATTCTTTTTAGCTAATAAAAATAAACAAGCATGCCTTTGGGCACCAAGTCTTTGCGCCAGCTTGCATTAAAGTCAATGGGACAGTGTAATTGGATCTGGCTTGTGTTCTGCCAGGAATTTTTGTTGGCATCTTATTTGGGGCAGTTTAGTCTACTATGTTCTTTAGGGTTGTGACTTAGCTCAGTGACAGATGGGGGCAGGAAGCTAGCTATAGCTGTAAGTAGCAGTGCTTTATTGGGTCCTTCCAAGCAGAGTACCTTTGGGACGAATGATTTGTATTGGAGAAGGGGAGAATGCTAACTGCTTCCTTCTACTAGCTGCTTGTCCTCAGCTGTTAACTTGGTTATATCCTTGAATGCTCTAGACCTGTGCTTGTCTCATCAACATGAGTCTAGAAGACTTGTAAAGTTACAAATTGAGAGCGAGTTATTTTCAGAGGTAATGTGACTGGAAGAGTATTCCATCTTTCCTATCATCATCCAGTGAAAATATTCATTCTCAAGAAGACATTACATTACAGTGGGCCTTCCACATTCGCTGGGGTTAGGGGTGGAGGACCCCTGTGAAAAACTGCAATTAAAAACACAAACTATATTTTTGCTTGAGAGAACACCTTTCTAGGAATCTCTGCTTGATGGGACCGAGGATGGATTAAGTGTGTCAGCAGGCCATAGAATCCATTTCACAGACTTAATGAAACAAAATTGAGGTTTGTACAATGAGCCCTCCACATTTGTAGCTTTGATTTTTACCGATTTGATTATTCATGGATTTGATTAAAATGTTCTCTCTAGGAATCTCTACTTCTTCAGTGTAACTTTGGTCAACATCTGCCAGAGATTGACCACAGATTTATGCTGAAGGACCTACAAATGCTAGGTCCCCTATCTCAGTTTTTGGTGAAAGTTGACCATAGAGTCTAATTGGAGGACCTATAGATTACTAGAGAGAATAACAGAAATCCCAACCTCCGGTACTGGGTAACACCCAGTGTGAGAGTGCCTATGAGGTTGGGCACTCGGGGGTGGGGGGTGTACAGACCGGCACTTTATGCTGGCCTGCACCAGAACTAGGGCTCAGATGGGGCTGAGCATTCACATTCTCACAGGCTTTACCACATGCTGCGGGTGTCCAGATGGTGTGTGCCTTGATGACGTCCTTTGTGTGCCCAAATGGCGCTGCGCACGAGGGGTGTCATATGGCTGTGCTGCGGTGCTTATGGCACCTGTTCTAGGGTGCAAATAGGAGCCACGTTTTGCGGCATCTATTTGTACCAGGTTGGGAGTATGGGGTGTGGCTGCCACGTCCCCAACCCATCGCTTCCAGGGGTGGCATAGAGCCACCCTTGAATGGACTGTTTGTTCAGCCCCATTGTCTCTAAATGGTGCGCAGCATAATGGCTATTCTGCAGTGAGGGTCTTAAGGTGGAAGAAGGGAATACTATATCATCTGAAGAGAGAATTTTATTTTATTATATGAGAGCATGTGACTTACCCAATGTCACCCATTTCAGGAATCGAACCCTACTCTACGTAGAGTCCTATGCTAAACTGGTCTCTAGAGTCCTGTGCTAAACTGGCTCTCAAGAGCTGCACACTAGATGAAGGCAACTTTGAATTTTCCATTCAGAGTTGTTTGTATTTTAAAAGTAGAGAATCATAGTTGTTGTTTTTGTTCCCAAGAAGCCTAGGGGCCAATATGTTTTTAAAAACATATTTCCTGTATAGAGACCCAGAGGTTTTGAAAGCTTGCACAGGTTTTTGAACCCTTTTAGTTGTACTAATCCACAATATGGATTTCCAAAATACGGGTTATTCCTCCTGGTTGCTAGAATTAAATTTTATTGTTGTCGCTAGAAATGGTTTGACAGGATTGTTTATAGTGTTACTCCTGCTGTGCTATGATGACAACCTCCCTCAATGATTATAATATGAGATATTGGTTGAGTTCCAGTAGAATACCTAATAGATGTTATATTGCTCCCTTCTTTGAGTATAGCCCTGGCTTGAAAACCTGTAACTACCTTTCTGTCCATGTGATCAACATATATGAAAAAAAAAGTTTGAGATGGCTCCAAGAGTAAAAAGAGCAATATATGTGACTAATTGGAGTCAAATAATGTTAAGAAGATAAGAAGAGCAAAACCTTTATTTTAAGCTGTTACTGTTCATCAAGCTTTTATGAAGATGCGTAACAAGCTATGATAAGCATTGTCTGATAGAGATGAAAGAACATGTTACGGTTTCAGAAATTGTGACAATAAATTTGACATAATGTATGTATAGCTTTTAATAGTCTTACTCACTTCAGCTGTATTTCAAAACAGCTTTTGAAAAAAAGAAAAGATACACACACTCCACTCATCAGGATTCTTGTTTAACACAGTTATGAATTTAATCTCTCCCCTCCTTCCCCAAAGAATCCAGTGTCGGATATTTTTAATTTTGAGTGTTCATTTGGAACCTTTTAGACAGCTGGCTTATTAAGCAGGTTTTTTCCTCCCTTGGGAGGCTTCAGAGACCAAACTGTATATGTTGACAAGGTTGATATTTCTCTAGATAATTTAGGCCTCTAATAATAAATGCTTTCTATTGGGTTGTTCATTTTCTTTTCCTACTACTGTAGTTTTCTTGTTACCTTATTCAAGAGATGCTTGTAATTTGATTATGAATCTTAGCGATGAGAGGGGAGAGAGACCAAACCATAGCTAAGTTGTAGAATGTGTTTTCTTGTGACTGTGGCCCAGTCACTGGCATGACCAGTTAAAAAGACCTCCAGTATCCTGACTAAGGACTAGATGGACTGAAGTTCTACATTGGTGTATGTGACCTTGTTATTATAAGGAAAAAACAGGTTCTGTATCTGTGTAGATAAGTGGCTGAAGAGAATAGGCTTGCTATCACTTTCTTTTTACATCTCTGTATTTTAGGAATCTGCACATTTGATTAGGCATCACATTGGGAGGTTTTGGGTCACTGGCTTACATAATCTAAAGTGTAATGTCTTGGAGATGGGACCCAAGTCTAAAGATGAAAATCATTTGTATTTTGTATGCACCTTATACGTATAGCCTGAAGGTAATTTTATACATAATATTTTTAATATTTTTTTGTATCTAACAAAGGTTGTGTACACTGCATTATCAGAAACCAAAGGTGTCACTGTCTTAGCCATCCATACGGAAAATTTTGAATTTTGGAGTATTTCGAATGTTGGCATTTCGGCTAACAGAAACCCAGTCTGTTGACTGTTTCTATGTGTGTAAGGGTATAAACATGCCATTTGCTGTGACACACTGGAGTCACATACAACTTTCCCCCTATATTTTACATGAATGATACCTCTGTGTATTGCAAGAATCACAAAGATTCACTTGCAATGGACCCACAGAACTTGATAGAATTAAAAATGTATGAATTTGAATGGCTTTTCTACACTTACCTTTTTTATTGGCTGATCACATGTGCTGGCTTCAGGTAGTTGCATAAAATCAATTCCTTCCTTTTGCACTTCGTTGGTCCCTTATGACTATGTTTGAGTGTCCTGGGGGGAAAAAAAGGGAAAGGATAGGGAGAAAAAGAAATCCAGAAGCACTTTTAAGACCAACTGATTTAAATTTTAGGCTGAGCTTTTGTGGATATCAGTCTGTTTTCTCAGGGGCAATGACAGAGTGATATTAAAGCCAAATTATTAAGGATAATTATATGCTTGTGGGAGTGGGATAGATGCAGAAAGATTCAGATGGATGTTCTTGCCTAAATCATAGAATCATAGAGTTGGAAGAGACCACCAGGGATATCCAGTCCAACCCCTTGACATACAGAAATATGCAATTAAAGCACTCTCGACAGAGTGTCATCCAGCCTCTGTTTAAAAACTTTTGAAGAAGGAGACTGCCCCACGCTCTGAGGCAACATATCCTCTCTCAGACAGCTTTTGTTACCAAAAAGTTCTTTCCAATGTTTAGGTGGAATCTCCTTTCCTGTATTTTTAATCTGTTGCTCCGTGTCCTAGTCTCTGGAGCAGCAGAAAACAAGCTTGCTCCATCTTCAATATGACACCTTTTCAAATATTTAAACATGACTGTCATGTCAGATCTTAACCTTTGCTTCTCCAGGCTAGACATACTCGTCTGCCTAAGCTACCCCTGAAAGGGCTGTATGAAATGAGATCTTTAAAATGGTCAGTTGGTACTGATGTATGAAAACACTAAGTCTGTTCACCAAAAGTAATTTCTCTTGGAGATTATTTTTTTTTTTAAATATGCAGTTTTGAGGACATAGTATATTTAGTGTGTCATGAAACAATTATCTTTGTTCTTACCTCCACTTATGGTTTGGAAATAGTGAATTAAACTCAATTCAGCTGATTTCTCTATCCAATTGTCCTTTGAAATTTCTTTTATTGATAAATTTCTTTTTATGCATATTATGGGTTTTCTTGTTAGTGAGTAGTTGTTTAGGGTTGGGATGCCCCCTGTAAATGAATAAAGGGATGTCTCCCAGGAACGTGAAAGGATTGTATTATTCTCCACAATTGGTTATAGCTTGTCAATTGTCTTTTGACAGAGAGGCGGGGTAAAAATAAAGCTTTTATTTTTATTTATTTATTGTTGGCTCAGTTGGTTTCAGCTGGTGATTGTAGATGACAACCTGTAGTGTTCTGTCATTGTCTCTTTTTGGTCTATCTTGTAGTAGATTGTTCCTAAGTACCAGTATTGCCTTGTTGAATTGCTTTTTAACTCCATGGGTAGATACGGTAGTTTGAGAATACGTTTTTCAGGGTTTTGAGTCTCTGTTTTGAGCAGACGGTATGGTATTAGAAGGCTTGACCGTAAACAATAGATTTGGTAGTAGAAATTACAGGTGTCTTGTAATCGGTGGGTTTTGATACATTGTAATGCATAGAAGCTCATTATTCATTTGCACAGTAATGTCAGCAAAGTGAATTTGTTGCATGGATTGTTCCAGGCTAAGGTTTGTGTTAAGGTGGAAGTTTTTGAAATCCTGGTGAACCATCCCTAATCCTTTTCATGGGTCCTAGTGTACCTCAGGTAGAGGAGAGGTTTCTGGGTGCATATGCTGAGGAACTATTGTTCCAGGTCAGCCATGAAGAGCACATGTTCTTTGTAATGCTATAATACAACAGTGTAACAACTTGAAGGCACACAACAATAGCAACCACAACTTTACTTTCACAAACAGATGGAATTTGGTGCTATTAATTCCTATGAAAGAGGTTATAGAAATAATAGCTGGGAGGGATTGCTGAAGGGGGTATGGAGTCTGTGCAATGATATTGTAATAGTGAACTTGCTGTTGACACTGATTGTTCTGTCTTTTCAAATATAACAGTTTACCCTACAAGCAAATGGTTGACACCTGCTCCTTAAAAAGAAAGCAAGATGATTTGGGGTCATGGTGGCAAAAGCTGCCTATTGTGCCCGCGTTAGGAGATGTAGCTTCAACATACTGGAACTCTTCAAGGGGATGTGGGTACAGGTGCAGAAGAGGGAGGTTGTGCAAAGTTTGAAGAGCTGGGTTTCCCTTCCCCATCTTTCAACTTACAGCTGATTTCTTTGCTACTTCTGATATGATATTTTCCTCAGTTCTTTGGTTAAAAGGAAGCAGGAAATCTTAAGTACTGCTCTAAAAGCCTGTGAAGTACACAGAAATAGCTAGGCGCATTTCACTGTGTGCTTAAAAGGGAGGTCATTCGATTCTTTAGATCTGAAGTGATGTACAGAAGCCAAAGGGTTCAAAAAGTGAATGGAAATTCATTTAGTTCCAGGTGTGGTACATATGGGCACAGAGTCTAGTGGACATGACTGTTCCTGGCCAGCCTTTGAATGTTTTTGAGCATAATGGTGCCCTAACATACTTGCGAGAGCCAGCATAGTGTAGTGGTTTGAGTGTTGCACCACAACACTTGGGAGACCAGAGTTCAAATCCCTACTTGGCCATGGAAACCTACTGGCTGGCCTTGGACAAATCACAATTCAGCTTCACACCCTCTCAACCTCATAGGAAGGCAAGGACAAACCTCCTCTGAACAAACTCTGCCAAAAATACCCCATGATGGGTTCATCTAAGTTATAAGGCACACGCCAACAACAATATACTTGTATCGAAGCCCATCATTGTTTTCTTGTTCTGTAATTTCCAGCCACTTTCATTCTCCTTAATGTGCCTTGTTTTGTTTATTCTCTTTTATTTCTGTGTGTATTAGCAGAATGGCACATCTTACTGTGCACTGTTCAATAAGAGTGTAATTAGAGAGAGACTATTGGTCCAACGGCTTAAGAAGACCCTGTGAGTATGGAGGGAAAGGACTTATTTTAAAGCTTTAAGTCAGAAAGTTGTACCCACCTGCATAAACTTGGCAAGTCCTTGTTGATCAGGATAGATCATGGTGTGTTTGCCTGATGTTTTAGCTATTACATTTTCACCCATTCTTTCCTTCATCATCATTCTTCCCCACCTCCCACCCCCTTTTTTCCCTGCTCAAGAGATCAGAAAAGCAGAAACAAGGCTGGTATAAAGGGTTTTGTTTTGGTTTTATTCATGCATTATTATTTTTTTGTGAAGTGATTCCATATTCCTCCAAACCTCCTAAAATGGCAAGCAGTATAAATAATGCAAATATTTACTGCCAATTTTATAGAAAATACAGTGCAGAATTCAAATTGATGCGTGTGGGCTTCGGTGGATGCATTGGGACTGCTGAGCTTCTCTTACTATGGCTGTGTGGTCCACACAGGAGCCATTTGTGAAGCACTGACAAGACTCTCTGGATTTGGCATCTGAAGTGGTATAGGAAGCGACAGCAGGAAGAAATGGTCAGAGAATATTAAATATTGTAGGCATTTGTGTGCAGATTTTTGAATTCAGCTGGTTACAGACATATGCTTACTACGTATTGTCAGATTTGTTTTTCTATATATTTGTCATCATATATTTGCGTTAGCTTTCTTGTAGTCCAAACACCCAAAGCATGAGATGCTTGGGACCTGCCAAGCTGAAACTGAACTCATGCGCTGGGTACATTAGCCTGACAGGTGTCTGGCATTCCCCTTATTAGGATACGAAGACTAACATTGTCCCTCTGTGTTGACAGGCTGTTTTGAGTCTGAATATAGGCCTGATATGTGTACCTGTTCCATGTGAACCTAAACTTTCCTGTCATTTACACAGAGAAAGAGGAATCTGAACCATGAATATACTTAAAAAAAGAAAGAAAGTACACAATAGCTCCCAGAAACATGAAATGAAGAAAATGAAGAAAAACGTGGGGTGGAGAACACTGGTGTGTGTGTGTCAAACAGTAACACAGAAACTCAATTCACAATATCCTGTAAGCAATAATGTAAAACCTAACATGTCAATAAGGGTATTTTAGTCGTGTCTCTTCTTTCTGTCTGCTATGTTCAACATAGCACATTTTTCTCTCTATGCTCACTTGCAGTGGGCTCTTTCAATCCTTAACTATCTTGGGTTTAAGAATCTTGAATAATTGTGCAGGATGCTGGTTGTGCATAATGCCATGGTTTGAGGATGCAGAATCAGACAAGTTTCCCATTGTTTTGACTTTCCTGCCAGTGGAAATATACACTTGGGCATGAACACACACACACACACACACACACACAGAGCACATCCCTCATTCACACACTTAGAAGAAAAGTTTAGATGAGAGTGTGATTAGAACAGTGGTTTGTTGAAGTATAATCTAGTTAAGTGGGCCATTTATATGCATTTATATTACTGTTGCCCAGTTCAGACTACACAGATCATTAATGAATGTGTTCCACGCTGCCATTTCCATTACAGAGACTCTTGGTACCCTGCTGGTTTTACCACTCTCTGGTGCTTTGAGGCACAGCTGAGTTAAAATCTGAACACATTGTTTTGTTTAGGGTGGAATCATTTTGATCAGTAGTCCCACTCTTCATTGGATCCCCTGCCTCTGTTCCTTTGGGGACGTCAATGACCTTTTAAAGTCCTGGTCTTATGGAGCTGCTGTGCATATTTTTATAACGGATTCTCTGGGAATTGATACTTAATTAGAATCTGACTTCTCATATTGCTTCCCACTTGTGAAGTCCATTCCAATTATGACCCAGAAAACCATGTAGCATTTGGAATTTTGTGTCCTCTGAGCAAATTTAGGGCCTGTTCAATTACAATTTTGGCACATTGTAACTGCCATGGCAACATTCTATGGAATCCTGGGTTTTGCAATTTTGAGAAGGGTAAGAGCCAATGTGGTGTAGTGGTTTGAGTGTTGGACTGTGACCCGGGAGACTAGGGTTCAGGTCCCCTTTCTTGGCCTCAGAGGAATTCTAAATCTATTCTAAATTGCAGACCCCACAGAATGTTGCCATGGCAATTAAAATGGAATCATAATGCTATAATTATGTACTGTAATGTGAAAGAGCCCTTGATGAAACACTTGACCTCTATTCAGGCATTATCATCATACAGTATTTAGATTAAACATGCAACGAATGCAATATGTTTGTCTCACCCCCCTCTTAACCCCCTCTCAATTGTCTGTAGTGTACTCCCCATAAGAGTTGGAAATCTGGACAGCTTCTACACATACTATAGACTCTTCTTCAGACCTCTGGCTCCATGCATTGAAAGTAACTATGAATGGCAATGGGGGTGGGCTAAGGTAAGCTTGTTCTTGTCATTACACACAAGAATGGAATTTTGTAGGTGTACCTGAACAGAGCTTTACACTCTCCTGCCATCTCATCTTTACTTGCTCTTTGTGGACTTCCAACTGAATAGTTGGAAATTATTGGAGCATATTAGAATTCAGTGAGCGCAGAGCAGACACTCATTCAGTGAAACTAACTCTCAGTTAAATAAATGGGATAGCTGTCTCCCATATTGCCTTTCTCTGTAGTCAGCTCCCATAGTGAAGGGGAATGAGGACATAGTGGTATCCTGTTTCAGTTTCCTTGGAAGCATGTTACCACTGGAAGCATCTGCATCATCAATTCTTTTCCTTGTGGGTTGATAAATGGATGCATGAAGCCTCACTTCTGTTTGGGTAGGAACACAGAAAAATGCTTTTCCAGAGTTAAGCTGTTCATCTGTGTAGTCAGGCTCTTGTCAGTTCTGACCATAAGATGCTGTCCTGGGACCCTTTCCTATCGCTATCTTTTACTTTAAGGAACAGCAAGGTGACTTCACCTTCTGCTTGAAAGCACTCATTGAGAAAGACAAACCTGCTTTTTACTTTCACAAGCAGCTAAGTCTTGTTGTTGTGTGCTTTCAAGTTGTTTCTAAGTTATGGCTGACCTAAGGGGAACCTGCCATGGGATTTTTTTGGGCAAGATTTATTCACACAAGGTTTGACACTGCCTTCCATTGAGATTGAGAGAGTGTGACTTGTCCAAAGTCATCTGGTGAGTTTCCATGGCTAAGCAGGGATTTGAACCCTCATCTCCAGAGTCTTAGCCTAATACCCAAGCTACCACACCATACTGACTTTCCATTTCTCTGGCACAGTGTTTCAAACAACAGCAATTGTTTGAGGTCCTTTTATTTTTGTACTCTTGTGTTATGTATGAGTAATTACTTCAGGAAGGAGATGCTGAAGCCTCAAACTGAACATCCGCACCTATTTCCTTCTGAGGTTTCCCTACAGTAAATAATGTCATAGAAATAACATGTAGTCCAAAGGATACTGAAGTCTGTCCATAGTATCTTGATTTTTGCTCTCTCCCTTCCCGTGTTTATGTACCCAGATCCTTCCAGCACAACCAGACTCCAATTTTATTTTATTTATTTAATCCTCCTGGCCCTTCGGCTTGACAGTGTAACATTGCATGGGGAATATAAAACAATTATCTGTTTTGAATATATATGATTTGATTTTTCAGTAACACTGAAAATGTATTAATTTCTCTCCATTTTAACACAACAAAATCTACAAGTAGTTATATTCTTTTTTGGACCATGTCCAAAGCACAAAATACATTGTGAACATGCATGCTTTGAAAGCTTCACTGGCTTCATCAGGCAATGATGTTAAAAATCATACAGGAGAAAAATGGTGACAACATTGGAGCTGTAGGCCTACATTCTGTCTAAGATGTTGCCAGTTAACATGTTACTGAGGGATTTCAATATCAGCCATGTCAGGACTAGAGACAAAGCACAATAAAAGGCAATTTATTAGCAAGAGAAAAGTAACTTGACTTGAGATCCAGCGGTCCCTGCCCTATGCAAAGTTAACTGCTGCTTTCTTCAGCAGAGGACACTGAATTTTCTAAAGTGTTCCTGTACTTGACACAGTTGACAAACGATTAATGAACAGTCATTTCTTATGCAGTTAGCCCAAGGCTTCCCATATTTGTGGCAGCACTTTGCAGAAGAACATCAGATGTTCTTCCTGTTGACAGTGAGGACTGAATAGTACATGTAGGGAAAGTACTGTGTGCATGGCTCAGTCATCTCATTTGTGAAGTAGTAGGTCTAAGACCAGGAGGGAAAATTCAAGTCATGCTTGAAGCTTTTCATAGCTTGGTGATCAGAAGTGTAGGCTTGCACATATGGACCTGCTTCTCTCACTGATGCTAAATTGGGAAGCAGTGGGAGGGGTGTAATTGGAGGATGTAGATTAATCCACTTGGTTGGAGCGCATGGCTAGAGAGCATTCTGCTTCTCATTGATCAAAGTGAAATTCAAGTAGACTCTGTTACTTGACATTAGGTCATGTTGGACTTCTACCAGTGTGCATCCTGCTTACTGGCAGGAGTAAAGTTGATGCAGCACCTTCTCATATTTCACTGGCCCTTTTACCAAGGGCCTGCTTCTTATCTATTTTTGCCCTTTGTGGAAAGGGAGGAAAAATACCAGATGAGGACTTCTAATCTAATAGATGGGAAATTATTAGAGCATGTTAGAATGGAATTTTGGAGGGGTGCATTTAAATAGATATGCTTTCCCAAAAACTGAGACTCAGAGCGGCTTACAAGATTAACGATTGCACGTTTTAGTGTCTCCTAATGATTTAGGTCTGCTCCACTTGGTCACATTTGGGAAATTAATTTTGCTTTGGGCAATGGCATAGAGCAGGGCTGAACATACAGCATAGCCCTCCAGAGATTGTTGGACTGCATTCCCAATAGCCCTGGAAATAAGGAAGCCGCAACAGACTTGTTTATTTTATTGTCTTTTTCTTGGTGGCTAACAAACAGCAAAATTAGATGGCCACACGTTCCATACCTCTGGCATAAAATAAGACCAGCAGAACAAAGAAGCTTGATCCTAGTTGGATGAAAGTTAAAACACATGAATTAAACTGTCACCTTGTGGTAGGACTGCTTTTCTTACATGTCTTCGTAGCAGCTTTGAAGAAGGTAATGGAATGCCTGTAGCAATTATTGCTGAAATGATTGCAGATATCTGTTATTTCTAGTTAGTCTATTTTTGTGGTGGTATATTTCTATAGGTTTTAAAATCGTTCCCCCTGCCCCTTCAACTTTGTAAGCTGCTTTTGGAATTTTACATGGGATTGTGGTATATAAAATTTCCAAATGAACAATCAGCTTGGTGCAGAGTTTGTGGGTTGGACTACAACACACAGACTCTGGTAAATCAGCATGGTACAGAGTTTGTGTGTTGGACTACAACTCTGGAGACAAGGGTTTGGTTCTCAGCTTGGCCATGAATGCTGGTGGGTGACCCTGGGCAAGTCACACACCCGTACCCTCAGGGAAAGGCAATGGCAGACCTCCTCAGAACAGATCTTGTTAAGAAAACCCCATGATAGGGTCATTACAAGTCGGAAATGACTTGAAGGCGCACAGCAACAAAACATCTGTATTACATCTGAAGAAGTGGGTTTATATCCATGGAAGCTCACACTAAAATAAAAAACAGTCTTAAAGGTGTTTCTGCTCTCCTTTCCTTTCCCTTTCAAATCAGAGATACTGTAACAGAGAACAGGTATAGGGTGAACGGTAGGATTGCATGTGCGCATTGTCTTGGAGGCCTGTGGCATTTTGTTTTATGTGTAAATATGATGAATTGTATATTGCTAGATAAGAGTCCACCTGGGAGATCTGAAAGGTTTTCTGGAATCTTTGCTTTCTTGGAAGATTGTTGTGTAATAATAATAATAATAATAATAATAATAATATTTATTTGTATACCGCCCTCTGGCAAACCAATCCGGGCGGTTAACCGGTGTATATATGCTAGAAACTTTATTTCTGTCAAGAGCTGTTCTCTTGGGAGATAATCTGTCAGGAACTTCATGCTGACAGTGGATGGGGTTGGAACCAGTTATGGAAGGGGTCAAAAACTTGTTTACTTGCCATCTGCCTCTCCACCTGACAGTGTGCTGGGAGGAAGAGACTGTTTGCTCATTTGAAAGGGCTTTTGAAGCCCATCCAAGGGCCTGTGCGATCAGACTGCGAGTTACAAGTTGCCCACTGCTTATTTCCCATACCACAGGCCCATATGTTTTTGTATAGAATGGACAATGCCAATTGAATGTTTCAATCCATGTGCCCATCGCTGTCCCTAGCTGCTGAGACAGAAATGGAAATTTGCACTGACATGGCTGTAGTCACTTCATTTGTGAAGAATGTGGAGCAATAAGGAAATACCTGGCCCGATAGTGCTTAAAAGAAAGCCAGTGCTTGATGTTGTGGCATTGTTTGAAAGCTAAGCAGCTTTTTAAAGAAAGAGCTAGATAGTAATCCTAATAAGAGCAAGTCTCCTTATTAAAGTTCTTGCACATAGATTGGGTATATTAGTGTTAAAGCAAACATGCCAGTGTGCATGGTTCTATTAGTTATTGTAAAATTAATTCATTATGGCATCTGTTAGTAATATGTTGGTGATCTGTTGCTTCTGTTGTTGTTTTTTAAACCCAATTAACATGATCATTCAATTTACACCCTAAAAGTAACTGGTTAAAGAAATACGGCATTTATATATGTTAGTTAACAATTTTAAAATTACTGATATCAGAATAATGACTGTTGATTTCATTGTTATTTTTTAAAAACAAAGTATGGGTTATGTCTTTAATTCCAGATTCAGTTTCTGTCTGGTGCAAAGTGGTAGTGTTGGTTTGAGACTAGTTGTCTGGCCTTTCCAGTGGGGTTTATGTGAGTCAAGTCAGTCTGTCTTCCTACTCCAACTTATGCTTGTCCTGACAAGATGCTTTTTCAGGTGCTCCAGTGTTAAGGAGTGGCCTGCAGGTGCTTCGGTTTTAAAGCAGCAATGACTGAGGGAGAGAATGGCTCATTTAAATCAAGTTAATTTAAAATTGCAAAGTGGAGAAAATAGCATGGCATGAATAATTTAAGTCAAGTTTCCCATTTTGTAATTGATATACAAATAGGTTTTAATTGCTTATAACATTCACTTGATTTGCAGCTACATAGAACTTGTATACCAGTCACATAATCAAAAGCACAGTAAGTATAGGATATGGTTTGTTTCATACACCTGTCTTGCAAATTAAGTGTGAATTATTGTTTGTCGTTTGGATGTACAGTGTGCCCTTGCCTTACATGGAGGATCCATTCTGGACCTACCCCTCATCCCGCGTAAGGCAAATAGCGCGTATGCTTGAGCCCTATTGGATAGAATGGGGCTCATGCATAATGCGTGACGTGGCGCATGCACCATTAACTTCTCGTCGTGTGGCTTTCAGCGTAAAAGGCACCCGCGTATGACATGGGTGCACTGTAATGGCAATATATGTAATTTGTCACATATTACAAAATAAGTAACTAGGTAAGTAACTTAAGTAGCTAAGAAGGGAGTGTGCAAACTAGCACCCAGTTATGTCTTGGTGTTGCAGGTAGTAATTTAACAGGCTTTCTGGATGCAGCACTGTACTGTGATCAAGAATTAGGTGAATAAACCTTTTGAGTTCCCTCAATATTAAATAACTATATAAGGCCTCTCTTTTTATTTTTGTTAATCATGATGTATCATTAGTTTCAAATCTGTGAAAATAGTGATTACTCTTATGGCTTAAAGAAACAAACTAATTAAAAACCATGATGCTTGATCTTGGCTTATTTCCTTAAAACAGAGTTCTGGGTTCACACATAATGGTTACTGAATGTGAAAATGAAAGCTTGAAGTTGCCTTCTTGTGGAAGAGAGTGGAGACCATGCAAGCCAAACCTGGTTTAAATTCTACTAAACCATAGCACGGTGTTGTGGATATTAATTTAGTACATACAAAGTGTGAGCACACTATAGGAAGGTAAATTTCTCTTTATATTTTCATTAATTTTTTTGTGACCCACCTCCATTGTATCTCATAGAGGTTCATTTGGACATCAACCCAAAGCAAAAACCAAAAGCAAAATTGTAAAATAAGCAAGCCCTGTTCAGCTTTTGCCTTAATAATTCCTTTTTAGTAAATATTTAAAGATTTGTTTTTCTTGTATTTGCTATTTTTTTAAAAAAAAAACAGGCTTTAAAATAAAAAGCTATTTTAATTTTAAAAAAAGAAAAGAAAAACTGTTTTAAAAATATCTTAAGATGCAAATTTTCCTTTGCATGTGTTTTGTTAAGTTGTAGGGAATTTACTTGAGAGCCAGCATGGTGTAGTGGTTTGAGTGTTGGACTAGGGCACTGAGGGAGTTTGAATACCCATTTGGCCATGGAAACCTACTAAGTGACTTTGGGCAAGTCACACTCTCTCAGCCTACACAGAATGCAAGGGCTAACCCTCTCTAAACAAATTCCTCCAAGAAAAACCCGTCTTAGGATTGCCATAAGTCAGAAATGACTTGAAGGCACACAACAAACGAGGGCACTTAGCACCTGATTACTCAGCATTTTATACTCTCTTGGTATCTTTATAGATGAGGGTACTTTTAAAATGTTGTGATAAATAGTTGGGGTTTGGCATTTTGCAGATGTCTTAACTCTCACTGGTCATGCACAATTGCAAATTTTATTGGAGACTTTGTGGGCGTAATTCAGCATTTGAAAAAGGCACAGCTAATCTTTCTATATTTGAACCAAATTGCCCACTTAATAACGTTGACCCTGTTTGCTCCTGTGAAATACATCTACATAACTTTCTGTGTGCTTAGTTCAGTTGATGTGATTATATAATTTTCATAGGGACTAAAGCAGCAGAATCTTTAAATTGTCCTGACAGTTCTAACTACTATTAACTCTGTCACTGAGACTTCAAAGCAGCTTTGAGAAACCCTGGGGAAATGAAGTAGAACGCCACTAACATTATTGTGGCAGGATGTACTATTAGTATTACTTTTACTAAGTTCACTTAAAAGAAAAAAAGCATATTTTGTTCTACCCAATGCAAACAAAGTGTAAACTATAATGCATATATATGTACATTTAAAGTGTTTGTCATTCATATTTTCATTACTAAATAGACATGTTTACTATAGTCATGACATTTGGAATGAATTTATAGAAGAATGTGATTTTGCTGTTTGGGGGAAAAACAGTTATGTTTATGGATCTAAAAATCCAGCTTTGACTCAGTTCTAAGGACTTTTGAATATTTTTTATCTGTTTATTCTAATGTGGCAACACAATGAGTACCCACTTTCTAGTCAATATTGCATTAATTAATTGCTAACTTTTTTTAAAAAAATCTTTATACAATGGTCCCTCTGGATTTGCGGGACATATGTTCTGCCCCCCCGCACAAATCCCAAATTTCACAAATATTCAAGTCCCATTGTCCCCACCCTGCCCTCTCCACCACAGCCAGTGGGTGCACAAAACGTCAGTGAACCGAAACCACACGTGCCAAGGCCACTAATCTGAAAGGACCACTTTACTCTGTTCTTCAGTTTCCTAGGATGTCTTACAAAAAGATGATGATGTTCTTTTGTGCCTTCAGTTCATTTCTGGTTTTTGACGACCCTGTCACAGGATTTTCTTGGCATGATTTGTTCAGCAGAGGTTTGCTATTGCTTTTCCCTGAGGCTGAGAGCATGTGACTCACTTAAAGTCACCCAATGGGTTTCATGACCAAGAGGGGAATAAAACAAAACTGTTGAAGCACCACAATATAAAAAGAACATTTTAGCAGTAATCACTGGTATTAAAACAAACATGAAGCAGCACAGTTTATTTATTTCATTTGTATGCCACCTTTCTCCTGGAGTGGGAGCCAGGAGAGCTCCCAGAAAGAATCATGTAAAAAAGCTTTGATAATAAATTTTTTAAAAAAATTAAAATCACAAAACATTATAAAACATTAAAAAGACTTAACAAAAGTTAAGAAAGATAATAAAATATTCCAAAAGAAGCTGCCCGCTTACACATAGGGTTGCCATAACCCGTGTGCAACGGGTTTTCCCCGGTTTGGCTGCACCGCCTGCCCGGTCACGGCACGGGTGCAGCCAAAACCGGGAAAAGCCGGTTGTAGCGGGGTTTGCAAGGCAACCCTGGGGCCTCGCTGCGCCCTCCTCCTCCCCCCCGCGCATGGTCACGCAGAGAAAAGGAGGGCAGCGAGGCCTGGTGCGGAGGAGGCTGCAGGGAGGCGGCCCTCTTGGGCGCAAGCCGCGCCAACCTCCCGCTCCCTGCAGCCTCCTTCCTCCTTCCTGGCCTCCACGGGGCGCAGAAGGAGGCGAAGCCCCGGCCATCGCCGCCGGCCCTGCCTTGCCTCTCTGGTCCCCGCAGGGGCCAGGAACGAGGCGAGGCCGTGGGCGCTGCCGGCGGGCTCCTCGCCTTCTCCGGCCTCCTCGGGGGCCGGAACAAGGCGAGCCGCGCAACGCGCCGAGGGGCTCCTCGCTCCTTCCTGCCCCTCGGGGGCCAGGAACGAGCCGAGGCCACGGCGCTCGCCGGGGGCTCCTCGCCTCCTTCCTGGCCTCTGGGGGCCAGGAACGAGGCGAGGCCGCTGCGCTCGCCGGGGGCGCAATCGCTCGCTCCTTCTGGCCTCCTCGGGGGCCAGGAACGAGGCGAGGCCGCGGCGCTCGCCGGCGGGCTCCTCGCCTCCTTCCTGGTCCCCGTGGGGGCCGGAACGAGGCGAGGCCCCGATCCTGGCCTCCAATCACGGCGGGGCACAGGCGGGGAGGGAAAGCGTCCTTAAGTGGAGGCTTTCCCTCGCAGCTTGGCCTCCGCTCCCCGCTGCGATTGTGAGGGAAAATGTAGGACATAATTTTTAAATGTAGGACACATTTTTGTGAGTCCTACATTTGAAAATTGTGTCCTACATTTTTCCCGGTTTCCCGGTCCGGTGCTATGGCAACCCTACTTACACATCAAATGCCAATTGAAACAAAAAGCTCTTTGTGAGGCAGAGGAAGCGAAGCAGGGAGGAGATCAATCTAACTAGCAGCCACTGAGGGTTCATCTGCACAGCAGGAATAATCCAAATTGACATCGCTTTGACTGGTAGAACAGAATATGTTTTGATGGCTCAATGCTATGGAATGCTGGGAATTGTAGTTTGTGAACAATTTAGCCTTCTCTGACAGAGAGCTCTAGTGCTACAACAAACTACAATTCTGCACTGTGGATGCAACCTTAGAAGGCTCATTCTCATATCTTCATGAAATGAACCTTTGATGGTCTCTGAATTGAAACTGTTGCAGGTGTCACAGTTTTGAATGAAGCATGTTCTATGAGTGTATCACAAAACCAAGTCACAGGTGAGCATGTTGGAAAAGGTAATGCGGACACCCTCTCCAGAAGAATACATTTGAAGACACATGCAAAAATTAATATTTTTATTTAGAGGTTAGCAGTTTATCTACTGTTAAGCTCTTATAGTGGCGCCTTGCCATCCGTGGATTTGAGCATTCATGAACGGCAAGCCCCATTGTCCCCAGTGGTGGCACATGCCCACCATTAGGAACAACGGGACTTGAGGTCTGTCTTTTTTTGTATCCACGGGTCGATGGGTGTGCAGAACAGATCCCCCTTCCAGATAAAAAGGTCCAACTGTACACTTAGTTGAGTTGAGCTTCTTGGTTTAGAAGAAGCTTCTTCTAAGTGAGTAACAGGGCCAAAGTGGAGCACAGCACATGGGATAAGTCTTTTGACTTTTGTGGCAGGCCTGGACAGGCACTGGTAAGATGTAGTATGTTTCAAAACATACTTTTACCTTTCTGATTCAAGAAGCAAAACTACCTCTAGCCACACTGTAGGTTACCACATGTAGTCATAGATTCTCTCTCATCTTTCTGAAGATCAAGTTTTAGGGCCGAATTGTCATTTGGCAAGTGAATTTGCCATTTGATGAGAGGGTTGAGTGCTGAGATCAGAAAGTCAGAGGAAGCCTAGGCGTTGATGATATTGGGCTAGATGGAACCATGGCTTGATTTAGACAAGGCACCCTCTTCTGTCCATAGATGATGATAAACAAAATGTGCTCTGAGATCTGCTGGGGATATCCTTTGTTCTGTCCCACCACCCGCACAGGTAAATCTGGGGGGAAGAATGGAGGCCTTCTCAGTGGCTGCTGCCAGGCTCTGGAAATCCTATCCAAGCAAAGTTGGGCACCCTTCCTGTTTTTTTTTTTCTCTCACAGACAAAACCTTCAATATTCCAAAGGCATTGGATGAGTGATTATATAAGGCCCATATTACACAATTGCTAATTGTTGTGATGGTATGTATGTGTTTTAATGTGTGTTTTACCCTGGTTTTAATTTTTAAAAATAATTTATGTTTTAAATTTGCATGTTGTGGATTTGTAATACTTTTTAAAAATCTTTAAAAATTTTTGTAGGATGCTTTGAGTCCCAGCCTGGGAAAAGGAAAGATTACAAATTACCATAAACACTTGACAATCAGTCCACCTCATGTATAAATCAAGGGGAGGTTTGGGGGCCAAAATTATGGATTTCGATGTGACCCATGGATAGGTCAAGGGTAAAAGTTAGGGGCATGTAACAAAGGATTTAAAGGATGAAGCAAAGGAAAACAGTGCCAATGAACTTACAAAATTCCAGCAGGCACTACTGTGTGTTCATGCTAAAGGCTAGGTGGATGAGAAAATAGATGGGAGATTAGATCTTCTGGAACAGATTACACTCTTGCCTTTCACCAGAGGGTGGTTTCTATTTTTGTTTTTTGTTTTTGAAGAGTTAAAGCACAGTACTTAGATAGACCTGTGTATAAATCAGCTCAGATTTTTTGGGTTAATTTTTTGATTAAAATTTCTAGACTTATACATGAGTATATGCAGTATATTATTATTATTATTATTATTATTATTATTATTATTATTATTATGTTTGTTTGTTTGTTTGTTTGTTTGTTATTGAAACCTAGTTTGTTATTGGAAATACTTTATTTTTAAAAAAAAGTGCAGCAGACACTTATAGGTCACTTTTAAATGATATTCTAATCACCAGGCAGCTTGTTGCTAGGTGGTGTTGCTCATGCGCCCACATTACAGATTTAATGAGGGATACCCTTTTGTAAAATGGCAGCAGTGACCTGGGACTTCCTTATAGCACTTCATACACTCACAACACTTGGGCACTTGTCACCGGGGCTGGAGTCTTTACTTGCAGTTAACAGTTCCTTTTCACCTTGTGAGAGGGCTGTTTTTGTGGTTGTACTTGGTTATCTTTCAGGTTATCAGTACAGACATGTTTTACTGAAGATCACTTCTGATAGATTTTGTATTAGGCTGTTTATGTTTAGTGAAATGAAATTATTAAAAGAAGCCCATAGAAAGGACCTTAGACACATAAAACAGAGATGAGATAATCAGAATCTGTTTTTTACATAAATTCCGAAGTGCTTGATTTACAGTAATAGCGATCATGGGAAGTTGCTCTAACTAATGTCTGTATGTTTTGCCATAGATGGTTTTCTTTCTGGATTCCAAAACACTGCAGAAATAATTCAGTGCTAGAGAATCCTGGGAAGTCTAGATTGTTGTGGCACCAGAGCTCTCTGACAGAGAATAATAATAATAATAGGATTTATTTATATACTGCCCAATCACTGGGAATCTGAGCGGTTTACAACAGAGGGCATAATAGACGGTTCCCTGCCCTCAGGCTTACAATCTAAAAGACACAACACAAAAGGAGAAGGGAATGGTGGGGGGAAGGGGATCAGGTCCAGCATTCTTCTCTCCCTCTCAGGCCTGGACCAAGGCAGATGGACTGGAGGGAGGACGGTCTATCTTCAGGCTGGCCCTGATGGAGCTGGGCCAGCCTATTCTCTCCCTCACAGGCCAAAAGATGACAGTTATGGAGGGAGGGTGCTTTATCTTTTAGAAGGCTAGTCTCACAAAATTACAACCCCCAGAATTCTCTGGCAGAAAGGCTAAATGTCTCACAAAACTGTTTGTCATAATTAGCTAGCATTGAGCCAGGGCAGTTAAAGTGAACTCAAATAGGATTGTTTCTGCAGTGTGTTTTGGACCCAGCTCTTAGAAACCAGATAAGCATATAATGTTAATGTTGTTTACCGATAAGGTAGCTTGGTGATAGAAAATATGCAATAATTGCATGAGTTTTATGTATTTATACCATCCAGTAGAAAAAGAGATGCATGGATTGTCTTTAGGCAGTATCCTGCTTGGTCATTCCTGGGCAGGGTGTGAATGTGCAGTGGGCATTGCAGCATGTGAGCAATTTTATTACTGGCCATGTATGACCCATACATTGCAGATTTTCTTGCACTGCCTTGTGGCATTACCCCAAACACGTCCAATGGACTTGCCCATAAAGCTTCTTCCCTTCTCAATTTTTTTAGAGACAGCAGTAGTGAAAAGCATTGAGAGCCTGTTCCCACTTGCGATTTACAACGCTTTAAAATACACCGGTATCAGTTAAATCGATTCAAAATAACCCTGGTCTTATCCCGCGTTCCGAATCGCTTTTTTTTTCTTCGTTCTCATTTACCAATTGATTTGCTTTAAGTGATCCGCTTTCGTTCCTATTCAAATAAAACGGTGTATATATAAATCGGTTTTAGCCTTATTTCGTTCCCACTCAACATTTTGGGGCTGTCAATCAAAGCAACGTCATCATAACGTCACTTTCAAATTTCGCGGTTTGTTATAAAAGAACCAATGAGGAGGCGCTTAAAGTGCCTATGAGTCCTGCAATTATTCGTGGGGAAGGATGGTTGAGGGAGAAAAAACTGCCCAAAGCATTTTTGCTGCCTTGGAAGAAAGACCCCAGGCTGGGGGAGGCTTCTGGCAAAGCGAATTTGGGGAGCCCAAGCTGTTTCCAGAGAAACTATGGGGATGGGTTTTCCAGGACAGCATCCTCTCTTGATGTCTCCCAAGACAGCCAGGGAGAATCCCTTCAGAGAGCTCAGAGATCAATGGGAGAGGCTTCTGGCAAAGCAAATTTGGGGAGCCCAAGCTGTTTCCAGAGAAACTATGGGGATGGGTT